>NC_080381.1:40039565-40367642 GCF_014773155.1 Arachis stenosperma | reverse complement strand
GGCAAAGAGCTTGGATGATGCTCTGTGGGCATACAGAATAGCATTCAAGACCCTATAGGCACCTCCATACCAATTGGTGTATGGAAGGCCTGCCATTTGCCTGTGGAACTGGAACATAAAGCCTACTGGGCAACCAGACTCCTAAACAGGATGCACAGTTAGCTGGTGAGAAAAGACTGCTCCAGCTAATGAGCTAGAGGAGTTCAGACTCAATGCCTTTGAAAATGCAAAATTTATAAGGAAAAGGCAAAGAAGTGGCATGACAAGAGATTGTCAACCAGAGTCTTTGAGCCAGGACAAAAAGTTCTGCTCTTCAACTCCAGGCTCAAACTGTTTCCAGGAAAACTCAAGTCCCGGTGGAGGGTCCGTATGTGATTACAGGAGTATCACCCTATGGATATGTTGAGCTTCAGGATATTGATTCTGACAAGAAGTTCATTGTAATGGACAGAGATTCAAGCACTATCTGAAGGAAATTTGAGCAGGAATGCTCAAAACTGAGGCTTGAGTGATCCTAAGAGAAAGTCCAGCTAAGACAGTAAAGAAGCGCTTGCTGGGAGGCAACCCAGTCAATAGAAAGTTGTATGATTAGTTCTTACAGAGCAAGTATCAAAAATGAAGGAATTCACAGAGTTACAGAAGGATTCAGCTCAAAAAGCAGAGAAAATGAGCTTACTGCGAAAAACGCCAGTAAGGCATTTTTGGGCGTTAAACGCCAGAATGGGTACCATTCTGGGCGTTTAACGCCAGGAATGGTGCCATTTTGGGCGTTAAACGCCAGAATAGCACCATTCTGGGCGTTTAACGCCAGGTGTGCAGCATCCTGGGCGTTTTGGAAAAAACGCCCAGTGAGGAAGGTTTTCTGGCGTTTAACGCCAGCCAGGTACCTGCTGGGCGTTAAACGCCCAAAATGGGCAAATGGCGTTAAACGCCAGAATGGGTGCCATTCTGGGCGTTTAACGCCAGCTTGGTGGGGGGACCACATTTTTGTTTTCAACTCAATTTTTTTCAAACTTTCCTCTTTTAACCATACTCTTCTACATAAATGCACTTCAATCATTCATCATTCACTTTCAAATCTTCAAAAATCAAAACCTTTTTTTTCAAATTTATTTCAAATCAATTACAACATTGTTCAAAAATTTCACCCTTTTCTCAATTTCTTCTCATATCTTCTCAAATCTCCTTTCAAATTCCTCTCTCTTTTTTCGAAAACTCCCCTCCCCACCTTATAAATACACGTTTGTTCCCCTCTTCCAACCACACCATTCGAATTTTCTCTTCCTCCCCCTCTCTTCTCTCTTTCCTTTGCTTGAGGACAAGCAAACCTCTAAGTTTGGTGTGCTTTTCCGTGATCACTAAGCCAGATTCATCAATATCATGGCTCCTAGGGAAAACAAACCAATTTAAGAGGCAAGAAAGAGAATAATCCAAGAATCTTTGGAATGAAGAGAAGTTCTTAACCAAAGAACATGAAGACCTTATCATAAAATAATGGGTCTGAGTCAGTGATCCCGGAAGTTAATTTGATCTGAAAGAAGATGAATATCCGGGATCCAAGAGCAAATGCGAAACAGAGGATGGGAAGTTCTAACCAATCCTGAGACAAAGGTTGGAAGGAACATGGTTCAGGAATTCTACTCAACCTGTGGCTAACAGATAAGCAGAGAATGACTGGAACTGCTTACCATACTCATAGAACCATGGTCAGAGGGAAGTTATATACTTCCATCTGGACAAAATAAGAGAAATATTCAAGTTACCTCACTGCAAGATGATCCTGATTCCTTTAATAGGAGGATGGTGAGAGTAGATAAGGGGTTGGATCAAGTTCTAGAGGACATATGTCTCCCTGGAACTAAGTGGATAACCAATTCTAAGGGTGTCCCAAACCAACTCAAGAGGGGAGACCTCAAACCAATTGCAAGAGGTTGGCTAGACTTTATTGGGCGTTCCATATTGCCCACTACAACCGTTCTGAGGTCACCATCAAGAGCAGTGATGATTCATTGCATTATGCTTGGAAAAGAAGTGGAGGTTCATCATGTGATTGCTTGTGAGATCTACACCATTGCAAATAAGAATTCCACTGAGGCCAAACTGGCTTACCCAAGCTTGATTTCCTTGCTCTGTAAAGAGGCTGGGTGAAGATGGGAGTAGATGAGTTCATACCATTGAACACCCAATCACCAAGAAGTCAATGGAAGGACAAGTGCAAGACAACTCCATCAAAAGGAGGGCGCATGAGTTCCTCCCTGAACTCCCTGAAATTGGCTACTGGGCCAACCTAGAAGCATCTATCAACAAGTTGCAAGAGACTATGGAGCAACTGAAGGAAGAACAGCAGAATCAACACTGCATGCTCTGCAAATTGCTGAGGGAACAAGAGAAGCAGGGGAGTGAAATCCAAGAGATGAAGCGCCAAAAGCTTTCCTCTCAAGCTGAGGGAGCATCCACTTCTCAAAATCAAGGTTGTTGAGTCCTAACTCTGTGAAAACCTCTATCATTAGGAGCCTAATTTTTTTTCGTTTTTTTTTTATTTTCCTTTATTTTGTTTTTATTTTTCGTTTTTCTAGTCTCATTCTATATCTATTTTTGAGTCTTGTTCTTAATTCATAATTAAAATTAAAGTTATGCCTTAAAGTTATGAATGTCCTATGAATCCATCACCTCTCTTAAAGAAAAATGCTTTAATCACAAAAGACAAGAAGTACAGGGTTTCAAAATTTATCTCTGAAACTAGTTGAATTAGTTTGATGTGGTGACAATACTTTTGTTTTCTGAATGAATGCTTGAACAGTGCATATGTCTTTTGAATTTGTTGCTTTAAGAATGTTAAATTTGTTGGCTCTTGAAAGAATGAGGAGAAAGAGAACTGTTATTGAGGATCTGAAAAATCATCATTTGATTCTTGAAGCAAGAAAAACAGTGAAAAAAAAAAGAAGAATTTTCGAAAAAAAAAGAGAAAAAAGAAAAGAAAGGAAATAAAGTGGTGATCCAAAGCAATAAGAGTGTGCTTAAGAACCCTGGACACCTCTAATTGGGACTTTAGCAAAGCTGAGTCACAATCTAAAAAGGTTCACCCATTATGTGTCTGGCATGTATGTATCCGGTGGTAATACTGGAAGACAGAGTGCTTTGGGCCACAGCCAAGACTCATACACTGGCTATGTTCAAGAATCAATATACTTAACTAGAGAATCAATAACACTATCTGAGTTCTGAGTTTCTTGTATGCTAATCATTCTAAGCTTCAAAGGATAGAGTGAGATGCCAAAACTGTTCGGAGGCAAAAGCTACTAGTCCCGCTCATCTAATTGGAGCTATGTTTCTTTGATATTTTGGAGTCTAGTATATTCTCTTCTTTTTATCCTATTTGATTTTCAGTTGCTTGGGGACAAGCAACAATTTAAGTTTGGTGTTGTGATGAGCGGATAATTTGTATGCTTTTTGGCATTGTTTTTAGTATGTTTTTTAGTATCTTTTAGTTAGTTTTTAGTATATTTTTATTAGTTTTTAATTAAATTCACTTTTCTGGACTTTACTATGAGTTTGTGTGTTTTTCTGTGATTTCAGGTATTTTCTGACTGAAATTGAAGGTTCTGAGCAAAAATCTGATCCAGAGACTGAAAAGGACTGCAGATGCTGTTGATTCTGACCTCCCTGCACTCGAAGCGGATTTTCTGGAGCTAAAGAAGTCCAATTGGCGCGCTCTCAACGGCGTTGGAAAGTAGACATCCAGGGCTTTCCAGCAATATATAATAGTCCATACTTTGCCCAAGATTTGATGGCCCAAACCCGCGTAGCAAACCGGCCTCAAATTCCAGCGTTAAACGCCGGAACTGGCATAAAACTTGGAGTTAAACGCCCAAACTGCATGAGAACTGGCGTTTAACTCCAGAAAACGTCTCTACACATAAAAGCTTCAATGCTCAGCCCAAGCACACACCAAGTGGGCCCGGAAGTGGATTTTTCTGTCATTTACTCATTTCTGTAAACCTTAGATACTAGTTTACTACTTATAGGACCTTTTGACTTTGTAATCAGTACCTTATGCAACCTTATGACATTTTACACGTTTTCTTCCACAGCATGAGTCTCTAAACCCCATGGTTGGGGGTGAGGAGCCCTGCTGTGTCTTGATGGATTAATGCAATTACTACTGTTTTTATTCAATCATGCTTGCTTCATTCTAAGATAACACTTGTTCTTATCCGGATGAATGTGACGATCCGTGACAATCATCATCATTTCAACCATGAACACGTGTCTGACAACCACCTCTGTTCTATCTTAGATTGAGTAGTTATCTCTTGGGTTCTTTAATCGGAATCTTCGTGGTATAGGCAGGACCTGATGGCAGCATTCAAGAGAATCCGGAAGGTCTAAACCTTGTCTGTGGTATTCTGAGTAGGATTCAATGATCGAATGACTGTGACGTGCTTCAAACCTGTAACCTACTGGGCGTTAGTGACGACGCAAAAGAGTGATTCTATTCCGGTAGGGGAGGGAACCAAACCGGTGATTGGCAGCACTGTGACAGAGTGTGTGCATTAGCTTTCACTGCGCGGATGGAGGTAGCTGCTGACAACAGTGAAACCCTATACGAGCTTGCCATGGAAGGAGACTTGCGTGTTTGATGAAGAAGACAGTAGAAAAGCAGAGATTCAGAAGATGGAGCATCTCCAAAACCCCAACCTATTCTCCATTACTGCAAAACAAGTAACCATTCCGTGTTCTTTTACTTTTTACAATTAATCCTGATAATTTCTGATATCCTGACTAAGATTTACAAGATAACCATAGCTTGCTTCAAGCCGACAATCTCCGTGGGATCGACCCTTGCTCACGCAAGGTATTACTTGGACGACCCAGTGCACTTGCTGGTTAGTTGTGCGGAGTTGCAAAAGTGTTATTGCAATTTCGTGCACCACCTCCACAAGGGCAGGGCAGCCTCCTGGGAGTGATTTTTGGGCCAAAATTCAAATTAAAAATTCATTTGAATTCATTTCTTCACCAATTCAAAAGCCCATCCAAATCCCATTATCCAAGAATAGAAAGTGTATAAATAGGAGTTAGTTTGATGTAATTAGGACCTTTTTTAGCTACCTTTACTTTGAGCTTTGAATTTTCACTTTTATTTTGAGAGCTTTTGAAGACTTTCTGGAGAGACTTGTCCGAGAACTAAGAGGATCAAGGGAGAATTGATGATCTCCTTCCTCATTTCCCTTGGCAATTCTACTCTTCTGTTTCTGAGTTTTGGGTGTGTGAAATTGGGGAAATTCTGTCCCAATTCCCATTCAAACTCTTTGCACTTTGTTTTCTGCATAATTCAATTCCAATTCTGATCTTCTATTGCTTCTTCTTTAATTTCTGTCAATTGCTTAGTTAATTCAGATCTGGGAAGGAAATTGGGTTTAGGCACTGCTACCTAAGCCCTTGAGATCCTGAGATCATATTTCACTCTTGTCTTCTGTGAACCTCTGCTACATTTTATATCATTTCTGTTTGAATGCTTATTGCTTCTGATTTACTTTCTGCTCAACCATTTACTGCAATTTACTTCTTCTTGTTTAGATCTTGCAATCCCATTCCTCAATCCCCTTTTATATTCAAGCCATTTATCTTTCTTGCCATTTAAGTTACTGCAATTTAATTTTCTTGCACTTTAAGTTTCAGTCATTTACTTTCTTGCTCTTTAAGATTCTGCAAAGTTACAATTCTGTTCTTCAATTTACTGCACTTTTCCCTTCCCCCTTTACATTTACTGTCATTTACTTTCTGTTAAACACAAATCACTCAACCAAAACTTGATTCGCTTGACTAAATCACCCACTAAACTAAAATTGCTCAATCCTTCAATCCCTGTGGGATCGACCTCACTCATGTGAGTTATTATTACTTGATGCGACCCGGTACACTTGCCGGTGAGTTTTGTGTTGGATCGTTTTCCACACATCATTGACTTGGTCAAAAATTTTTAAAAATTAGTTGTTTCTTACAAGTCACGTCAAACTTTCAATTTTAAAAATCTTATCTTTTCAAAATCTTTTTCAAAAATTAAATTTTTTTATTTAATTTTCAAAAATATTTTTAAATATTTATCAAAAATCTTTTTCTTAATTTTATCTTGATTTTTGAAATTATGCTAACAATTAATGTGATTGATTCAAAAAAATTTGAAGTTTGTTACTTTCTTGTTAAGGAAGGTTCAATCTTTAAATTCTAGAATCATATCTTTTAGTTTCTTGTTAGTTAAGTAATTAATTTTAATTTTAAAAATTTAAATCTTTTTCATCTTATCTTTTTATCATATCTTTTTTCAAAATTTTATCTTTTCAAAAATTTGATTTCAAAATATCTTATCTAACTTCTTATCTTCTTATCTTTTCAACTTTGACTTTAATATCTTTTTCAACTAACTATTTGACTTTTTGTTTGTTTCTTATCTTTCTCAAAATCACCTAACTACTTCTCTCTCTCTCTAATTTTAGAAAATATCTCATCCTTTTTCAAAAATTCTTTTTAATTAATTAATTATTTTAAATTTTAATTTTAATTATATCTTATCTTTAATTTTCGAAAATCACTAACTACTTTTTCAAAATTATTTTTGAAATTCTCTATCTCTCCTCTTCTTCTATTTAATTATTTATTTACTAACACTTCTCTTCACCTCTCTTCATCTCAAATCACTACCTCTATCCTTACCCATTCTTCTTCACTCTTTATTCCTTTCTTATTCTACTAACAATAAGGAACCTCTTTACTGTGACATAGAGGATTCCTTTTTCTTTTCTTGTTCTCTTCTTCCCTATATGAGTAGGAACAAGGAAAAAGGCATTCTTGTTGAAGCTGACCCTAAACCTGAAAGGACTCTGAAGAGGAAATTAAGAGAAGCTAAATTACAACAATCCAGAGACAACCTTACTGAAATTTTCGAACAGGAAAAAGACATGGCAACCGAACCTAACAACAATAATGCAAGGAGAATGCTAGGTGATTTCACTAAACCAACATCCAAATTTGATGGAAGAAACATCTCCATTCCGGCCATTAGAGCAAATAATTTTGAGCTGAAACCTCAATTAGTTGCTCTAATGCAACAGAACTGCAAGTTTCATGGACTTCCATCTGAAGATCCTTACCAGTTTTTAACTGAGTTCTTGCAGATTTGTAAGACTGTAAAGATGAATGGAGTAGATCCTAAAGATTACAGGCTCATGCTTTTCCCCTTTGTTGTAAGAGACAGAGCTAGAACATGGTTGGACTCACAACCTAAAGATAGCCTGGACTCTTGGGATAAGCTGGTCACGGCCTTCTTGGATAAATTCTTTCCTCCTCAAAAGCTGAGCAAGCTTAGAGTGGATGTTTAGACCTTCAAGCAAAAAGATGGTGAATCCCTCTCTGAAGCTTGGGAAAGATACAAGCAGATGACCAAAAAGTATCCTTCTGACATGTTTTCAGAATGGACAATATAAGATATATTCTATTATGGTCTATCTGAATTTTCTAAAATGTCACTGGACCATTCTGCAGGTGGATCCATTCACCTAAAAAAAACACCTGCAGAAGCTCAAGAACTTATTGACATGGTTGCAAATAACCAATTCATGTACACTTCTGAGAGGAATTCCGTGAATAATGGGACGCCTCAGAGGATGGGAGTTCTTGAGATTGATGCTCTGAATGCCATATTGGCTCAGAACAAAGTGTTGACTCAGCAAGTCAACATGATCTCTCAAAGTCTGAATGGATGGCAAAATGCATCCAACAGTACTAAAGAGACAGCTTCTGAAGAAGCTTATGATCCTGAAAACCCTGCAATGGCAGAGGTTAATTACATGGGTGAACCTTATGGAAACACCTATAATTCATCATGGAGAAATCATCCAAATTTCTCATGGAAGGATCAATAAAAGCCTCAACAAGGCTTTAATAATGGTGGAAGAAACAGGCTAAGCAATAACAAGCCTTTTCCATCATCTTCTCAGCAACAGACAGAGAATTCTGAACAGAGCCCCTCTAACTTATCAAACATAGTCTCTGATCTGTCTAAAGCCACTTTAAGTTTCATGAGTGAAGCAAGATCCTTCATTAGAAATTTGGAGGCACAGGTAGGCCAGCTGAGTAAGAAAATCATTGAAACTCCTCCCAGTATTCTCCCAAGCAATACAGAAGAGAATCCAAAGGGAGAGTGCAAGGCCATTGATGTAATCAATATGGCCGAATGCACAAGGGAGAAGAAGGACGAAAATCCTAGTGAGGAAGACCTCCTGGGACGTCTCTCAAGCAAGAAGGAGTTCCCTATTGAGGACCTAAAGGAATCTGAAGCTCATATAGAGACCATAGAGATTCCACTAAATCTCCTTCTTCCATTCGTGAGCTCTGAAGATTATTCTTCCTCAGAAGAGGATGAAGATGTAACTGGAGAGCAAGTTGCTCAATATCTAGGAGCTATCATGAAGCTGAATGCCAAGTAGTTTGGTAATGAGACTTGGGAAGGTGAACCTCCTTTGCTCATTAGTGAACTTGATACATGGGTTCAGCAAACTCTACCTCAAAAGAAACAAGATCCTGGGAAATTCTTAATACCCTGTACCATAGGCACCATGACCTTTGAAAAGGCTCTGTGTGACCTGGGGTCAGGCATAAATCTTATGCCACTCTCTGTAATGGAGAAACTAGGGATCATTGAGGTACAGCCTGCCTTATTCTCATTACAATTGGCAGACAAGTCAGTAAGACAGGCTTATGGATTAGTAGAGGACGTGTTAGTAAAGGTTGAAGGCCTTTACATCCCTGCTGATTTCATAATCTTAGACACTAGAAAGGAAGGAGATGAATGCATCATCCTTGGAAGACCTTTCCTAGCCACAACAGGTGCTGTGATTGATGTTAACAGAGGAGAATTAGTCCTTCATTGAATGGGGACTACCTTGTATTTAAGGCACACGCTATCCTTCTGTAACAAGGAGAGTAAGCATGCAGAGCTTCTCTCAATACAGAGTCAACAGAGCCCCCACAATCAAACTCTAAGTTTAGTATTGGGAGGCCACAACCAAACTCTAAGTTTGGTGTTGAACCCCCATATCCAAACTCTAAGTTTGGTGTTGGGAGTCCACAACATTGACCTGATCACCTTTGTGGCTCCATGAGAGCCCACTGTCAAGCTATTGACATTAAAGAAGCGCTTGTTGGGAGGCAACCCAATTTTTATTTATCTAATTTTATTTTTATTTTATTGTTATTTTGTGTTTTAGTAGGATCATGATCATGAGGAGTCACGAAAAAAATATTAAAATTAAAAACAGAATAAAAAACAGCAGAAGAAAAATCACACCCTGGAGAAAGGACTTACTGGCGTTTAAATGCCAGTAAGGTGCATCTGGCTGGCGTTCAACGCCAGAACAGAGCATGGACCTGGTGCTGAACGCCTGAAACAAGCAACATCCTGGCGTTTGAACACCAGGAATATGCCCTGAGGAAAGCTGGCGCTGAACGCTAGTAACAAGCATGGAACTAGCGTTCAACGCCAGAAACATGCTACACATGGGAGTTGAACACCCAGAACGTGCACCACTTCGGCGTTTAAATGCCAGAATTGCATGCAAAGGCATTTTACATGCCTAATTGGTGTAGGGATGTAAATCCTTGACACCTCAGGATCTGTGGACCCCACAGGATCATCTCAGGATCTGTGGACCCCACAGGATCCCCACCTAACATATTCCCACCTTATCTCCTAATCCTATAACACACTTTCCCAAAAACCCTTCACCAATCACCTCAATTTCTCTTCCCAATTACCCCCTTCACCACTCACATCCATCCACTCTTCCCCATAAACCCAACCTACCATCAAAATTCAAAAATCTTTCCCACCCAAACCCACCCTAAATGGCCGAACCTACCCTCTCCCCCCTCCCTATATATACCCCTCCATTATACTTCATTTTCACACAACACAACCCCCTCTTCTATACCTTGGCCGAAACCTACACCTCCCCTTCTCCTCCATCTTTTCTTCTTCTTCTTCTTCTCTTTTTTCTTCTCTTGCTCGAGGGCGAGCAATATTTTAAGTTTGGTGTGGTAAAAGGATAAGCTTTTTGTTTTTCCATAACCATTGATGGCACCCAAGGCCGGAGAATCCTCTAGAAAAGGGAAAGAGAAGACAAAAGCTTCCACCTCCGAGTCATGGGAGATGGAAAGATTCATCTCCAAAGCCCGTCAAGACCACTTCTATGATGTTGTATCCAAGAAGAAGGTGATCCCTGAGGTCCCTTTCAAGCTCAAGAAAAATGAATATCCGAAAATCTGACATGAGATCCAAAGAAGAGGTTGGGAAGTTCTAACCAACCCCATTCAACAAGTCAGAATTTTAATGGTTCAAGAGTTCTATGCCAATGCATGGATCACTAGGAACCATGATCAAAGTATGAACCCGAGTCCAAAGAATTATCTTACAATGGTTCGGGGGAAATATTTAGATTTTAGTCTGGAAAATGTGAGGTTGGCATTCAACTTGCCCATGATGCAAGGAGATGCACGCCCCTACACTAGAAGGGTAAACTTTAATCAAAGGTTGGACCAAGTCCTTATGGACATATGTGTGGAAGGAGCTCAATGGAAAAGAGACTCCAAAGGCAAGCCGGTTCAACTAAGAAGACTGGACCTCAAGCCTGTTGCTAGAGGATGGTTGGAGTTCATTCAACGCTCCATCATCCCCACTAGCAATCGATCTGAAGTTACTGTGGATCGGGCCATCATGATTCATAGCATCATGATTGGAGAGGAAGTAGAAGTTCATGAAGTCATCTCCCATGAATTCTACAAAATAGCCGATAAGTCCTCTACTTTGGCAAGGCTAGCTTTTCCTCATCTTATTTGCCATCTATGTTACTCAGCTGGAGTTATCATAGAAGGAGACATCCTCAATGAAGAGGACAAGCCCATCACTAAGAAAAGGATGGAGCAAACAAGAGAGCCCACTCATGGAGCCCAAGGGACGCATGAGGAAGCTCATCACCAAGAAATCCCAGAGATGCCTCAAGGGATGCACTTTCCTCCCAACAACTATTGGGAACAACTCAACACTTCCTTAGAAGATTTGAGTTACAATGTGGAACACCATCATTCTCCATGAAATAAGAGAAGATCAAAAAGCAATGAGGGAGGAGCAACAAAGGCAAGGAAGGGACATAGAAGAGCTTAAGGACATTATTGGTCCTTCAAGAAGAAGACGCCACTAAAGTGGACTCATTCCTTGTTCTTATATTTTTCTGCTTTTCGGTTTTTATGCTTATCATGTTTATCTATGTTTTGTGTCTCTATTTCATGATCATTAGTATGTAGTAACTATGTCTTAAAGCTATGAATAAATTCCATAAATCCTTCACCTCTCTTAAACGAAAAAATGTTTCTAATTCAAAAGAACAAGAAGTACATGAATTTCGAAAATTGTCCTTGAATTTAATTTAATTATATTGATGTGGTGACAATACTTTTTGTTTTTTGAATGAATGATTGAACAGTGCATAATTTTGATCTTGTTGTTTATGAATGTTAAAATTGTTGGCCCTTGAAAGAATGATGAACAAGGAGAAATGTTATTGATAATCTGAAAAATCATGAAATTGATTCTTGAAGCAAGAAAAAGCAGTGAAAAAGCAAAAGCTTGCGAAAAAAAATTTTGGCGAAAAAAAATAGAATGAAAAAGAAAAAGCAAGCAGAAAAAGCCAATAGCCCTTAAAACCAAAAGGCAAGGGTAAAAAGGATCAAAGGCTTTGAGCATCAATGGATAGGAGGGCCCAAGGAACTAAAATCCAGGCCTAAGCGGCTAAATCAAGCTGTCCCTAACCATGTGCTTGTGGCATGAAGGTCCAAGTGAAAAGCATGAGACTGAGTGGTTAAAGTCGTGATCCAAAGCAAAAAGAGTGTGCTTAAGAGCTCTGGACACCTCTAACTGGGGACTCAGCAAAGCTGAGTCACAATCTGAAAAGGTTCACCCAGTTATGTGTCTGTGGAATTTATGTATCCGGTGGTAATACTGGAAGACAAAATGCTTAGGGCCACGGCCAAGACTCATAAAAGTAGCTGTGTTCAAGAATCAACATACTTAACTAGGAGAATCAATAACACTATCTGAAATTCTAAGTTCCTATAGAAGCCAATCATTCTAAACTTCAAAGGATAAAGTGAGATGCCAAAACTGTTCAGAAGCAAAAAACTACAAGTCCCGCTCATCCAATTAGAATTAATATTCATTGATATTTTGGAATTTATAGTATATTCTCTTCTTTTTATCCTAATTGATTTTCAGTTGCTTGGGGACAAGCAACAATTTAAGTTTGGTGTTGTGATGAGCGGATAATTTATACACTTTTTGGCATTATTTTTAGGTAGTTTTTCATAGGTTCTAGTTACTTTTAGGGATGTTTTCATTAGTTTTTATGCTAAATTCATATTTCTGGACTTTACTATGAGTTTGTGTGTTTTTCTGTGATTTTAGGTATTTTCTGACTGAAATTGAGGGACCTGAGCAAAACTCTGATAGGAGGCTGACAAAGGACTGCTGATGCTGTTGGAATCTGACCTCCCTACACTCGAAATGGATTTTCTGGAGCTACAGAACTCCAAATAGCGCTCTCAACGGCGTTGGAAAGTAGACATCCAGAGATTTCCAGCAATATATAATAGTTCATACTTTATTCGTGATTAGACGACGTAAACTGGCGCTCAACGCCAGTTCTATGTTGTTGTCTGGAGTCAAACGCTAGAAACACGTCACAAACCGGAGTTGAACGCCCAAAACACGTTACAACTTGGCGTTCAACTCCAAAAGAAGCCTCAGCTCGTGGATAGATCAAGCTCAGCCCAAACATGCACCAAGTGGGCCCTGGAAGTGGATTTATGCATCAATTACTTACTCTTGTAAACCCTAGTAGCTAGTCTAGTATAAATAGGATAGTTTACTATTGTATTAGACATCTTGGGACGTTTAGCTCTCAGATCATGGGGGCTGGCCATTCGGCCATGCCTGGACCTTTCACTTATGTATTTTCAACGGTGGAGTTTCTACACACCATAGATTAAGGGTGTGGAGCTCTGCTGTACCTCAAGTTTCAATGCAATTACTATTATTTTCTATCCAATTCGATTTATTCCTGTTCTAAGATATTCGTTGCACTTCAACGCGATGAATGTGATGATCCGTGACACTCATCATCATTCTCACCTATAAACGCGCGTGATTGACAACCACTTCCGTTCTACCTTAGACCGGGCGCATATCTCTTGGATTCCTTAATCAGAATCTTCGTGGTATAAGCTAGAATTGATGGCTGCATTCATGGGAATCCGGAAAATCTAACCTTGTTTGTGGTATTCCGAGTAGGATTCCGGGATTGAATGACTGTGATGAGTGGTGGACGAAATTGTATCTCTTTATAGAATATGATAATAGAAGATGGTCCAAGATCAACTTCGTTCAACTGACCAGCAAGTGTACTGGGTCGTCCAAGTAATACCTTACGTGAGTAAGGGTCGAATCCACAGAGATTATTGGTTTGAAGCAATCAATGTTTATTTTATTAATCTTAGTCAGGATGTGAAAGAAAATTGTTTAGGCTACTTGAACAACAGAGTTATTTGTTTATAAAGGATTATGAAATATATTGGAATAATAAAGAGTACTAGCGTTACTTGTTGTGCAGTAATGGAGAATATGTTGGAGTTTGGAGATGCTTTGTCCTCTGACTTCAACTCTTCCTTGAAATCCTTTTCTCACACGCAGGTTCCTTCCATGGCAAGCTCTTTGTAGGGTGTCACCGTTGTCAGTGGCTACTTCCCATCCTCGCAGTGAAAGCTATGCACGCACTCTGTCACAGTACGGCCAATCACCGGTTGGTTCCCGCTCCTACTGGAATAGAATCCCTCTTTTGCGTCTGTCACTAACGCCCAGCAGGTTAAAGTTTGAAGCACGTCACAGTCATTCAATCCCGGAATCCTACTCGGAATACCACAGACAAGGTTTAGACTTTCCGGATTCTCATGAATGCTGCCATCAATCCGGCTTATACCACGAAGATTCTGTTGGGGAATCTAAGAGATATTCATTCAATCTGATGTAGAACGGAGGTGGTTGTCAGGCACACGTTCATGGGTTGAGGAAGGTGATGAGTGTCACGGATCATCACCTTCTCCACAGTTAAGCGCGAATAAACATCTTAGATAAGAACAAGCGTGTTTGAATGGAAAACAAAGGAATTGTATTAAATCATCGAGACGCTGCAGAGCTCCTCACCCCCAACAATGGAGTTTAGAGACTCATGCCGTCACAAAGTATGTAATTCAGATCTGAAAATAGCATGAGGTACAAGATAAGTCTGTAAAAGTTGTTTAAATAGTAAACTAGTGACCTAGGTTTACAGAAAATTGAGTAAACTAAGATAATTGGTGCAGAAATCCACTTCTGGGGCCCACTTGGTGTGTGCTGGGGCTGAGACTAAAGCTTTCCACGTGTAAAGGCCTTTCTTGGCGTCAAACTCCAGGTTTTGACGTGTTTTGGGCGTTCAACTCCGGATCATGACGTTTTTCTGGCGTTTAACTCCAGACAGCAGCATGTACTTGGCGTTCAACGCCAAGTTACGTCGTCTATCCTTGCGCAAAGTATGGACTATTATATATTGCTGGAAAGCCCTGGATGTCTACTTTCCAACGCCGTTGAGAGCGCGCCAATTGGACTCCTGTAGCTCCAGAAAATCCATTTCGAGTGCAGGGAGGTCAGGATCCAACAGCATCAGCAGTCCTTTTTCAGCCTAAGTCAGATTTTTGCTCAACTCCCTCAATTTCAGCCAGAAAATACCTGAAATCACAGAAAAATACACACACTCATAGTAAAGTCCAGAAATATGATTTTTGCCTAAAAACTAATATTATTTTACTAAAAACTAACTGAAACATGCTAAAATCTACATGAAATTACCCCCAAAAAGCGTACAAATATCCGCTCATCACAACACCAAACTTAAACTGTTGCTTGTCCTCAAGCAACTAGATAAATAAAATAGGTTTTAACAGAAATAAAGAAGTAATAATTTTAGAGTTTTAAATGAAGCTTAGATTCTTATTAGATGAGCGGGGCTTGTAGCTTTTTGTTTCTGAACAGTTTTGGCATCTCCCTGTATCTTTTAAATTTCAGAATGATTGGCATCCTTAGGAACTCAGAATTCATAGTATCATTGACTCTCCTAGTGTAGTATGTTGATTCTTGAACACAGTTATTTTATGAGTCTTGGCTGTGGCCCTAAGCACTTTGTTTTCCAGTATTACCACCAGATACATAAATGCCACAGACACATAACTGGGTGAACCTTTTCAGATTGTGACTTAGCTTTGCTAAAGTCCCCAGTTAGTGGTGTCCAGAGCTCTTAAGCACACTCTTTTGCTTTGGATCACGACTTTAACCACTCAGTCTCAAGCTTGTAACTTGGACCTGCATGCCACAAGCATATGGTTAGGGACAGCTTGGTTTAGCCGCTTAGGCCTGGATTTTATTTCCTTGGGCCCTCCTATCCATTGATGCTCAAAGCCTTGGATCCTTTTTTTTTTTTTTTTTAGCTAGTGCTCATGGCTTGTTTTTTTTTTTTTTTTTTTTTTTTGAACTGCTTTTTCTTGCTTCAAGAATCAATTTCATGATTTTTCAGATCATCAATGATATTTTTCGTGTTCCTCATCCTTTCAGGAGCCAATATTCATCAAATTCAAAGTACAATTTATGCACTGTTCAAGCATTCATTCAGAGAACAACAAGTATTGCCACCACATATAATTAATTATAGTCTTTATTACTAAGAACTCAAAAATATAAATTACTTCTTTGTTCTAAAAAAAAATCTACTACTTTATTCATGCCTGATGATGATGAGAAAGATAAATTAGAGCTTAATTGGAAATAAAATCAAAATAGATATGCTAAGTACTACTACTCCTATATAACTTCTAAGGTAAAATCTTATAATAATACTATCACAGAGTTAAAGCTGGAATTAGAACTTAACAACCTGTATTTTGGGAAGTGGATGTTCCTTTAGTCTGTGGGATGCCTTCAAGAATTAATTTCTGATGCTTCAGCTCCCTTAAGTTCACATCCTTGCTCTTCCTGTTCTCTTAGGTGCCATGATCTTAATGAGTTTTAGCTCAGTGATCATGGCAAATCACACCAAACTTAGAGGTTTGCTTGTCCTCAAGCAAAAGAAAGGAAAGGGGAGGAGTAGAAGGAGAGGTATTTTCATAAAAAGATAAGATGAGTTGAAAAAGATTTGAAAAAGATTTAGATTGGAAAAAAGATTTGGGCTTATGAATTAAGATATATTTGATATTTTGAAAAAGGGATATTAGAAATTAGGATTTTTAGAACTCTAATTTGGGATGAGAGATGATAATTTGAAATATGTTGGTGCAAGAAATCATGAATTGAAACATAAAAATTTGGAAAAAATATAAAGAAAAACGAAATTGTACCTCCTCCCACCATCCTGGCGTTAAACGCCCACATGGTGCATGGGTTGGGCGTTTAACGCCCATGTGATGCTTCTCCTGGGCGTTCAACGCCCATGTGATGCTTCTTTCTGGCGTTGAACGCCAGGAAGTCCTTCTTTACTGGGCGTTTTTCTAAACGCCCAGAATGCTAGCAGATTGGCGTTAAACGCCCAGAAGGTGCATCTTTCTGGCGTTTAACGCCCAGAAGATGCTCCTTTCTGGCGTTTAACGCCCAGAAGGCTACCCTTACTGGCGTTAAACGCCCAGTGGTGCTTCTTTTGGGCGTTTAACGCCCAAAGTGTTTCTTACTGGCTTTTTCATGCCAGTGAACTTCCAAATTTCTCTGTAACTCTTGGGACTTCAGTTAATTTGTTATTTCACCTTTGAAGATACTTAGACCTAAACCTGTAAAGAAAGAAAATTTATTTAATTAGTAATTAAACTTTGTATATGGCTGGGTTGCCTCCCAGCAAGCGCTTCTTTAATGTCATTAGCTGGACTATCACTGATTCTTCAATTAAGTCTCAGTCTTGAGCATTCTTGCTCAAAATTGCCTTCAAGATAATGTTTAACTCTTTGTCCATTGACAATGAACTTTTTGTTAGAGTCATTATCATGAAGCTCTATGTAGCCATATGGTGATACACTTGTAATTACATATGGACCTCTCCACCGGGATTTTAATTTCCCGGGGAATAATTTGAGCCTAGAGTTAAATAGCAGAACTTTCTGCCCTGGTTTAAAGACTCTGGATGACAATTTCTTATCATGCCATTTTTTTGCTTTTTCCTTGTAAATTTTTGCATTTTCAAAAGCATTGAGTCTAAACTCTTCTAGCTCATTTAACTGGAGCAATCGTTTTTCTCCAGCTAATTTGGCATCAAGGTTCAGGAATCTGGTTGCCCAGTAGGCCTTGTGTTCCAGTTCCACTGGCAAGTGACACGCCTTTCCATACACAAGCTGGTATGGAGAGGTCCCTATAGGGGTCTTAAATGCTGTTCTGTATGCCCACAGAGCATCATCCAAGCTTCTTGCCCAATCCTTTCTGTGGTTAATTACAGTCCGTTCCAGGATTCTTTTAAGTTCTCTATTTGAGACTTCTGCCTGCCCATTAGTCTGTGGGTGATATGGAGTAGCCACCCTGTGGTTGACTCCATAACGGACTAGAGCAGAGTAGAGCTGCTTATTACAGAAATGAGTACCCCCATCACTGATTAACACTCTGGGGATACCAAATCTGCTGAAGATATGTTTCTGGAGGAATTTTAACACTGTTTTAGTGTCATTAGTGGGTGTTGCAATAGCCTCCACCCATTTGGATACATAATCCACTGCCACCAGAATATAGGTGTTTGAGTATGATGGTGGGAAAGGTCCCATGAAGTCAATACCCCATACATCAAACAACTCAATTTCCAAGATTCCTTGTTGAGGCATAGCATAACTGTGGGGCAGGTTGCCTGATCTCTGGCAACTATCACAGTTAAGCACAAATGCTCGGGAATCTTTATAGAGAGTAGGCCAGTAGAAGCCACTCTGGAGGACTCTTGTGGCTGTTCGTTCACTTCCAAAGTGTCCTCCATACTGTGATCCATGGCAATGCCAAAGGATCTTCTGTGCTTCTTCTTTAGGCACACATCTACGGATTACTCCGTCTGCACATCTCTTAAAGAGATATGGTTCATCCCAGAGATAGTATTTTGCATCTGTGATTAATTTCTTTGATTGCACCTTACTGTACTCCTTGGGTATGAATCTCACTGCCTTGTAGTTTGCAATGTCTGCAAACCATGGCACTTCCTGGACGGCTAGTAATTGCTCATCCGGAAAGGTTTCAGAAATTTCAGTGAGAGGGAGGGACGCCCCTTCCAGTGGTTCTATTCGGGACAGGTGATCTGCTACTTGATTTTCTGTCCCTTTTCTGTCTCTTATTTCTATATCAAACTCTTGCAGAAGCAGCACCCATCTGATGAGTCTGGGTTTTGAATCTTGCTTTGTGAGTAGATATTTAAGAGCAGCATGATCAGTGTACACAATCACTTTTGATCCTACTAAGTAGGATCTGAATTTGTCAATGGCGTAAACCACTGCAAGTAGCTCTTTTTCTGTGGTTGTGTAATTCTTCTGTGCATCATTTAGCACACGGCTGGCATAGTAAATGACATGCAGAAGCTTGTCATGCCTTTGCCCCAACACTGCACCAATGGCATGGTCACTGGCATCACACATTAATTCAAATGGTAATGTCCAGTCTGGTGCAGAGATGATTGGTGCTGAGACCAATTTAGCTTTCAGGGTCTCAAATGCCTGCAAACACTCTTTATCAAAGATAAATGGCGTGTCAGCAGCTAGCAGGTTGCTCAGAGGTTTGGCGATTTTTGAAAAGTCCTTTATAAACCTCCTATAGAATCCTGCATGCCCCAGAAAGCTTCTGATTGCCTTAACATTAGCAGGTGGTGGTAATTTTTCAATTACCTCTACTTTAGCTTGGTCCACCTCTATCCCCTTGTTCGAAATTTTGTGCCCAAGGACAATTCCTTCAGTCACCATAAAGTGACATTTTTCCCAGTTTAAAACCAGGTTAGTCTCTTGGCATCTTTTCAGAACAAGTGCTAAATGGTTAAGGCAGGAGCTGAATGAGTCTCCAAATACTGAAAAGTCATCCATGAAGACTTCCAGGAATTTTTCCACCATGTCAGAGAAAATTGAGAGCATGCACCTCTGAAAAGTTGCAGGTGCATTGCACAGGCCAAATGGCATCCTTCTGTATGCAAATACTCCAGATGGGCATGTGAATGCCGTTTTCTCCTGATCCTGGGGATCTACTGCAATTTGATTATAACCTGAATATCCATCCAGGAAGCAGTAGTATTCATGACCTGCTAGTCTTTCTAGCATCTGGTCTATGAATGGTAAAGGAAAATGATCCTTTCTGGTGGCTGTATTGAGCCTTCTGTAATCAATGCACATACGCCACCCTGTAACTGTCCTTGTAGGAACCAGTTCATTTTTTTCATTATGAACCACTGTCATGCCACCTTTCTTAGGGACAACTTGGACAGGGCTCACCCAGGGGCTGTCAGAGATAGGATAATAATCCCAGCCTCCAGTAATTTAGTGACCTCTTTCTGCACCACTTCTTTCATAGCTGGATTCAGCCGCCTTTGTGGTTGAACCACTGGTTTGGCGTCATCCTCCAACAAGATCTTGTGCATGCATCTGGCTGGGCTAATGCCCTTGAGATCACTGATGGACCACCCAAGAGCTGTCTTGTGTGTCCTTAGCACTTGAATTAGTGCTTCCTCTTCCTGTGGCTCTAAGGTAGAGCTTATAATTACAGGAAAGGTTTCACCTTCTCCTAGAAATGCATATTTCAGGGATGGTGGCAATGGTTTGAGCTCGGGTTTTGGAGGTTTCTCCTCTTCTTGAGGGATTTTCAGAGGTTCTATTATCTTCTCTGATTCCTCCAAATCAGGCTGAACATCTTTAAAGATGTCCTCTAGCTCTGATTCCAAACTCTCAGCCATATTGACCTCTCTTACCAGAGAATCAATAATATCAACACTCATGCAGTCATCATGGGTGTCTGGATGTTGCATTGCTTTGACAACATTCAACTTGAACTCCTCCTCATTGACTCTCAGGGTTACTTCCCCTTTTTGGACATCAATGAGGGTTCGGCCAGTTGCTAGGAAAGGTCTTCCTAGAATGAGAGTTGCACTCTTGTGCTCCTCCATTTCCAGCACCACAAAGTCAGTAGGAAAGGCAAATGGCCCAACCTTGACAATCATGTCTTCAATCACGCCTGATGGGTATTTAATGGAGCCATCAGCAAGTTGAAGACATATCCTGGTTGGTTTGATTTCTTCAGTTAAACCAAGCTTTCTGATAGTAGATGCAGGTATTAGGTTGATACTTGCCCCAAGGTCACATAGAGCTTGCTTGGTGCAATTACCTTCTAATGTGCATGGTATCATAAAGCTCCCAGGATCTTTAAGCTTCTCAGGTAAGCTTTTCAGAATGACTGCACTGCATTCTTCAGTAAGGTAAACCTTTTCAGTCTCCCTCCAATCCTTCTTATGACTTAAGATCTCTTTCATGAACTTAGCATAAGAGGGTATTTGCTCAAGTGCTTCTGCAAACGGAATCTTTATTTCAAGAGTCCTGAGATAGTCTGCAAAGCGGGCAAATTGCTTATCCTGTTCCGCTTGGCGGAGTTTTTGAGGATAAGGCATTTTGGCTTTGTATTCCTCAACCTTAGTTGCTGCAGGTTTATTACCTACAGAAGTGGGTTGGGAAGCCTTGTTATCAGCACTTGTATGTGACTGATTCCCTACTGGCATTTGAATACCAGAGGTAGGAGCTGGAGTGGCGTTAGACGCCACTTCCTTGCTTGTTACTGGCGTTTGAACGCCAGAACCATGCTCCTTTTGGGCGTTCAACGCCAGATTCAAGCTTGTTTCTGGCGTTGAACGCCAGGAATCAGCATGGTCTGGGCGTTCAGCGCCAGCTTTATCCCTTTCTGGGCTCTGCTTGTCCTCAGAGGGATTTTGATTAGCTATTCGTTCATGTCCCTGCTTCTTGCTGCTTTGAAGTGGGGTATTTAATGTTTTCCCACTTCTTAATTGAACTGCTTGGCATTCTTCTGCTATTTGTTTTGACAGTTGTTTTTCTGTTTGCTTTAATTGCACTTCCATGTTCCTGTTTGCCATTCTTGTTTCCTGTAATATCTCCTTGAATTCGGCTAGCTGCTGAGTTAGAAAGTCTAATTGCTGATTAAATTCATTAGCCTGATCCACCGGACTAAGTTCTGCAGTTACTGTTTTAGCTTCTCCTTTCATGGAGGATTCACTGCTTAGATACATATGCTGATTTCTGGCAACTGTATCAATAAGCTCTTGAGCTTCTTCAATTGTTTTTCTCATGTGTATAGATCCACCAGCTGAGTGGTCTAGAGAAATCTGAGCTTTTTCTGTAAGCCCATAGTAGAAGATGTCTAATTGCACCCACTCTGAAAACATTTCAGAGGGGCATTTTCTTAGCATCTCTCTGTATCTCTCCCAAGTATCATAAAGGGATTCATTATCTCCTTGTTTGAAGCCTTGGATGCTTAGCCTTAGCTGTGTCATCCTTTTTGGAGGGAAATAGTGATTCAGGAATTTTTCTGACAGCTGTTTCCATGTTTTTATGCTGTTCTTAGGCTGGTTATTTAACCACCTCTTAGCTTGATCTTTTACAGCAAATGGAAACAGTAATAGTCTGTAGACATCCTGATCTATTTCCTTATCATGTACTGTATCAGCAATTTGCAGAAATTGTGCCAGAAACTCTGTAGGTTCTTCATGTGGAAGACCAGAGTACTGACAGTTTTGCTGCACCATGATAATGAGCTGAGGATTCAGCTCAAAGCTACTAACTCCAATGGAGGGTATACAGATACTACTCCCATATGAAGCAGTAGTGGGGTTAGCATATGACCCCAGAGTCCTCTTGGACTGTTCATTCCTACTTGCTTCCATGATTGAATACAAGTTGAGAATTTATAGTTTGAAATATGGTGATGGAATAAATAAAAGTGGAATATATAAAATAATTTTTTTTAAGTAAAATAAAACGAAATAAATAAAAGAAAGTGGAAATATTTTTGAAATTGAAAATTGAATTTTTAATGTAAAATTTTCGAAAAAGTAGTTTTAAAATTGGTTAGAAAATAATTTTTTTTTTTAATTTTGAATTTTATGAAAAGAGAAAAACACACAAAAGACACAAGATTTAAAATTTTTAGATTTAGTGCTCCTTATTTTCGAAAATTTTTGGAGGGAAAACACCAAGGAACACCAAACTTAAAAATTTTAAGATCAAGACACAAGAACAACTCAAGAACACTTTGAAGATCCACAAGAACACCAAGAACAAAAGTAAGAACACCAAACTTAAAAATTTTAGAAAACTTTAATAAAATTTTCGAAAATTATATTAAAACTAACAAGAAAACACCAAACTTAAAGTTTGGCACAGGATTAAATCAAGAAAAATTATTTTTGAAAAAGATTTTTAAAAAAAAGAAGATACCCAATTGCCGAGAACATAAGCCAACGCTCTAGCCAACTGAGTTAAAAATGTAACGTATTTTAACGATGTATAAATTTTTTTTTTTTTGTGGATAAAAGTATAATTTTTTTTTTAAAAGTTAATGTTTTGAAAAAGCACAAGAAAAACAAGAAAAGACACAAAACAAGAAAAACTCAAGATTAAACAAGAAAAATAACCAAGAACAACTTGAAGATCAATGAAGAACAAGAATACTAACACGAAAATTTTAAAGAAAATATACAATATGCAATTGACACCAAACTTAGAACAAGACACTAGACTCACGAAAAACTAACAGTTAATAAGGAAAAAGTAATATTTTCGAAAAATATTTTTGAAAAGGGAATAAAAGACTCAAATTTAATGACTCTGTAACATCAATACTATATTCCTAATCTAAGAAATAAAATAAGCCTTCAATTGTTCAAACTCAATAATCCCCGGCAACGGCGCCAAAAACTTGGTGGACGAAATTGTATCTCTTTATAGAATATGATAATAGAAGATGGTCCAAGATCAACTTCGTTCAACTGACCAGCAAGTGTACTGGGTCGTCCAAGTAATACCTTACGTGAGTAAGGGTCGAATCCACAGAGATTATTGGTTTGAAGCAATCAATGTTTATTTTATTAATCTTAGTCAGGATGTGAAAGAAAATTGTTTAGGCTACTTGAACAACAGAGTTATTTGTTTATAAAGGATTATGAAATATATTGGAATAATAAAGAGTACTAGCGTTACTTGTTGTGCAGTAATGGAGAATATGTTGGAGTTTTGGAGATGCTTTGTCCTCTGACTTCAACTCTTCCTTGAAATCCTTTTCTCACACGCAGGTTCCTTCCATGGCAAGCTCTTTGTAGGGTGTCACCGTTGTCAGTGGCTACTTCCCATCCTCGCAGTGAAAGCTATGCACGCACTCTGTCACAGTACGGCCAATCACCGGTTGGTTCCCGCTCCTACTGGAATAGAATCCCTCTTTTGCGTCTGTCACTAACGCCCAGCAGGTTAAAGTTTGAAGCACGTCACAGTCATTCAATCCCGGAATCCTACTCGGAATACCACAGACAAGGTTTAGACTTTCCGGATTCTCATGAATGCTGCCATCAATCCGGCTTATACCACGAAGATTCTGTTGGGGAATCTAAGAGATATTCATTCAATCTGATGTAGAACGGAGGTGGTTGTCAGGCACACGTTCATGGGTTGAGGAAGGTGATGAGTGTCACGGATCATCACCTTCTCCACAGTTAAGCGCGAATAAACATCTTAGATAAGAACAAGCGTGTTTGAATGGAAAACAAAGGAATTGTATTAAATCATCGAGACGCTGCAGAGCTCCTCACCCCCAACAATGGAGTTTAGAGACTCATGCCGTCACAAAGTATGTAATTCAGATCTGAAAATAGCATGAGGTACAAGATAAGTCTGTAAAAGTTGTTTAAATAGTAAACTAGTGACCTAGGTTTACAGAAAATTGAGTAAACTAAGATAATTGGTGCAGAAATCCACTTCTGGGGCCCACTTGGTGTGTGCTGGGGCTGAGACTAAAGCTTTCCACGTGTAAAGGCCTTTCTTGGCGTCAAACTCCAGGTTTTGACGTGTTTTGGGCGTTCAACTCCGGATCATGACGTTTTTCTGGCGTTTAACTCCAGACAGCAGCATGTACTTGGCGTTCAACACCAAGTTACGTCGTCTATCCTTGCGCAAAGTATGGACTATTATATATTGCTGGAAAGCCCTGGATGTCTACTTTCCAACGCCGTTGAGAGCGCGCCAATTGGACTCCTGTAGCTCCAGAAAATCCATTTCGAGTGCAGGGAGGTCAGGATCCAACAGCATCAGCAGTCCTTTTTCAGCCTAAGTCAGATTTTTGCTCAACTCCCTCAATTTCAGCCAGAAAATACCTGAAATCACAGAAAAATACACACACTCATAGTAAAGTCCAGAAATATGATTTTTGCCTAAAAACTAATATTATTTTACTAAAAACTAACTGAAACATGCTAAAATCTACATGAAATTACCCCCAAAAAGCGTACAAAATATCCGCTCATCAATGAGCTTCAAACTCCTGAAGGCTGGGCGTTAGTGACAGACGCAAAAGAATCACTGGATTCTACTCCAACCTGATTGAGAACCGACAGATGATTAGCCGTGCTGTGACAGAGCATTTGGACTTTTTTCCCTGAGAGGATGGGATGTAGCCATTGACAACGGTGATGCCCTACATACAGCTTGCCATGGAAAGGAGTAAGAAGGATTGGATGAATGTAATAAGAAAGTAGAGATTCGGAAGGAACACAGCACCTCCATGCACCTATCTGAAATTCCCACCATTGGATTACATGAGTAACTTTATCTTTATTTCCTGTTTATTTTATTTATCTTTTGAATATCTAATCCAATCATATTTGAATCAACCTGACTGAGATTTACAAGATGACCAAAGATTGCTTCATACCAACAATCTCCGTGGGATCGACCCTTACTCACGTAAGGTATTACTTGGACGACCCAGTGCACTTGCTGGTTAGTTGTGTGGAGTTGTGACTAAGTGTAATTCACGTGTGAGAGCTACCAAACTATTGGAGCCATTGTTGATGATCACAATTCTGTGCACCATTCTCTGGTTTTGTCTAGGGTCCCCTGAATTATCCGAGCTGTTCTCTGGTTTTGTCCAGGGTCCCTCAAAATATCTGAGTTGTTCTCTGGTTTTGTCTAGGTATTTTTTCATGGTGGAATCCTTAGCTTGGTAGCTCCCTTCTATTTGTGAGGTGACTACTTGTGAATTACTGAACACGGTAAGCTTTTGAACTCCTACCTCCTTAGCCAGCCTTAAACCAGCCAATAGTGCCTCGTATTCAGCTTGGTTTATTTAGCTCGATTTGGGTTCCCTGATCGCTTATAATTACACCTGCGCCACTCCCGGTTTTGTTTGAAGAGTCATCCACGTAGAGATTCTATTTTGTGGGAGTTCCCGGGGTGTCAATGTACTCTGCAATGAAGTTGGCTAGATACTGTGATTTGATGGCTGTCCGAGCTTCATATCGAAGATCAAATTCGGATAACTCGACTGCCCACTGTACGATTCTTTCAGCTAAGTCTGTTTTCTGTAGGATGCCTTTTATGGGCTGGTTGGTCTGAACTCTAATAGTGTGAGCTTGAAAATATGGGCGGAGTTGTTAAGAAGTGAGCATGAGGGCGTAGGCAAACTTTTCTGTCTTTTGATAGTTTAGTTCGGCCCCTTGTAGAGCCTTGATGATGAAGTAGACAGGTTGTTGCCCACTTTCGTCTTCTCTAACTAGTGCTGAGGCTATTGCCCGACTTCCCACTGTGAGGTATAATATGAGTTCTTCACTTTTCCGTGGTCGGGTAAGACTGGGTGGTTGCCCCAAGAATTTTTGAAACCTTGAAAGGCTTGTTCTTACTCTGTTGTCCTATTCAAACCTCTCTCACTTCCTTTATATACCTCTTTGAGGTGTCTTTTGCGAGATGATTTAGAGATCCCTCCTCTTGCGAATCCTCCATTTATCATATGAACATGTCTCTCAGGGGTGTGAGGTGGACGTTCAACTCGTCCGACCTCTTCGGTGTGAGGTGGACGTTCAACTTGTCCGACCTCTTCGGTGTAAGGTGGACGTTCAACTCGTCCGACCTCTTTGGTGTGAGGTGGACGTTCAACTCGTCCAACCTCTTCGGTGTGAGGTGGACGTTCAACTCGTCCGACCTCTTCGGTGTGAGGTGGATGTTCAACTCGTCCAACCTCTTCATCACTTTTTCTTTTTCTTGGTTCATTCACTTTATTGGCTAAGTACCGATCTAATCGCCCTTCTCTTACCATTTTCTCTTATGACATTCTTTAGGTCAAAACACTCGTCAGTAGGATGTCCGTAGATTCGGGGGTACTCGCAGTATTCTGTCCGACTTCCCCCTCTTTTGTTTTGATTGGGCGAGGTGGTGAGATCTTCTCAATGTTGCATATTTCTCGGTAGACATCCACAAGAGACACTCGAAAAAGGGGGTGTAATTGTGGGATTTTCTAGGCTTCTCGCTGGGTTGATCTTCTTTTTTCTTGGACTCTTTATCCTTGTTCTGTGGTGGGTTAGGAGAATCCGATTTTTGAGCTATCTCCCAATTGGGAGTTTTCCTCTATATTGATATATTTTTCGCCCTTTCTTTGAATCTCGTTTAGAGATGTTGGGTACTTCTTGGATATTGAGTGGCTGAAAGGTCCTTCTCTTAGGCCATTGATGAGTCCCATGATGGCCGCTTCTGTTGGAAGACTTTGTATGTCCAGACATGCTTTGTTGAATCTTTCCATGTAGTTGCGGAGACTCTCCCAATCTCCTTGCTTGATTCCTAATAAGCTTGGGGCGTGTTTGGCTTTATCCTTCTGGATGGAGAATATGGCAAGAAACTTCTTGGCTAAGTCATTAAAACTTGTGATGGATCTAGGAGGCAAGCTGTCAAACCACTTAATTGCTATTTTTGTTAGGGTAGTCGGAAAGGCGTTGCATCGAATGGCATCCAGGGCGTCAGTGAGATACATTCTGCTTTTGAAGTTGTTGAGATGATGGCTCAGGTCGGAGGTACCATCGTACAAGGTCATGTCGGGAGCTTTAAAATCCTTTGGGACTTTAGCTTTCATGATTTCTTTGGTGAAGGGATCTTGATCTTTGTGGGAGCTATCATTGTGGCTGGACTGAATGGTTTTAGCTTTGAGATTAGCCTTGCGCTTTAGGAGCCTGTCCTCTAGCTCTCGGCATCGCCTGGTTTCTCTTTGAAGGTCCTTCTTGGCTTTCCGTTGGTGCTCGACCTCTTTTTCGAGCTGTTTGAGATGATCTTGTTGAGCTTGTAGAGCCTCCATTGTTTCTGTATTTGGCGAATTCTTGTCTTTTTTTGGTTGAGATGTATCTTTTGGTGTGTTGTCCGCGTTCTTGTGCGGCATTCTGTTCTTCAGATCGGAATCGTGGTCATTGTCAAGGTTGTCTGCTATAATGATGGGATCACTTCCAGGGTCCCCGCAACGGTGCCAATATTTCGAGAGGGTTACCTGAAACTGAAGGTCGATCTCGGATGAGATCTTCTGCTGTGGTGGCCGGAGGTGTCGTGTCTGACTTATTGGATCTGGTGGCCGGAGCTGTCGTGTCTGACTTGTTAGACTTGGCGGTGTTGCTGATCCTTTGTCACCAGAGGGTGGTGGTACCTGCAAGAGACTCCGATGCTTAAGTTAGCACGTGCTTTAGGCAGGTTTTTTGTAGAATCAGAGTATGAGTTATACCTGGGTGCTCCAGTGTATTTATAATGGTGTGGAGTGACCTTTCTGGAGATAAGATAGTTATCTTATCTTATCTTTGAGTGAAGTCATCTTATCTTTTAAGGGGAATCGCCTTATTTTTATCTAGGCTTTGTAGCCTTTAGATTTGGGCTATGTCCATTCGTTTAGGCCTACTTGGGCCTCTTATGGTGATTTGGCCGAGCTCTTTGTGAAGAGGTAAGTAATGGGCCAACCTTCCAAGAGGTCGATCATGGGCCAACCTTCTAAGAGGTCCGTCATGGGCCAACCTTCGAAGAGGTCGGCCAACCCGGTCCTTTATAGCTCGAACCGATGTATGAACACCTAGTGATGAGCCTCTCAACCTGCATCTGAAAATAACAACACAGTATGGGATGAAAACCGAAGGTTCTCAGCATGGTAAAGGTGCCACGCGTATAATAAATAAGGTCCTGGGAATGCTAGAGGTAATCCTAGAACTCCATCATACAATTGTAAAACTTAATTTCTAAGTAGAAGCCATAATTAGGGGTAGGTAATCTAAACATTCCTAAACATACTCACTTTTAAACCTAACATGAACATCAACCCATTTCACCCTTATTCCGTTCCTCTGTCATCCATAAACCAGCAGAGACAAGCAACCAAACAAGTTCACGCACAAGTAAGAAACAGATAGTGCAAGTAGCAAGTATAACAGGTAGCAGGATGTATATGTTCAGTTAGGCAATCCTAGGTAATGCATAGCAATCAAAATAAACAAATACACATGATGTATGCTTGTCCTATGGCTGATGAGGCTCATCTGTCGGTTATCCAGCCAACCCGACAAGTGCAAAAACATTAGATTGTCCCCCGTCGTGCATCCTCATGAGTCTATGCATAGCTTTCACATTCATTCATCATTTAATCACTCATTGGGGATATCCATACATGGGAATTTATACGTGCCCTGTCACCCTTACGACATAGGGTCAATAGAGTATCGAGTTTCAACGTAGAACACGTGGTGGCAAGCCACGATTCTGTTACCCAGGGAAAACTCGTATCTCAGATAACATCATTCATAAGCCATTTTATATTCATAATCATTATTTAGTCATTCATCAAAGCCATGGCATCATAACTTCATTTCATATTTACATCTCTTCTTTATAACTCATCATGTTTACCTCTTTCTTCATCTCCAAGTTACCTTATTTTTCTAGCTTCAATTAGCTACTGGACTTAGTACTATACCTTAAGTCTAAAAGGAAGAAAATGGAGGTTTAGAAGTGAAAATCTGGTTTAAAACACAAAATTCCAGTTTTGTAGCAAGTAGGGGCCACGTGTGTCCGTGGGCTACGTGTGTGTGTGGGCCACACGTACGCGTGGTAGTATGAAAAGATAGCACGCGCGCGCATTTCCTTACTGGTCGGCGAAATTGTGAACTATACTTTTTCACAACTCTCATAATCCCTGGTAATGGCTCCAAAAACTTGGTGCGCTCAATACCATGGCATTACACAACTTCGCACAACTAACCAGCAAGTGCACTGGGTCGTCCAAGTAATAAAACCTTACGTGAGTAAGGGTCGATCCCACGGAGATTGTTAGTATTGAAGCAAGCTATGGTCATCTTGTAAATCTTAGTCAGGCAAACTCAGATATATATGGTGATGAACGAAAATAACATAGAAGATAAAGATAGTGATACTTATGTATATCATTGGTGTATGAGCTTCAGACAAGTGTATGAAGATGCCTTCCCTTCCGTCTCTCTGCTTTCCTACAGCCTTCATCCAATCCTTTCTTACTCCTTTCCATGGCAAGCTCGTGTAGGGTCTCACTGTTGTCAGCAGCTACCTCCCATCCTCTCAGTGAAAGCGATTGCATATGTCCTGTCACGGCATAGCGGAATTCATCTGTCGGTTCTCAATCAGGCGCGGAATAGAATCCAGTGATTCTTTTGCGTTATCACTAACGCCCCCGCCCTCAGGGTTTGAAGCACGTCACAGTCATTCAGTCATTGAATCCTACTCAGAACACCACAGACAAGGTTAGACCTTCCGGATTCTCTTGAATGCTGCCATCAGGTCCTGCCTATACCACGAAGACTCTGAAGAATCCAAGAGATATTCACTAAGCCTCGAATGCTTGTAGAACAAGAATGGTTGTCAGTCACCTTGTTCAGAGGTGAAGAACAAGTGATATCTTGGTAAAAGAATAAGCGGAATTGAATGGAAGAACAATAGTAATTGCATTAATACTCGAGGTACAGCAGAGCTCCACACCCTTAATCTATGGTGTGTAGAAACTCCACCGTTGAAAATACATAAGAACAGGGTCTAGGCATGGCCGAATGGCCAGCCTCCCAAAGATCTAAGATAGCACAAAAGTGAAGATAGCTACCAAAGTCTTGATACAAATACAATAGTAAAAGGTCCTACTTATAGATAACTAGTAGCCTAGGTGTACAAAGATGAGTAAATGACATAAAAATCCACTTCCGGGCCCACTTGGTGTGTGCTTGGGCTGAGCAATCAAGGAAATTCGTGTAGAGACCTTTTCTGGAGTTAAACGCCAGCTCCCATGCCAGTTTGGGCGTTTAACTCCAACTTTTATTCCTGTTCCGGCGTTTAACGCTGGAATTCCTGAGGCCGGATTGCTTTGCGGGTTTGGGCCATCAAATCTTGGACAAAGTATGGACTATTATATATTGCTGGAAAGCCCTGGATGTCTACTTTCCAACGCCGTTGAGAGCGCGCCAATTGGGCTTCTGTAGCTCCAGAAAATCCACTTCGAGTGCAGGGAGGTCAGAATCCAACAGCATCTGCAGTCCTTTTTGGTCTCTGAATCAGATTTTTGCTCAGGTCCCTCAATTTCAGCCAGAAAATACCTGAAATCACAGAAAAACACACAAACTCATAGTAAAGTCCAGAAAAGTGAATTTTAAATAAAAACTAATAAAAATGTACTAAAATCTAACTAAAAGATATCAAAAACATACTAAAAACAATGCCAAAAAGTATACAAATTATCCGCTCATCACAACACCAAACTTAAATTGTTGCTTGTCCTCAAGCAACTGAAAATCAAATAAGATCAAAAGAAGAGAATATGCAATGAATTCCAAAAACATCTGTGAAGATCAGTATTAACTAGATGAGCGGGGCTTTTAACCTTCTGTCTCTGAACAGTTTTGGCATCTCAATCTATCCCTTGAAATTCAGAATGGTTGGCTTCTTTAGGAACTCAGAGTCCAGATAGTGTTAATGATTCTCCTAGTAAAGTATGATGATTCTTGAACATAGCTATTTATTGAGTCTTGGCTGTGGCCCAAAGCACTCTGTCTTCCAGTATTACCACCGGATACATACATGCCACAGACACATAATTGGGTGAACCTTTTCAGATTGTGACTCAGCTTTGCTAAAGTCCCCAATTAGAGGTGTCCAGGGTTCTTAAGCACACTCTTATTTGCCTTGGATCACAACTTTATTTCTTTTCTTTTTCTTTCTTTTCTTTCTTTTTTCGATTTTTTTTTTTTTTTTTTTTTTTTTTTTCGGTTTTTTTTTTCTCTTCTTTTTTTTTTTTTTTTGAATAGCTTTTTCTTGCTTCAAGAATCATTTTATTGATTTTTCAGATCCTCAGTAACATGTCTCCTTTTTCATCATTCTTTCAAGAGCCAACATTCATGAACCACAAATTCAAGATACATATGCACTGTTTACACATACATTCAGAGAACAAAATATTGCCACCACATCAAAATAATTAAACTATTATAAAATTCAAAATTCATGCAATTCTTCCTTTTTCAATTAAGCACATTTTTATTCAAGAAAGGTGATGGATTCATAGGACATTCATAACTTTAAGGCATAGACACTAAGACACTAATGATCATAAGACACAAACATGGATAACATAAAGCATAAAATTCGAAAAACAAAGGAATAAAGAACAAGGAAATCAAGGAATGGGTCCACCTTAGTGATGGCGGCTCTTCCTTGCTTTTGAAGGTCCTATGGAGTGCTTGAGCTCCTCAATGTCTCTTCCTTGTCTTTGTTGCTCCTCCCTCATGATTCTTTGATCTTCTCTAATTTCATGGAGGAGAATGGAGTGTTCTTGATGCTCCACCCTTAGTTGTCCCATGTTGGAACTTAATTCTCCTAGGGAGGTGTTTAGTTGCTCCCAATAGTTTTGTGGAGGAAAGTTCATCCCTTGAGGAATCTCAGGGATTTCTTGATGAGAGGGGTCTCTTGTGTATTCCATCCTTTTCTTGGTGATGGGCTTGTCCTCATCAATGGGGATATCTCCTTCTATGTCAACTCCAACTGAATAACAGAGGTGACAAATGAGGTGAGGAAAGGCTAATCTTGCCAAAGTGGAGGTCTTGTCCGCCACCTTATAGAGTTCTTGGGCTATAACCTCATGAACTTCTATTTCTTCTCCAATCATGATGCTATGGATCATGATGGCCCGGTCTATGGTAACTTCGGACCGTTGCTAGTGGGAATGATTGAGCGTTGTATGAACTCTAACCATCCTCTAGCCACGGGTTTGAGGTCATGCCTTCTCAATTGAACCGGCTTTCCTCTTGAGTCTTGCCTCCATTGTGCGCCCTCTTCACATATGACTGTGAGGACTTGGTCCAACCTTTGATCAAAGTTGACCCTTCTAGTGAAAGGATGCTCATCTCCTTGCATCATAGGCAAGTTGAACGCCACCCTCACACTCTCCGGACTAAAATCCAAGTATTTCCCCGAACCATAGTAAGATAATTCTTTGGATTCGGGTTCACACTTTGGTCATGGTTCTTTGTGATCCATGCATTGGCATAGAACTCTTGAACCATCAAGATTCCGACTTGTTGAATGGGGTTGGTAAGTACTTCCCAACCTCTTCTTCGGATCTCATGGCGGATCTCCGGATATTCACCCTTTTTGAGTGAAAAGGGGACCTCGGGGATCACCTTCTTCAAGGCCACAACTTCATAGAAGTGGTCTTGATGCACCTTTGAGAGGAATCTATCCATCTCCCATGACTCGGAGGTGGAAGCTTTTGCTTTCCCTTTCCTCTTTTTAGAGGTTTCTCCGGCCTTTGGTGCCATAATGGTTATGAAAAAGCAACGCTTTTACCACACCAAACTTAAAATATTTGCTCGTCCTCGAGCAAAAGAAGAAAGAAGAGAGTAGAAGAAGAAGAAATGAAGAAGAGGGAGATGGTGGTGTATACGGCCAAAGAGGGAGAAGAAAGGGTGTTTAGGTTGTGTGAAAATGAAGAGTTGAAGAAGGGTATTTATAGGAGAGAGGGGGGTAAAAGGTTCGGCCATTTGAGGGTGGGTTTGGGAGGGAAAGTGGTTTGAATTTGAAGGTGAGGTTGGTGGGGTTTTATGAAGGATGGATGTGAGTGGTGAAGAGAAAGATGGGATTTGATAGGTGAGGGGTTTTTGGGGAAAAGGTGTTGAGGTGATTGGTGAATGGGGAAGAAGAGAGAGAGTGATGGTAGGGTCCTGTGGGGTCCACAGATCCTGTAGTGTCAAGGAAAAGTCATCCCTGCACCAAAAGTTGCTCAAAATCACGTTTTGAGCCATTTCTGGCGTTAAACGCCGGGCTAGTGCCCATTCCTGGCGTTTAACGCCAGGTTGTTGCCCTTTACTGGCGTTTAACGCCAGTCTGGTGCCCTTTTCTGGCGTTAAACGCCCAGAAAGGTGCCAGACTGGGCGTTAAACGCCCAACTGCTAGGCTGACTGGCGTTTGAACGCCAGCAGCATCTTCCTCCAGGGTGTGCTGTTTTTCTTCCTGTTTTTCATTTTGTTTTTGCTTTTTTCATTGTTTTTGTGACTTCTTATGATCATCAACCTACAAAAAAGATAAAAACAAAAGAAGATAATTAATTATAAAACATTGGGTTGCCTCCCAACAAGCGCTTCTTTAGTGTCATTAGCTTGACAGAGGACTCCCATGGAGCCTCAGAAACACTCAGAACCGTGTTGAAACCTCCCAACACCAAACTTAGAGTTTGAATGTGGGGTTTCAACACCAAACTTAGAGTTTGGTTGTGGCCTCCCAACACCAAACTTAGAGTTTGACTGTGGGGGCTCTGTTTGGCTCTGTTTTGAGAGAAGCTCTTCATGCTTCTTCTCCATGATGATAGAGGGATATCCTTGGGCCTTAAACACCATGGATTCTTCATTCACTTGAATGATCAACTCTCCTCTATCAACATCAATCACGGCCTTTGCTGTGGCTAGGAATGGTCTGCCAAGGATGATGGATTCATCCATGCACTTCCCAGTCTCTAGGACTATGAAATCAGTAGGAATGTAATGGTCTTCAATCTTCACCAAAACATTCTCTATAAGTCCATGAGCTTGTTTTCTTGAATTGTCTGCCATCTCTAATGAGATTCTTGCAGCTTGCACCTCAAGGATCCCTAATTTCTCCTTTACAGAGAGGGGCATGAGGTTTACACTTGACCCTAAGTCACACAAGGCCTTCTTGAAGGTCATGGTGCCTATGGTACAAGGTATAGAAAACTTCCCAGGATCCTGCCTCTTTTGAGGCAGTTTCTGCCTAGACAAGTCATCCAGTTCTTTGGTGAGCAAGGGAGGTTCATCCTCCCAAGTCTCATTTCCAATAACTTGTCATTTAGTTTCATGATTGCTCCAAGGTATTTAGCAACTTGCTCTTCAGTGACATACTCATCCTCTTCAGAGGAAGAATACTCATCAGAGCTCATGAATGGCAGAAGTAAGTCCAATGGAATCTCTATGGTCTCATTTTGAGCCTCAGATTCCCATGGTTCCTCATTGGGGAACTCACTGGAGGCCAGTGCACGCCCATTGAGGTCTTCCTCAGTGGCGTTCACTGCCTCTCCTTCCTCCCAGAATTCGGCCATGTCTATGGCTTTGCACTCTCCTTTTGGATTTTCTTCTGTATTACTTGGGAGAGTGCTAGGAGGGAGTTCAGTAACTTTCTTGCTCAGCTGACCCACTTGTCCTTCCAAATTTCTGATGGAGGACCTTGTTTCATTCATGAAACTTTGAGTGGTCTTTATTAGATCAGAGACTATTGTTGCTAAGTCAGAAGTATTCTGCTTAGAACTCTCTGTCTGTTGCTGAGAAGATGATGGAAAAGGCTTGCCATTGCTAAACCTGTTTCTTCCACCATTATTGTTATTGAAACCTTGTTGAGGTCTCTCTTGATTCTTCCATGAGAGATTTGGGTGATTTCTCCATGAAGAATTATAGGTGTTTCCATAGGGTTCTCCTAGGTAATTCACCTCTTCCATGGAAGGGTTCTCAGGATCATAAGCTTCTTCCTTAGATGAAGCATCCTTAGTACTATTTGGTGCATTTTGCATTCCAGACAGACTTTGAGAAATCAAATTGACTTGTTGAGTCAATATCTTATTCTGAGCCAGTATGGCATTCAGAGCATCAATCTCAAGAACTCCTTTCTTCTGATTAGTCCCATTGTTCACAGGATTCCTTTCAGAAGTGTACATGAATTGGTTATTTGCAACCATTTCAATCAGCTCTTGAGCTTCTGCAGGCGTCTTCTTCAGATGAAGAGATCCTCCTGCAGAGCTATCCAAGGACATCTTAGATAGTTCAGAGAGACCATCATAGAAAATACCTATGATGCTCCATTCAGAAAGCATGTCAGAAGGACATTTTCTGATTAATTGTTTGTATCTTTCCCAAGCTTCATAGAGGGATTCTCCATCCTTTTGTCTAAAGGTTTGGACTTCCACTCTAAGCTTACTCCATCTTTGTGGTGGAAAGAATTTTGCCAAGAAGGCATTGACTAGCTTTTCCCATGAGTCCAGGCTTTCTTTAGGTTGAGAGTCCAACCATATTCTAGCTCTGTCTCTTACAGCAAAAGGGAATAGCATCAGTCTATAGACCTCAGGGTTAACCCCATTAGTCTTGACTGTGTCACAGATTTGCAAGAATTCAGCTAAAAACTGATGAGGATCTTCCATTGGAAGTCCATGGAACTTGCAATTCTGTTGCATTAGAGAAACTAATTGAGGCTTAAGCTCAAAGTTGTTTGCTCCAATGGCAGGGATAGAGATGCTTCTCCCATAAAAATCAGGAGTAGGTGCAGTAAAGTCACCCAGCACCTTCCTTGCATTGTTTGCATTGTTGTTGTTTTCTGCTGCCATGTTTTCTTCCTTGAAGAATTCGGTCAGGTCCTCTAAAGAGAGTTGTGCTTTGGCTTCTCTTAGCTTTCTCTTCAAAGTCCTTTCAGGTTCAGGATCAGCTTCAACAAGAATGCCTTTGTCCTTGCTCCTGCTCATATGAAAGAGAAGGGAACAAGAAAATGTGGAATCCTCTATGTCACAGTATAGAGATTCCTTTAAGTGTCAGAGGAAAAGAGAATAGAAAGAAGAAGGAGAAGATAAATTCGAACTTTAGTTAGATAAGGTTCGAATTGTGCATTGAGAAGGAGTGGCACTCCATAAATAGAAGGATGTGGGAAGGAGGGAAGTTTATTTTCGAAAATCAAGTGAAAAATTTTGAAATTATTTTGAAAAACATTAATTAATTTTCGAAAATAAAGTGGAAAAGAAACCAAGTGATTTTTGAAAAAGATTTTGAAATTAGAAATTAAAAATTTGATTGAAAACTGTTTTGAAAAAGATGTGGTTAAAAAGATTTAATTGAAAAGTTATGAGTTTAAAAAAAAATGTGATTGAGAAGATATGATTTGAAAACATTTTTAAAAGATATGATTTGAAAACCATTTGAAAAGATATGATTTTAAAAATGAATGACTTGCCTAACAAGAAAAGATATGATTTGAAACATTCAAACCTTTCTCAACAGAAAAGGTAACAATCTTGTGATGTTCAATCAAATCATTAATTGTTAGTAAGTATCTTTTAAAAAGGAAAGAAATTGATTTTGAAAACATTTGATTGAAAAGATTTGATTTGAAAAAGATTTGATTTTGAAAAACTAAAAAAAAATTTGATTTTGAAAACAAAATCTTCCCCCTGCACCATCCTGGCGTTAAACGCCCAGAATGGTATACATTCTGGCGTTTAACGCCCAAAATGCACCCTTTTTGGGCGTTAAACGCCCAACCAGGTACCCTGGCTGGCGTTTAAACGCCAGTCTGCCTTCTTCACTGGGCATTTTTGAATGCTCAGCTTTTTCTGTATAATTCCTCTGCAGCATGTTTTGAATCTTCAATTCTTTGTATCATTGACTTGAAAGGACACAAATTAAAAATATTTTTGGATTTTTTGATAATCAAAATGCAAAAGGAATCAATTAACAATGCATGCAAGACACCAAACTTAGCAGTTTGTGTACTACTGACACTAACAACATGAAAATGCATATGAGACACACAAAATACTTCAAGTCAATAAAATTCAAAGATCAAAACAAAGAAATATATGCATGGATTCGAAAAATATAACAAAAACATGCATTTGACACTAAACTTAAGATGAGACTCTAGACTCAAACAAGAAATATTTTTGGGATTTTATGGTTTTGCAAATTTTTTTTTTTTTTTTGTATTTTTCGAAAATTAAGAAAGTATCAAAATTCTTAATGAGAATTCCAGGAATCAGTGCAATGCTAGTCTAAGGCTCCGGTCCAGGAATTAGACATGGCTTCACAGCCAGCCAAGCTTTCAAAGAAAGCTTCGGTCCAAAACACTAGACATGACCAAGGTCAGCCAAGCCTTAGCAAATCACTGCTCCAACAGCAAGATTGATACGAAATCAACAAGCTCTTGTGGTGATAAGTTGAAACCTCGGTCCAATCAGATTAGACATGGCTTCTCAGCCAGCCAGATTTCAACAAATCATCATGAAACTCTAGAATTCACCTTCAAGAATTTCGAAAAAAAAAAAAATACCTAATCTAAGCAACAAGATGAACCGTCAGTTGTCCAGCCTAAACAATCCCCGGCAACGGCGCCAAAAACTTGGTCGGCGAAATTGTGAACTATACTTTTTCACAACTCTCATAATCCCTGGTAATGGCTCCAAAACTTGGTGCGCTCAATACCATGGCATTACACAACTTCGCACAACTAACCAGCAAGTGCACTGGGTCGTCCAAGTAATAAAACCTTACGTGAGTAAGGGTCGATCCCACGGAGATTGTTAGTATTGAAGCAAGCTATGGTCATCTTGTAAATCTTAGTCAGGCAAACTCAGATATATATGGTGATGAACGAAAATAACATAGAAGATAAAGATAGTGATACTTATGTATATCATTGGTGTATGAGCTTCAGACAAGTGTATGAAGATGCCTTCCCTTCCGTCTCTCTGCTTTCCTACAGCCTTCATCCAATCCTTTCTTACTCCTTTCCATGGCAAGCTCGTGTAGGGTCTCACTGTTGTCAGCAGCTACCTCCCATCCTCTCAGTGAAAGCGATTGCATATGTCCTGTCACGGCATAGCGGAATTCATCTGTCGGTTCTCAATCAGGCGCGGAATAGAATCCAGTGATTCTTTTGCGTTATCACTAACGCCCCCGCCCTCAGGGTTTGAAGCACGTCACAGTCATTCAGTCATTGAATCCTACTCAGAACACCACAGACAAGGTTAGACCTTCCGGATTCTCTTGAATGCTGCCATCAGGTCCTGCCTATACCACGAAGACTCCGAAGAATCCAAGAGATATTCACTAAGCCTCGAATGCTTGTAGAACAAGAATGGTTGTCAGTCACCTTGTTCAGAGGTGAAGAACAAGTGATATCTTGGTAAAAGAATAAGCGGAATTGAATGGAAGAACAATAGTAATTGCATTAATACTCGAGGTACAGCAGAGCTCCACACCCTTAATCTATGGTGTGTAGAAACTCCACCGTTGAAAATACATAAGAACAGGGTCTAGGCATGGCCGAATGGCCAGCCTCCCAAAGATCTAAGATAGCACAAAAGTGAAGATAGCTACCAAAGTCTTGATACAAATACAATAGTAAAAGGTCCTACTTATAGATAACTAGTAGCCTAGGTGTACAAAGATGAGTAAATGACATAAAAATCCACTTCCGGGCCCACTTGGTGTGTGCTTGGGCTGAGCAATCAAGGAAATTCGTGTAGAGACCTTTTCTGGAGTTAAACGCCAGCTCCCATGCCAGTTTGGGCGTTTAACTCCAACTTTTATTCCTGTTCCGGCGTTTAACGCTGGAATTCCTGAGGCCGGATTGCTTTGCGGGTTTGGGCCATCAAATCTTGGACAAAGTATGGACTATTATATATTGCTGGAAAGCCCTGGATGTCTACTTTCCAACGCCGTTGAGAGCGCGCCAATTGGGCTTCTGTAGCTCCAGAAAATCCACTTCGAGTGCAGGGAGGTCAGAATCCAACAGCATCTGCAGTCCTTTTTGGTCTCTGAATCAGATTTTTGCTCAGGTCCCTCAATTTCAGCCAGAAAATACCTGAAATCACAGAAAAACACACAAACTCATAGTAAAGTCCAGAAAAGTGAATTTTAAATAAAAACTAATAAAAATGTACTAAAATCTAACTAAAAGATATCAAAAACATACTAAAAACAATGCCAAAAAGTATACAAATTATCCGCTCATCACTTACCATGTGTACGCATAAGTGAGAACAGCATGTGACGTGTAACGACCTAACTCCCAGTATGCCATGGTCATACAAGAAGACAAGTGTTACCAACTTGTTCTTCCTAAATATTAACTATTACTTAATGTATGAGCCTGTTACTTGTTAGAACGTTGCCAATTTTATGAGTAACTTTTTTTTCTATTTAACTTAAATCGTTGCGAGTGAGGGAGTAAAATAAATAAGCACACACTGATAGAAATAATAAGGAAGCATAAAGAAACATATAACACAGCTGATAAAATACATCATGTACACTATAATAAAACATATAGCGGTCACAAAAGATCAAGTCAGTTTACATCCTCATCGAACCTACTTAGCTAATATATATACGACCATCCCAGGGTCTGGCCCATACAAAAAGCCGCTAAGCTGGCGCCCAGGCTAACCTAACCACTCTACAACTCCCACCTCTCACGTGTACTAACACAAGTGAGAGACTAACTAACAGACAATGTCAGACTAGAGTGTCATCAAAAGAATGCCCCTACTGCTATCAGACTATATCTGCATGTGGCCGTTCGGAAAATCGTCACTATTCATCATCATCATGTTCTATCTCTATCTCAGGATCCTCCTCCTCCTTATCGTCTGCAGCTACAGCTATACCCTCAGACCCACCAGAATCACTACTATCACTATGTACAAAACCATTCGCGAGCACAGGTCCGTTCGTGTATATAGGAGCCACCCCGTCATCCAGTAGTTCTGGCACATCACGTTGTGGAAAGTCAGGAATCGGCTCAAGGGGAAAATTTCACTCTGGTGGAATCACAGGTACGTACTCTACAGTAATCTAGGGCTCATCAGGAATGATAGGCTTAGGTGCCACCACATTCAAGGGTTGAGCTGGTATAGGGTGTTTGGGACCATCAGGAAAAGGATACCCAAGTGCGTCAGAGTGTAACTAGGATAAGGGAAAGTCGTAAGGAGCATCGGCGTCAAAAAGCGGGCTATACAAAGGATGTTGGAAAGGACGATTTCATAACGCATAACATCTCATACAAGGCTCCGCACTCAAAATGTAGTAATCATAGTACACTGGATCCTCGTAAATGTATAGGTCTCGAATTCATAGAATATCACGCCTGTTTCCATCTGAATCGGGAAGAGAGAGAAGGGCGTAAAAACTGGGGAGTTCTTAGTAGGGCCGGGGTTATCAGTTACGTTCATTAATTTGGTGTTGTTTAGCAGACAGATAGCAGAATACAGCGAAGCAGTAAACAGGAGATAAAGATAAATAGAGAAAATAGAGAAAACAGATAATAGAACACGAACAAAAGCATACAAGAAAATAAAACACAGATATAGCATACACACAGACAAACATAAAGAAATAGATCACACACATAAAAGGAATGCAACAGAGAATGATGCGCAGACAAGAATGATGCATGTCTAGTCTTAGTGCAGGTAATGAGCTCATTTGTCGGTTTCTACCCGCTCCCGACGTAACCCGAAGCAGCTAAAATGGGTATATTTTTCTAGTCAGCATAGGTACAGTTCTCACTAATTGTCGTATGCGTAATATCCTCTGTTAGCAGACTCTGCCTTACAGGTGGCGGCATTTCAGCTGTGTATGAAATCATATCCTCTGTAAATAATCCTTGCCTTACAGGTGCGGCATTTAGCCGTGTATGAATTAATATCCTCCGCAAGTGATCCCAGGTTATCAGTTGCAGGTATAGCTCTCAATAGCTGTGTAGCACTGAAAAACGTTCTGTGGTCGTACCACTATTTATCTGACTGCCTGAATGCAGCAGATGAACATATAAATAACTCTGGAGTTGCCTTAATGCAACAAATGAACAAACAAACATCTCTTGGGTTGCCTCAAGAAACAAATGACCTTTCAACAGGTCTTCTGTTCTTTATCATATTACTCTTTCTTTGTGTCTCTTTATTCTGCTTTGATTTCTCTGTTTAACGTATGTATTTAAGGCTTATGTAAATTTCGGTATGAATAGTTAGCATATCCCAAGTATAGGTTCATTAAGTCTATACTGAAATAGTTTAACTTTTTATATAATACCTAACCTAGCCGCAACTCAAGGACTAACTATATTGCCCTAGTTCGTTCATTAATCTCTGTCTGTTTTTCTGTCATTAAAACTTTACAGACTTTTTCTTCAACTTTTATCTCTTCTTTAACTTTTTATCTTTCCTTTATCTTTGCCTCACTAATATGTTATTACCACTCCCTATGTGTTTTATGAAGGTAATTATGAGATTCTGCGCTTAAATTTGTCTTTCTAAAACTTTTACAAAAAACTACCTTTTGTATTATTTTATTATTTTTATTAAAATATTATTTTTAATTAAATATTATTATTTAATATTTTATTATTATTTATTATTTTATTATGAAATTTAAGAAAATTAGCTTACCTTTTATTTTTAACTTTAAAATTCACTTTTTACCACCCGTAACTTTTAATATTCTACTTTAACCACCCTAATTTTTGGAAATTACAAAATAACCCGTCAAACACCAAAATAATTACAACCTTGCCCATTTTAAGATCTAAAAGGTGTTCTTCAATGTTCTTCACCACACTCAAAGTGTTCTTCGTGTTCTTCGTAAATTTTTTAGATTCTTTCTTTGTTTTCACCCGTTTTTCAATCTTTTCAGCAACCGATTTTTACCATAATTTAAAATAAAATTGCAGCCACCAAAGCCCTATATTTTCCAGTTGATTTCAACACAAATTGAACCCTAAATTAAGGGTTAGGGTTCGTTTTTTCAGAAGCCACAATAACACAAGTTCATAGCTTGAATTTCATCAAATTTCATCAAATTTTCACCAAAATTTCAACAAGAATCACTCATATAAACAATCAATTTCAAGCATAAACAAATCATATCATAATCACACAACTCAAACCTAATTAATCAAGATTAATTTTACCAAATCCTACCTTGATTTGTTGCTCCAAATCCGGTTACTCTTTGAAGTGTTCTTAAAGAACTTTTTCCTCCTAAAACACATCAAGAACAACTTTGAATCCATAAAACCTCAACTGACCAAACTTTAATCAACGTGTTAGGAAGGGATTCCTCACCTTAATCATGAATTGAGTCTGGTTCATCACACTAAGACTATTTACGGAAACCATATCAAAACTCCTAACCGATACGGTTCAAAATTAGGTTCTTCGCGATTGCGTTATCGAGCTTGCCAAAAAGAGGTTCTAGCTTAAAGATGACATAATAAAAATGAGGATTGAGATGCTTGATGATTATCAGAGGTGTTCCTTTTACTGATCTTCTAGGGAAATTCGTACCTTCAGAAAAGATCTCGCGTACTCGAAAATCGGGGTTGTTACATTCTACCCTCCTAAAAAAAATTTTGCCCTCAAAATTTCAGTTACCTGAGAACAGATATGGGTAATCAGCTTTCATCTTGTCTCCCAGTTTCCAAGTATGCTCTTCTTCTCCTCTTTGTCCCCAAGCCACTTTGACCAAGCGAATAGTTTTACCCCTCTGTTCCTTATCATTTCTGTTCCGAGGATTACATGAAACTGTAGGTCGATCTCGGACGAGATCTTCTGTACTGCTCGGAGCTATTGTGTCCGACTTGATGATGGTGGCTGGAGCCGCCATGTCCGACTTGTTGGACTTTGGTGGTGGTGCTGATCCTTCGTTACCGGAGGGTAGTGGTACCTACAAGGGACTCCGATGCTTAAGTTAGCAAGGGTATTAAGCAGGTTTTCAGTAAAATCAGAGTATGAGTTATACCTGGGTGCTTCAGTGTATTTATAATGGTGTGGAATGATCTTCCCTTGAGGTAAGATCGTTATCTTATCTTATCTTTGAGTGAATTCATCTTATCTTTAAGGGAACCACCTTCATCATTCTAGGCTTTGGGCTGGCTTTAGATTTGGGTCGTGTTCCTCTGTTTGGGCCTTCTTAGGCCTCTGTAGCGGTTTGGCCGACCTCTTTCATAAAGAGGTCGGGTAGTCCTGGTTTGAACAGGTTGGTCAATTTATCGTCAATCAACCCGAGTCGTACAGCTCGACCCGGGGCATGAACAGTGCCCCTGCTTGAGTTCGATCTTTCCTTTGAGGTCGTGTCCTTTTAGACTTTTGACCCCTTTTAGGTAAAGTCGAGCTCGAGCATTGTCGATCTCACTTTGCATAGCTTTTTTGAATGCGGGGTGTTTTTTCTCTCTCCTCCTTAATGACAATGTGTGTTTTGTTTTTTGTGCTTCTTTCTTCTTGGAAACGTGCAAGGGTTTTAAAGGCTTATTAAACCCTCCCCTTTTGCCATTTCTTTTGCTTTCCTCTTTATTTCATTTTGAATTTTCTCAACAGTTCCCTTAGTCTTCTATATTCATTGTAATTTCTTTGTCTTCGCTTTGCTCACGATTCTTACGTTCCCTTGAATCCCAGTTTTTCACATCCTCGCACTTTTCTTGGAAGTGATTGTTCAACGCGGTTTCAACCTCTTTTATTATCTTCCTCTTCGCTTACAGGTTAGTTCCCCTTTTTATCTTCGCGATGTTCCTTTGTGGTTGCCTAGCTGAGAAAGTTTCTCCTTTGGCTTGATTTTGTTTGGAAATTTTGGATATTTCTTGGTTTGCTACGTTTGATTGCTTCTGCCATGTGTGTTGCTTTCTTTAATTTGTAGGACCTTTCCTTATTTCCTGGTAGTCGATGCATTTTAGGGTTTTGTTACTGTTTCTGATTGTGCCTTCTGTTTAGAGATGAGCTTGCGTGATTCTAAATGAAAAAGTTGCACTTTTGATATTTGATGCGTGATAGTTCCCTTTGCTGAAAAATGGCTATAATTTTGATAGCTTCTTGATTTGTAACTTTTCCTTCGGAGTGTTATTTTGACTAAAAGAGGGTTATTTCTTTGTTTGGGGGATGTTGAGATGTAGATTTTCCTTGAGTCCTCATTCTGTTATTGCCTCCAAAGGATACCTCTGGACCTTTGGTGAGGGTCCTGGGGTTTTCTTTTGTTGCAATGTCTGACTTCTTGACACTTATATGCTTTAGTTCGAGTTGTATCCATTTATGCCTGAGTTGCTCTCTTTGATTTGCCCAAGCTATTTTATTAGTGTTCATACCCGGGGTCAAGCTATCCGACCCGGGATGTTCTACTAACAAATCGACCGACCTCTTCAGGACAGGACAATCCGACCTCTTCTCGAAGAGCTCGGCCAAATCACCAGGAAGAGCCCAAAAAGGGCCCAACAGAGGAACACGACCCAAATCCTAAGGCAGTCCAAGCCTATAGAGATAAGGGCAGTTCCCTTGAAGATAAGATAAGATAAGATAAGATAACTATCTTATCTCCAGAAAGGTCACTCCACACCATTATAAATACACTAGAGCACCCAAGTATAACTAATACTCTTATTCTACTAAAAAGCTGGTTAATACCCTTGCTAACTTAAGCATCGAAGTCTCTTGCAGGTACCCCCACCCTCCAGTGACGAAGGATCAGCACGACCCTCCAGTCCAATGAGTCAAACACAGCGGCTCCGGCCACCACCATCAAGTCAGACACACTGCGCTGACCAGTACAGAAGATCTCATCCGAGATCGACCTACAGTTTCAGGTAACCCTCGAAACATTGGCGCCGTTACCGGGGAACCTGGAAGTCATCCCACCATCATGGCGAGCAGCCTGGACAACGACCACAACTCTGATGTGGAGAACAGAACACCACATAAGAACGTGGAGGTTATACTAAACGATACTTCTCAACCTAACAAAGACAAGGACTCCCCAAGCACGGGACCCATGGAAGCACTTTAGAATCACCTAAAACAACTCAAAAAAGAGGTCGAATATCAGCGGGAAGCGGAGAAAGATCTACGAAGGGAAGTAAGGCGACGCCACGAATTAGAAGTCAAGCTCCAAAAGCTCGAAGCTGATCTCAAAACTAAAATTACCCGATCCAGTCACGAGGATAACTCCCGTAAGGATCAAGACCCATTCACCAAAGAGATCATGAAGGCCAAAATCCTAAAAAACTTCAAACCTCCTGATATGACTTTATATGATGGCACATCAGATCTCAGCCATTATCTCAGCAACTTCCGAAGCAGAATGTATCTCACTGATGCCTCAGATACAACTCGGTGCAAAGCTTTCCTGACTACCTTAACGAAGGCAGCAATTAAATGGTTCAACAATCTGCCCCCAGGTCCATCTCAAGCTTTGACGACTTAGCCAAAAAGTTTTTAGGCAGATTCTCCATCTAGAAAGACAAAACTAAACACATCCCAAGCCTACTAGGAATCAAGCAAGGAGATTGGAAAAGTCTTCGTAGCTACATGGAAAAGTTCAACAAAGCATGTCTGGACATTCAGAGTTTGCCAACCAAAGCAGCCATTATGGGCCTCATCAATGGCCTACAAGAGGGATCTTTTAGTCAATCCATATCAAAGAAACACCCCACATCTCTGAATGAAGTACAAGAACGAGCCAAAAAATACATCAACATGGAGGAAAACTCTCGACTAGGAGAAACCCCAAAATCCGGATTCTCCATCTCCTCCCGAGATAAAGACAAAGATTCCAAGAAAAAAGATGATCCACCTGGAGAGAAGATTAAGAAATACCACAATTACACCCCTCTCCGGGTGTCTCTTGTGGAAGTGTACAGAGAAGCATGCCACACGGAGAAGATTCCACCATCCCTTCCACTTAAAAGCAAAAAGGGAGGAGGAAATCAGACGGAATATTACGAATACCATCGAATCTATGGACTTCCCACCAACGAGTGCTTCGACTTGAAGAATGTCATAGAAAAATTGGTAAGAGATGGAAGACTAGATCGGTACTTAGCTAGTAAGACAGATGAGCCCAGAAAGAGAAGAAGAGACGAAGAGGTTGGTCGAACAGAACGACCACCTCGTACCCTGGAGAGGCATGTTCACATGATACATGGGGATTCGCAGGAGGAGGAATATCCAAATCATCTCGCAAAAGACACCTCAAAGAAGTATACCACGTCGAGGGTGGAGAAGAGGCACCCGACCTCCCTACTATCACCTTTACTAAAGAGGATGCAGCTGGCGTCATATCAGGACATGACGATCCCATGGTCATTACTATCGTATTGGCCAATGCTAACCTTCACCGAACACTGGTGGACCAAGGAAGCTCGGCCGACATCTTGTTCAAAACAGCCTTCGACAAGCTCGGTCTAGAAGAAAAAGAGCTCAGAGCATATCCAAATAGCTTATTTGGACTAGGAGACACATCAATCCAACCACTTGGATACATCTCACTACACACAACCTTTAGAAAAGGAAATCGGTCAAAGACCCTCAACATAGACTACATCGTGGTCAACATAAGCTCAGCTTACAATGCCTTAATAGGTCGAACAATGCTAAATCAGCTCAGGGCAGTAGTCTCAACTCCGCATCTATGCATGAAGTTTCCAACTACAGAAGGGATCGCTACGGTAAAAAAAGACCAGAAGACGACCCACCGCTGTTACAACGAAAGTCTGAACCTCAGAGGCAAAGGAGAAGAAATCCACACCATCGAACTCGGAGGAGTTCGAGGTCGAGAAGAACTCCGTCCACAACAAGAAGGCGAGATAGAAAAAGTCCAGATTGGAGATATCCCAGATAAAACAACCAATATTGGTACAACCCTTAAAAGACATAAAGAAATCCCTCATACAGTTCCTAAAAGATAATGTCGACCTCTTCGCATGGATAGCCGCAGACATGCCGGGCATAGACCCCAAGCTAATGTGCCACAAGCTGGCAGTATATCCAGGGTCTCGGTCAGTACAGCAGAGACGTAGAAACTTCGGACCAGAAAGATCCCAAGCTGTCGAAGAACAGGTACAAGCTCTACTGGAGGCAAGATTCATCAGAGAGGTCAAATACCCGTTATGGCTAGCCAACGTAGTCTTAGTTAAAAAATCAAATGAAAAGTGGCAGATGTGCACCGACTACACTAACCTCAACAAAGCTTGCCCAAAAGATCCCTATCCACTCCCAAGTATCGACACTCTGGTGGACACCTCCTCCGGATACAAGTACCTCTCATTTATGGATGCCTATTTAGGATACAATCAAATCCCAATGTATCCACCTGATCAAGAAAAAACCTCATTCTTAACTCCAAAGGCAAACTACTGCTACATTGTCATGCCGTTTGGACTCAAAAATGCAGGAGCTACCTACCAAAGGTTAATGAACAAAGTCTTCATAGACCACATCGGAAAACTAATGGAGGTATACGTAGACGACATGTTAGTAAAAACACAAAGCGAGGAATCACTACTGTCTGATCTCGCCCAAGTGTTCGACACCATGAGAAAGCATGGCATGCGACTTAACCCTACAAAATGCACCTTCACAATAGAAGCCGACAAATTCTTGGGTTTCATGCTCACACAAAGAGGAATAGAAGCAAACCCGGACAAGTGTCGAGCCATACTCGACATAAAAAGTCCAACTTGTGTCAAAGAAGTGCAACAGCTCAACGGGCGACTGGCCGCCTTATCCAGATTTCTAGCCGGAGCAGCCATAAGATCTCTCCCCTTTTACGCCACACTGAGGAAAAGGAAGAAGTTCGAATGGATACCAGTGTGCGAGCAAGCTTTCCAAGATTTTAAAAGATTCTTGGGGCAACCACCCATTCTTACCCAACCACAGGAAAGAGAAGCGCTCATTTTATATCTTGTATTGGGAAGTCAAGCACTAGCCTCAACACTAGTCAAAGAGGACAAAAGTGGACAAAAACCCATATACTTCATCAGCAAAGCACTACAAGGGTCTGAGCTAAACTATCAAAATATAGAAAAATTCGCATACGCTCTCATATTAACGTCGCGAAGACTCCGTCTGTACTTCCAAGCTCATACCATCAAAGTTCAGACCAATCAGCCCATAAAAGGCATTCTATAAAAAACAGACTTGGCGGGAAAAATCCTACAGTGTGCAATCGAGTTGTGTGAATTTGACCTTTAGTATGAAGCACGGACAGCCATCAAATCACAGTATCTGACCGACTTCATTACGGAATACACCGACACCCTGGAAATCCCCACAAATTAGAATCTCTATATGGATGGCTCATCAAATAAAGCCGAGAGTGGAGCAGGTGTGATAATAGAAAGCAATCAGGGAACTCAAATTGAACTTTCTCTCAAATTCGGGTTCTCTGCCTCGAACAACCAAGCCGAATATGAGGCACTACTAGCTGGATTGAAGCTGGCTAAGGACGTAGGAGCTCAAAAGCTTGTCATCTTCAGTGACTCACAGGTAATCATCTCACAAATAACTAGGAGCTATCAAGCCAATGATCCCACTATGAAAAAGTACTTGCACAAAACCAAGGAACAGCTCGGACAACTCGGAGAATATGAGGTCCGCCATATACCCCAGGAACAAAATGCTCGAGCTGATGCATTTTCAAAACTTGCCAGCACCAAACCAGGGGGCAACAATAGAAGCCTCATCCAGGAAATACTGCAGAGCCCATCAATCTCGGAAAAGGTCCTAGCCATAACAGGGCAGGATCAAGGATGGATGGCTCCCATAGTCAGTTACTTCAAGACAGAAATACTGCCTACAGATACAAAAGAAGCAAAGAGGTTAAAACGGGAGGCACAATACTACACCATCATAAACAATACTCTAAACAAGAGAGGGATTTCAACACCACTGTTAAAATGTGTGCCGACTTCCAACACAAAGGAAGTTTTACAAGAAGTACACAGTGGCATCTGTGGCAATCATCTCGGAGCACAGGCTCTTATAAAAAAAGTACTCTGGGCCGGATTCTATTGGCTGACTCTACAAAAAGAAGCAACAGAATTCGTAAAGACATGTTCACCGTGTCAGAAACATGCCAACTTTCATATCACCCCACCAGAGGAGCTTATCAGCGTAACCTCACGCTGGTCATTCGCAAAATGGGGACTCGACCTTCTCGATCCTTTCCCTCAAAGATCTAGACAAGTCAAATTCCTCATCGTGGGGGTAGACTATTTCACAAAATGGATTGAGACGGAACCCCTAGCTAACACCACCGCTCAAATAAGTCAAAATTTTCTATATAGAAACATTGTCACAAGGTTTGGGGTTCTATACTCCATCACCACAGACAACGGCACTCAATTTACAAATGCAGGCTTCAAAAATTTGGTGACCAATCTGAACATAAAACACCAAGTCACATCTGTAGAACACCCTCAGGCCAACGGACAAGCAGAAGCTGCAAACAAAGTCATATTAGCCGGGTTAAAACAGAGACTACAGGATGCAAAAGGAGCCTGGGCGGAAGAGCTCCCGCAAGTCCTATGGGCATATCGGTCAACTCCATACTCCACCACAAAGGAATCACCTTTCCAATTAGCTTACGGAATGGAGGCAATGATCCCAGTGGAGGTCGAAGAAGGATCACCTAGAGTGATCCACTACAATGAAGAGGCCAACCCCAACTTTAAAGGGAAGAACTTGACCTACTCCCAGAAATCTGAGAAAGAGCTCGGATCAGGGAAGAGGCGTTAAAACGTCGAATGGCTTCAAGATACAATCAAAAGGTAGTGCAGCGAGGTTTTAGCGAGAACGACCTCGTCCTAATCCAAAATGACATCGGAACAACTCGACCCGGAGAAGGAAAATTGGCAGCAAACTGGAAAGGACCCTACCGAGTCTTAGAAGTACTCGGAAGAGGCTACTATAAGCTATCCGAACTCAAGGGGCGAGAACTCCCAAGGTCATGGCACGCCTGCAACTTAAGAAGGTACTATAGTTAGGAGGTAGTAAAGGATCTTAGGACGAGGTGCACTCTTTTTCCTTAAAAAGGTTTTTTAACGAGGCAACAAATCAAGATCCACGAAATACCTAACTTAGAGGGGTCAAACTCCCATATGTATATAGTTGTACGTTTTCTTTTTCGAATAAAGTTTTTTCAGATTTTCTACAAATCCTTTATCAAGACACATTAATCTGAAAATGCAAAATTTCATCGCCCGATTATAAAGCTACAAATCGGCAAAAGTGAAAACTAAATTCACTGCCCGATCATGATAAAGACCAACAAAGATGGAAACCAAATTCATCAGAGGTTCACCAGGCGGGGATCAAACCCAATATCTACAAAATCGACAAAGATGAAAAGTGACAAAATAGATTAAACGCAAGAAGTTATCGAAAGTGACCCATAGGAAAGGACCTGACGAGGTCTTAATAAAAAATAGGTTGCTAAAAAATAACTTAAAAGACGGACCGACATAAAGAAGTCAGACCAGTCGACCACAAATAAACCAAAGTTATAAAAAGTAAATCCCTGGAAAGAGGCCTGGCCAGCCCTAAAAAAGAGGATTACTAGAAATAACATAGAAGGGATCGATGTAAAGAAGTTGGCCCAAAACCAAAAGGTTATAAAAGGTAATCCCTAAAAGAGACCTGACAAATGTCCAAGAAAGAGGATTACTAGAAATAACTTAGAAGGGATCAACGTAAAGAAGTCGGCCTAAAACCAAAAAGTTATAAAAGGTAATCCCTAAAAGAGACCTGACAAAGGTCCAAAAAAGAGGATTACTAGAAATAACATAGAAGGAACCCACGTAAAGAAGTCGGCCTCAAAACCAAAAAGATATAAAAGGTAATCCCTAAAAAAGACTTGACAAAGGTCCGAAAAGAGGATTCCCAGAAGATAACCGACACAATAAATTCGGTCGACACGAGTTGGACCCAAAAATCCACGACCTCAAGAGAAACAAACAGAAAATACGAAAGCAATCAAAGGAGGTCGGACGACAAGACTCCAACACTCCCAAGAACCAAAGATATAATAACAGGACTCAAGATGCCACCTGAAGTCAACCTCAAAGAGCCTGAAAAGGTACCTTTTCTTTTTCCAAAAATAAAGTTGCTAACAGAGAAGCAACTAAAAAGTATCTAACAGTTACCATAAACTACAAAATATAAATTTCAAAGCCCACAAGCCAGGCTATACACAAAAACACTAAAGAAATAATCATTGAGGATCCAAAGATTTCTCAGCCGCATCAGCACGGGGTGAAGGAGGGCGAGTCTGAAGAGGCACCGCATCCACCGTCCCATCATCCCGGTTCAAGATCTGACAATTAGGATCTGACTCAGGACGAATAACTGCAGGGGTTGAAGAAGTCGGCGCAACAGAGACCTTGGCAGAAGGCACAGGAGGAGGATCGACATCATCACCATCATCAGGGACAATTTTACCGTTCTTCACAATGTTGTCCAAGCTGAAGAGAGAGAGGTCAAGCTCAGGCGCAAGAACTCGAACTTGATCCTTCAAATTCTCATAAGTAGCATTGACACTGCCCACAAGATGACCCTGGAGCTCAGCATAATTAGCTCGGGCAGACTCCAAATCCTCCCTGAGGCGCATCATCTCCCTATAGGTCGTGACATAGCTCTCTTTATGCTTCAACGCCGTATCTTCAGCCAACTTTGCAGAAGCCGCCAAGGCAATAGCTCTAGTTTTTTCACCTTTCAGCTCTTTCTCCAACTTGGTCACCTTCACCTCGAGCGCCTCCTTTAAACCCTTCATCTGGTCGAATTCCAACTTATTCTCCTCCATAAAGGCCTTCGAAGCATGAATGGGAAGATCATGGGCAGTCCGATATAAAGCCACCCCCATGTGTGCCATCTTTATGCTGCTCCGAGTAATAAAATCCAGATGGCGAAGAAGATAAACATCATCAGTAGGCATGGTACCATAAAGACTAATTTGCTGGTCTACAAACTTGATAGCATCAAAATCAAGGGCATCAAGGTTAAAGGGCTCAGCTGTTTTCTATTTTTTCGGAGGAAGAGTGCCGGTAGGAGAAGAGGTAGCAGCAGAAGGCTGTGAAAGATCGATCAAATGAACCCGAGGGGTAGGAATCATTCCCCTCGGTCCAGGAGAGCTCGGTACCGATGGTTGGGCAAAGCATGAGAAGATCCTTCCCCAGCCACCTTGGCTGAGATGTTTAGGGCCGCAGTTGCCTTCCTCGCCTTTTTAAAGGCCTTTATAGAGTCATTATTTTTAACCATCTCTGAAAAAACACAACAAAAACCCAGTCACAAATTGGAAGAAAAAAAAACAAGCTCGACAAAAATAAAACAAAACAAAACAAAGTCAACCACTACCCAGCTCATCTCGGAGAAGCGAGGGATCCCTTAAAAACCTTTTAGTGTCGAGATAAGGAGGTTGTCCCCAGTTCTCCTCCAACACATTAACAAAGGCCTGTTCGACCTCGTCCAACATCTCCCACGAATACCTCGACACCACAACATTCTTTTGCCTCTCTAAAGGAAAGGCGGGCTCATCATTCTCATCCAGAAAAAAAGGGTGAGCTCCTTCAACTGCTCGAACCTTAAAGAAATAGTTCTTGAAGTCTCTAAAATACTCATCATACATCGAAAAAACTTTCTTTCCTTGGGCAGACCGAAAAGAAACCCAGGAAGCTTTCTTTTTGGCAGAAATCCCAGGTTTAGTCAAAACAAAAAGGTAAAGAAAGAGAGTTTGAAAAGCCTTAACATCTAGCTCCTGACACAACAACTGGAAAATCTTCACAAAACCCCATGAATTCGAATGAAGTTGGGATAGAGACACATTGCACGAGCACAATAAATTGGTCTCAAAAGGAGTAAAAGGAAAGGTAATGTTCATTTGGCTAAAAAAATAGTCATACACATAAAAGAAAGGACGTTTCCCCTGGACTGAAGTAGGGAAACAGACCCTCTCGTCAGAATCAGCTGCTACTAGCTCATAATTTTTCTCCTGCTCCCGATCACTACAAATCCTGTGATGTTTTCTCAGCTCCATACAATACTCAGAATTTACCACGGAAACACACATCAACACGAGGGAGTCCAGCCAGTCTGACATGCCCTCGGGGACTCTGGAAGAGGTCTTGACAATATTTTTGCGAGACGACATGGGTTAACTAAAATCCTACAGTGAGAAAAAGAAAAAGGGGTTACTAATCAAACAACTCGAGCACAAATGGATACAACTTGAACTAAAGCATATAAGTGTCAATAAGTCAGACAAAGCAACAAAAGGAGACCCCTGGACCCACACTAAAGATCCAGGGGCATCCTTTGGAGGCAATTATGGAACAAGGACTCAGGAAAATCTACAAGTCTACATATCTACACTGCAGGAAGATAATAACTCTATTTCAACAAAAGTGACACTCTGAGGAAAAAGTTACAAGGCACAAACCAAATAAAGTCATCAAAATAGCCACCCTCCAAACTACAGTTTTAGTTTATTAGCAAATGGAACTACTAAAGCAACAAAATGTGCTAAATGAAAATCATCAAAACACAATGTTTCTCCAGAAGCAAACAAGCCATTGTCCCAAAATCTATAATACAAAACAGGCAACAAACATGAAAAAGCCCTAAAATAGCCTCAACCATCAGTAGAAATGTCAAGCATACATAAGGTCGGAAGAAAGCTGGAAAAGCACATCACAATGACAGGCAAGAAAATACGAAAATGTTTAAGCTCTCCAATATGCACTTAAAGATCAAAACTTTACCAAAAGAAACAAGAACAATACAGAGAAAGAATGGCGAAAGAAGAACCAATCTGGAAAAAGGAGAAAGCTTTGAAGAAATTGAAGATAGAGAGACAGAAACCTGAATCGCCTTCCAAAGCAATGAAAGCACCAACAATCACTAAACGGCGTCGCAGAGAGAAACACAAAAAATACAAAGTCTTAGGAAAACAGAAAGGTAGAAAGAAAAGGGGGAAGTTACAGTGAAGAAACGAGAGAAGAGAAACCGTTTTTTGTGAAAAAGTTCAAAAAAACGTGAGAGGCAAAGAAACGGAGCATTAAAAGAATTAATGAGGTTAATCAAACCCTCGCGCATTCCCAAAGCAAGGAGACGCGCGTTTTCAAAAGAATGAAAATTCAAAGAAAAATGTTCTGCATTCGAATGAGAACTCTACAAAGAAGAAGTCGACAAAATGCTCAAGTTCAGCTTCACCATAAAGGGATCGAAGTCCTAAAAACTAAAGACTCGACCTCAAAAAGGAAGACCAAGCTCGAGTAAGGGCACTGTTCATACCCGGGGTCGAGCTATCTAACCCGGGATGTTCTACTGACAAATTGACCGACCTCTTCAGGACAGGACAATCCGACATCTTCTCGAAGAGCTCGGCTAAATCACCAAGAAGAGCCCAAAAAGGGCCCATCAGAGGAACACGACCCAAATCCTAAGGTAGTCCAAGCCTATAGAGATAAGGGCGGTTCCCTCGAAGATAAGATAAGATAAGATAACTATCTTATCTCTAGAAAGGTCACTCCACACCATTATAAATACATTGGAGCACCCAGGTATAACTCATACTCTAATTCTACTAAAAACCTTCTTAATAACCTTGCTAACTTAAGCATCGAAGTCCCTCTGGTGACAAAGGATCAGTACGACCCTCCAGTCCAACGAGTCAGACACAACGGCTCCGGCCACCACCATCAAGTTGGACACACAGCGCCGACCAGTACAGAAGATCTCATCCGAGATCGACCTACAGTTTCAGGCAACCCTCGAAACAATTAGTAACCCCTTTTCCTTTTTCTTACTGTAGGATTTTAGTTGACCCATGTCGTCTCGCAAAAATGTTGTCGAGACCTCTTCCAGAGTCCCTGAGGGCATGTCAGACTGGCTAGACTCCCTCGTGTTGATGTGTGTTTCTGTGGTAAATTCTGAGTACTGTGTGGAGCTGAGAAAACATCACCGGATTTGTAGTAATCGGATGCAGGAAAAAAAATTATGAGCTAGTAGCACCTGATTCTGATGAGAGGGTCTGTTTCCCTACTTCGGTCCAGGGGGAGCATCCCTTCTTTTATGCCTATGACTATTTTTCAGCCAAATGAACGTTACTTTTCCTTTTACTTCTTTTTGAGACCAATTTGTTGTGTTCATGCAATGTGTCTCCATCCTAACTTCATCCGAATTCATGGGGTTTTGTTAAGATTTTCCAGTTGTTGTGTTAGGAACTAGATGTTAAGCCTTCTCAAACTCTCTTTCTTTACCTTTTTGTCTTGACCAAACCTAGGATTTCTGCCAAAAAGAAAGCTTCCTGGGTTTCTTTTCGGTCTGCCCATGGAAAGAAGGTATTTTCGATGTATGATGAGTCTTTCAGAGACTTTAAGAATTATTTCTTTAAGGTCCGAGCTTGGTATGCGAAATTGTGATCACTACTTTTCACAACTCAAATAATCCCTAGTAATGGCTCCAAAGACTTGGTGCTCAATACCATGGCATAAACACAACTTCGCACAACTAACCAGCAAGTGCACTGGGTCGTCCAAGTAATAAACCTTACGCGAGTAAGGGTCGATCCCACGGAGATTGTTGGTATGAAGCAAGCTATGGTCACCTTGTAAATCTTAGTCAGGCAGACTCAAATGGTTATGGGTGATATATGAATAAAACATAAAGATAAGGATAGAGATACTTATGTATTTCATTGGTGAGAGCTTCAGATAAGCGTATGAAGATGCTTTGTCCCTTCCGTCTCTCTGCTTTCCTATTGTCTTCATCCAATCCTTCTTACTCCTTTCCATGGCAAGCTGTATGCAAAGGTTTCACCGTTGTCAGTGGCTACCTCCCATCCTCTCAATGGAAATGTTCAACGCACCCTGTCACGGCACGGCTATCCAGCTGTCGGTTCTCGATCATGTCGGAATAGAATCTAGTGATTCTTTTGCGTCTGTCACTAACGCCCCACAATCGCGAGTTTGAAGCTCGTCACAGTCATTCAATCATTGAATCCTACTCAGAATACCATAGACAAGGTTTAGACCTTCCGGATTCTCTTGAATGCCGCCATCAATTATAGCTTATACCACGAAGATTCCGGTTAAAGAACCCAAGAGATAAACATTAGAGCCTTGTTTGCTTGTAGAACAGAAGTGGTTGTCAGTCACTTGTTCATAAGTGAGAATGATGATGAGTGTCACATAATCATCACATTCATCAAGTTCTTGAGTGCGAATGAATATCTTGGAATAAGAACAAACTGAATTGAATAGAAGAACAATAGTAATTGCATTAATACTCGAGGTACAGCAGAGCTCCACACCTTAATCTATGGTGTGTAGAAACTCCACCGTTGAAAATACATAAGAACAAGATCTAGGCATGGCCGTGAGGCTAGCCCCTAGTGATCAAAAGATTCAAAGATCTCAAGATGTCAAATACAATAGTAAAAGGTCCTATTTATAGGGAACTAGTAGCTTAAGAATTACAAAGATGAGTAAATGACATAAAAATCCACTTCCGGGCCCACTTGGTGTGTGTTTGGGCTGAGCATTGAAGCATTTTCGTGTAGAGACTCTTCTTGGAGTTAAACGCCAGCTTTTGTGCTAGTTTGGGCGTTTAACTCCCACTTTGGTGCCAGTTCCGGCCTTTAACGCTGGGAATTCTGAAGGTGACTTTGAACGCCGGTTTGGGCCATCAAATCTTGAGAAAAGTATGAACTATCATATATTGCTGGAAAGCCCAGAATGTCTACTTTCCAACGCCGTTGAGAGCGCGCCAATTGGGCTTCTGTAGCTCCAGAAAATTCACTTCGAGTGCAGGAAGGTCAGAATCCAACAGCATCTGCAGTCCTTTTCAGTCTCTGAATCAGATTTTTGCTCAAGTCCCTCAATTTCAGCCAGAAAATACCTGAAATCACAGAAAAACACACAAACTCATAGTAAAGTCCAGAAAAGTGAATTTTAACTAAAAACTAATAAAAATATTCTAAAAACTAACTAAAACATACTAAAAACAATGCCAAAAAGCGTACAAATTATCCGCTCATCACAACACCAAACTTAAATTGTTGCTTGTCCCCAAGCAACTGAAAATCAAATAAAATAAAAAGAAGAGAATATGCAATGAATTCCAAAAACATCTATGAAGATCAGTATTTAATTAGATGAGCGGGGCTTTTAGCTTTTTGCCTCTGAACAGTTTTGGCATCTCACTCTATCCTTTGAAATTCAGAATAATTGGCTTCTTTAGGAACTCAGAATCCAGATAGTGTCATTGATTCTCCTAGTTAAGTATGATGATTCTTGAACACAGCTACTTTATGAGTCTTGGCCATGGCCCAAAGCACTCTGTCTTCCAGTATTACCACCGGATACATACATGCCACAGACACATAATTGGGTGAACCTTTTCAGATTGTGACTCAGCTTTGCTAGAGTCCCCAATTAGAGGTGTCCAGGGTTCTTAAGCACACTCTTTTTGCCTTGGATCACAACTTTATTTCTTTCTCTTTTTTTTTTCTTTTTCTCTTTCGCCTTCTTTTTTTTCTCTTTTTTTTCGTTTTTCTCCTTCTTTTCTCTTTTTTTTTGTATTCACTGCTTTTTCTTGCTTCAAGAATCATTTTTATGATTTTTCAGATCCTCAGTAACATGTCTCCTTTTTCATCATTCTTTCAAGAGCTAACAATTTTAACATTCATGAACCACAAATTCAAAAGACATATGCACTGTTCAAGCATACATTCAGAAAACAAAAGTGTTGCCACCACATCAAAATAATTAATCTGTTATAAAATTCAAAATTCATGCAATTCTTCTCTTTTTCAATTAAGAACATTGTTTATTTAAGAGAGGTGATGGATTCATAGGACATTCATAACTTTAAGGCATAGACACTAAGACACTAATGATCACAAGACACAAACATGGATAAACATAAGCATGATTTTCGAAAAACAGGAAAATAAAGAACAAGGAGATTAAAGAACGGGTCCACCTTAGTGATGGCGGCTTGTTCTTCCTCTTGAAGATCTTATGGAGTGCTTGAGCTCCTCAATGTCTCTTCCTTGTCTTTGTTGCTCCTCTCTCATGATTCTTTGATCTTCTCTAATTTCATGGAGGATCATGGAATGTTCTTGGTGCTCCACCCTTAGTTGTCCCATGTTGGAACTCAATTCTCCTAGGGAGGTGTTGATTTGCTCCCAATAGTTTTGTGGAGGAAAGTGCATCCCTTGAGGCATCTCAGGGATTTCTTGATGAGTGGGGTCTCTTGTTTGCTCCATCCTTTTCTTAGTGATGGGCTTGTCCTCATCAATGAGGATGTCTCCTTCTATGTCCACTCCAACTGAATAACAGAGGTGACAAATGAGATGAGGAAAGGCTAACCTTGCCAAGGTAAAGGACTTGTCCGCCACCTTATAGAGTTCTTGGGCTATAACCTCATGAACTTCTACTTCTTCTCCAATCATTATGCTATGAATCATGATGGCCCGGTCAAGAGTAACTTCAGACCGGTTGCTAGTGGGAATGATTGAGTGTTGGATAAACTCCAACCATCCTCTAGCCATGGGCTTGAGGTCATGCCTTCTCAATTGAACTGGCTTCCCTCTTGAATCTCTCTTCCATTGGGCGCCCTCTTCACAAATGTCAGTGAGGACTTGGTCCAACCTTTGATCAAAGTTGACCCTTTTTGAGTTTGAAAGGGATCTTGGAGATCACCTTCTTCAAGGCCACAACTTCATAGAAGTGGTCCTGATGCACCCTTGAGATGAATCTCTCCATCTCCCATGACTCAGAGGTGAAAGCTTTTGCCTTCCCTTTCCTCTTTCTAGAGGTTTCTCCGGCCTTGGATGCCATAAATGGTTATGGAAAAACAAAAAGCAATGCTTTTACCACACCAAACTTAAAAAGTTTGCTCGTCCTCGAGCAAAAGAAGAAAGAAGAGAGTAGAAGAAGAAGAAATAGAGGAGATGGAGATGGCTTTTGGTTCGGCCAACGGGGGGGAAGTAGTGTTTAGGGTGTGTGAAAATGAAGGAGTGAAGATGGGTTTATATAGGGGTGAAGAGAGGGGTAGGTGGGGATCCTGTAGGGTCCACAGATCCTGAGGTGTCAAGGAAAATTCAACCCTGCACTAAGTGGCGTGCAAAAATGCACTCTGTGCCAATTCTGGCGTTAAACGCCGGGCTGGTGCCCATTTCTGGCGTTTAACGCCAGTTTCTTGCCCTTTCCTGGCGTTTAACGCCAGTCTGGTGCCCCTTTCTGGCGTTAAACACCCAACTGCTACCCTTACTGGCGTTTAAACACCAGCAGGATCTTCCTCCAGGGTGTGCTGTTTTTCTTTCTGCTTTTCATTCTGTTTTTGCTTTTTCAATTGATCTTGTGACTTCCTATGATCATCAACCTACAAAAAACATAAAATAACAAAGAAAAATAGATAAAATATAACATTGGGTTGCCTCCCAACAAGCGCTTCTTTAATGTCAGTAGCTTGACAGAGGGCTCTCATGGAGCCTCACAGATACTCAGAGCAATGTTGAAACCTCCCAACACCAAACTTAGAGTTTGAATGTGGGGGTTCAACACCAAACTTAGAGTTTGGTTGTGGCCTCCCAACACCAAACTGAGTTTGACTGTGGGGGCTCTGTTTGACTCTGTTTTGAGAGAAGCTCTTCATGCTTCCTCTCCATGGTGACAGAGGGATATCCTTGAGCCTTAAACACAAAGGATTCTTCATTCACTTGAATGATCAGTTCACCTCTATCAACATCAATCACAGCCTTAGATGTGGCTAGGAAGGGTCTGCCAAGGATGATGGATTCATCCATGCATTTCCCAGTCTCTAGGACTATGAAATCAGCAGGGATGTAATGGTCTTCAATCTTCACCAGAACATCCTTACAAGTCCATAAGCTTGTTTTCTTGAATTGTCTGCCATCTCTAGTGAGATTCTTGCAGCTTGTACCTCAAAGATCCCTAGCTTCTCCATTACAAAGAGAGGCATGAGGTTCACACTTGACCCTAGGTCACACAGAGCCTTCTTGAAGGTCATGGTGCCTATGGTGCAAGGTATTGAAAACTTCCCAGGATCTTGTCTCTTATGAGGTAATTTCTGCCTAGACAAGTCATCCAGTTCTTTGGTGAGCAAAGGGGGTTCATCCTCCCAAGTCTCATTACCAAATAACTTGTCATTTAGCTTCATGATTGCTCTAAGGTATTTAGCAACTTGCTCTTCAGTGACATACTTATCCTCTTCAGAGGAAGAATACTCATCAGAGATCATGAATGGCAGAAGTAAATCCAATGGAATCTCTATGGTCTCAGTGTGAGCCTCAGATTCCCATGGTTCCTCATTAGGGAACTCATTGGAGGCCAGTGGACGTCCATTGAGGTCTTCCTTAGTGGCGTTCACTGCCTCTTCCTCCTCTCCAAATTCGGCCATGTTGATGGCCTTGCACTCACCTTTTGGATTTTCTTCTGTATTGCTTGGAAGAGTACTAGGAGGGAGTTCAGTAACTTTCTTACTCAGCTGACCCACTTGTGCCTCCAAATTCCTAATGGAGGACCTTGTTTTAGTCATGAAACTTTGAGTGGTTTTGATTAGATCAGAGACCATGGTTGCTAAGTCAGAGTGGTTCTGCTTAGAATTCTCTGTCTGTTGCTGAGAAGATGATGGAAAAGGCTTGCTATTGCTAAACCTGTTTCTTCCACCATTATTATTGTTGAAACCTTGTTGAGGTCTCTGTTGATCCTTCCATGAGAGATTTGGATGATTTCTCCATGAAGAATTATAGGTGTTTCCATAGGGTTTTCCCATGTAATTCACCTCTTCCATTGAAGGGTTCTCAAGATCATAAGCTTCTTCTTCAAATGAAGCATCCTTAGTACTGCTTGGTGCATTTTGCATTCCAGACAGACTTTGAGAGATCAAATTGACTTGTTGGGTCAATATTTTGTTCTGAGCCAGTATGGCATTCAGAGTATCAATATCAAGAACTCCTTTCTTCTGATTTATCCCATTGTTCACAGGATTCCTTTCAGAAGTGTACATGAATTGGTTATTTGCAACCATTTCAATGAGCTCTTGAACTTCTGTAGGCGTCTTCTTCAGATGAAGAGATCCTCCAGCAGAGCTATCCAAAGACATCTTGGACAGTTCAGACAGACCATCATAGAAAATTCCTATGATGCTCCATTCAGAAAGCATGTCAGAAGGACATTTTCTAATCAATTGTTTGTATCTTTCCCAAGCTTCATAGAGGGATTCTCCTTCTTTCTGTCTGAAGGTTTGGACTTCCACTCTAAGCTTACTCAATTTTTGAGGTGGAAAGAACTTTGCCAAGAAGGCATTGACTAGCTTTTCCCAAGAGTTCAGGCTATCTTTAGGTTGTGAGTCCAACCATATCCTAGCTCTGTCTCTTACAGCAAAAGGGAATAGCATAAGTCTGTAGACCTCAAGGTCAACCCTATTAGTCTTGACAGTGTCACAGATTTGCAAGAATTCAGCCAAAAACTGATGAGGATCTTCCAATGGAAGTCCATGGAACTTGCAATTCTGTTGCATTAGAGAAACTAATTGAGGCTTAAGCTCAAAGTTGTTTGCTCCAATGGCAGGGATAGAGATGCTTCTCCCATAGAAGTCGGGAGTAGGTGCAGTAAAGTCACCCAGCACCTTCCTTGCATTGTTGGCATTGTTATTGTTTTCGGCTGCCATGTCTTCTTCTTCTTTGAAGATTTCTGTTAGGTCCTCTACAGAGAGTTGTGCCTTAGCTTCTCTTAGCTTTCGCTTCAAGGTCCTTTCAGGTTCAGGATCAGCTTCAACAAGAATGCTTTTGTCTTTGCTCCTGCTCATATGAAAGAGAAGAGAACAAGAAAATGTGGAATCCTTTATGTCACAGTATAGAGATTCCTTGAGGTGTCAGAGGAACAGAAAAATAGAAGGAAAAGGTAGAAGAATTCGAACTTAGTGAGATAGAGTTCGAATTGTGCATTGAGGAGGAGTGGTACTCCATAAATAGAAGGATGTGAAAAGAGGGGAAGAAATTTTCAAAAATTAAGTAAAAGATTTTTAAAAAAACATTTTGAAAAACACTAATTGATTTTCGAAAAACAAGAGTGGAAAAGTAATTTTTGAAAAAGATTTTAAAATTAGAAATTAAAAAGATATGATTGAAAAGTTATGGTTTTAAAAAGATATGATTGAAAAGATATGATTTGAAAAACAATTTAAAAAGATTTGATTTTTAAAAATTAATGACTTGGCTAACAAGAAAAGATATGATTCAAACATTAAACCTTTTGATGACAAGTCATCATATACCTATTTTTCTATGCTTTTTCATACAAGAAATTGATAAATTGTGCTTAAATATTGAATGCTTTTATACTTAATTGGTATATTTCCTTGATCTTTTAATTTTATAAATCTTGTAGGAAATAAGAAGAAAAAGAAGCAAAGAAGCACAAAAAAAGGAGAAAAAAAGAGCTTTGGGACACACTTTGAAGTTGGAGCACACTTTGGAGCCTTAGGCCACGCTTTTAAAAGCGTGGCCCATGACCAAATTGAAGGACGAAGCAACCAGCACGCACACTGCCCTGCTCTTGCCAAGGGCAGGGCAATATCGTGATGCAAAGTGAGGTTGGAAGCAAATTTTTGCTAAGTTAAAATCTGGGCGTTTACAGCATGACCATGCCTACTTCAAAGGGCTATAACTTGAGCTACAGACGTCCGATTGATGTGCTTCCAGTTGTGTTGGAAAGCTGACATTCAGAGCTTTCCAACGATATATAGCAATCCATATTTGGCGTACAATTGAGGCAGGAACGAAAGGCATCTTTAAGGGCCAAAAATAAGCGAAAATAAACCAAAGTGCTTCCACCAAGGTTCGAAGCTGGAGCCTCACTCCAAAGCAAAGTAGCGCTCAATTTTCTGCCCTGCCCTCTTGAAGAGTAGGGCAATGTCGTGCTCTTCATGGAAAATCAAGGAAAATTGCTCCCCCAATTGCTTGCCACAAGGATCGAACACGGCACCATGAGGAAACAAGAAACTAAGCCTTAATTTGGTGCCAAGAAAACCAAGGAAAAGAAGTAGCGTGTGCATCCACCAAGTTTCGAACTTGGAACTTCACTTTTGGAAACACTGCCCTGCCCTCCGTGAGGGCAGGGCAGCATTTTGTGGTGCACAGCCAGCGCACCATTCTGGCGCACCAAGGGAAGGCTCGGCAGCACCAGCAGCACGCACAGGCACCACTCGGCAGCACCAGCAGCACGCACAGGCACCAATCTGGTGCACCAAAAAGTTCTGCCCTGCCCTCCGCGAGGGCAGGGCAGCATCCTGCAGCATCACACACCAAGCACGCAAGCACCAACACGCACCATTTTCTGCCCTGCACTCCACAAGGGCAGGGCAGCCTCCTGGAAGCAATTGTTCTTGGGCCGAAAATCAACCAAAATTTCATTTAAATTCAATTCCTCTCCAAATTGAATCAAGGCCAACCAAACCCATTTCTCCTCAAATCCAAAGCAAGCAAAGCCCACATCATCACTCAAAGGCACATGGATCAATTAAATTAGGATTTTCATTTTTGTAATTTGTTTTTAATTTCAATTTCATTTTATTTTCATTTTGTAAAAAGCCTATATAAAGACATCACTCTCATTTCAAAAGAAAGGAGAGCTCGATTGGAAAGAAGAGGTTGGCTCCAATAGCGAGCATTAGGAATAGATAGCTCTCTCCTTTAAGTTTTCTTTTCTGCTTTAAATCTTGGGTAGAGAATTGAAGAAATTCTGTTTCAATCTCACCTTGAGATCTCTTGTTTACTTTTTCTGCATAATTGAAATTCACATACTGCTTCATCTTCTCTTTAATTCTGCAATTCATTTTTCTTCTTTGTGTTGCAAACTGTTCTTGTTGAATCAAGGAAGGATATGAGATCTAGACTTGTTATCTAGTCTCTTCTACTCCTGAGATCTTGAACCCAATTTTTAATTGCTGCAACTTAAGCACTTGTTTTGCTGCAAATTAAGCACCAGTATTTCTCTGTTTACTTTTCAAGGCATTTTTACTTTTCTGTTAAGATCTAGTTCCATTGAATCAATCCGCTACTCTTTTACTTGTTGCAATTTATTTTTCCTTGATTAATTTCTGCAATCCCACATCCCTGACCCATTTAAGATTCAAGCAATTTACATTTCTTGTCATTTAAGTTTCTGCAATTTACATTGCTTGTTCTTTAAGTTTCCTGCCATTTACATTCTGCGATTTAAGTTCATTGTTATTTACATTCTGCTGCAACAATTCTCACTCACTAATGTTAGCTTGACTAAACTAATCACCCACTAAAGTTGCTTGATCCATCAATCCCTGTGGGATCGACCTCACTCTTGTGAGTTATTACTACTTGATGCGACCCGGTATACTTGCCGGTTGGATTTGTGTGTTGGAAATTCATTTTTCCACAAAAACACCATCAAGTTTTTGGCGCCGTTGCCGGTGCCGGGGATTGATTAGATCAACAATGATTAAGTGGGTGAGAAGTCTAGATCAAGCATTTTTTTTTGTTTTTGTTATCTGTTTTAAAGTGAAACCAAGGTGTTTGAGTTTTTGCCTCACTAAGAAATTCTCATTTCTGATATGAGTAATTTCAATTTTTCTTGGTGTTGTGTTTTCCAAAATTTAAATGGAGTGCAACTCATCTTATGATCAAACAAATTTTATGGGATATTACCCACCATCACCAATCTCTAATGGTGGTTGGGAATATTACCAAGAAATCACAGATTCTGAGCACTCCAATCCATGGAGATTTGCTTCACAGACACAAGATGAGCAAGAAAATCATATGGTATATTTTCTTCCACCACAAAATGATGCTAGTCATGATTCTAATGGTGGCTGGGAAGGAAATTCTAATACTCTATATGATATTCATCCAAAGATATTATCACTTGACCATGCTTCAACAGAAAGCCTCTATCAAAATTCACCACCCACACAAACTTTCATGAACCAAAGCCTCTCAAAGCTTGAGACCATGTGTGAAAAATATGAGAAGGAGGCACAGATATCCTGGAACGAGCAAGAGAATTTATTAAAAAACATGGAAATAATGTTGGCTCAATTGGTGAGTGCAACAAGGAAAGAGGAAAAACAAGAGGAAGAGGCTACTAAGTCAAGTGAATCTTTAGTGAAGAAGGAAGAGGTGGTGGAAATATTTGAACCTAAAACTGCCCTTGAGATGACAAGAGCACATGACAACTCACAACTCTCACAAACTTCCCTGGACCAAAACGCCTCAACACTTGAATCCATGATTGAAAGGTATGAAGAGGAGATGAAGAAAGCTTGGGAAGATCAACAAACCTCCTCCATGAAAGAGCTATTAAAGCAAATGTTGAGTGTAAAAGAGGAAGTGGAAGAACAAGCTAGTGAGGAGGATAATCAAGAACGTCCAAACTCAAGGGAAACAGAGAGGCACATGAAGGACAAGCTCATTGAACCACCAATTCAAAAAGCTCTGGATGAATACAAAACTCCAATAATCACACAGTAACCAAGTCTTGAATTCAAAGAAGTGAAGGCAACTAACAAGAATCCTGTCCCTAATCTAGCAAGCAAGATCAATCAAGCCATTTGCAAAAGGAAGCTTGCTGAGGAAAAGCCAAGGCAAGGGACAGTAGCTGAAACTTCTCATCCCTTAAAGTCATTCCTCTTAATAAACTGGAAGAAGAGGAAGAAAGTGAAGAATAGGTAGACAGTAGGTACATTTCTTTTCCCTTGCTTTGTTTAAATTTCAATAAATTGGCATATGATCACATTCTAAGTTTGGTGTTGCCTTGCAACAAATTATTTTCAATCTTTTTGGATGATTGCATCAAATCAAAAATGAAAGTGACACACCAAAATTCTAAGTTTGGTGTGCCACTTATTCTCTATGCAACTCATCCAGCAACATCACTTGTCTGCATAATCATAGTGCCTTTGCATTGTTATTTTTCTTTGTTTTGACATTTTTTTTCTTTCTCTTTGTTTTAGTCACCTCTTTATTTTTAAGTTTTCTTTTATCAACTGTTTTTGTTAATACAGCATCAAGAGATCCTCATTCATGACAGATTTTTGGCTTGGTGATTGTATTCAACAAATAATAGTTTCTTTCGTTTAGTTTTATTTCAAATAAATTGACATATGGTCGTATTCTAAGTTTGGTGTTGCTATGCAACAAAATTTGGTTCTAATTCTTACAAGATACTTGCATTAATTCCAAGTGAAAGTGTCACACTAAGTTTGGTGTGCCACTTATTTTTTATGCAATGTATTGTGCACACCTTCTTATCTATGCAATCAAAATGTCTCTGTCTCTTGTGCCTTGATTGTTATCTTTAATTTTGCTTGCTTAAAACACATGTGCTACTAACATTTCATTGTGTAAGACATTCATGATCCATCTTAGCCCCATAGCCATTGTTCTAATTGTTGCTTGAGGATGAACAAGCATTCTGAGTTTGGTATGGGAAGGAGGAAAATGGGAGAAAAATGACAACAATAGAGAAGATGAACTACAAGGTTGTAAAGTTCCTTTTCCTCTCATTTGTTTAATAAACTGCATGATTGTCTTTACCTTCTCTGTATACATGTGTGTATGAATAAGCATACCTTGAATTTTGATTTATAATATGTTGTTGTGGCATTATAACTACCAACTTGAGCTTTGTGAATTCAAAAGCAATAAAGCATCATGATCATAAACAAACAAGGCATTAAAGAAGATTTTAGCATGTGCATACAAGTATTGGAAAGCTAGTATGATTGATTGTTGCTCAATTGCATTGGATTTTATTTAATTGAAGTTTTTCATCTAGTACATTTTGTAAAATCTTTTGAAATCATAAAAACCTTGAAGAAGAAAATACAATTAAAGCAAGAAAAGAAAAAGGGAAAGAATGAGAAAGCTGAAGGCTCTGAGTACCAATGACAATTTATTTGTTAAGTGCTTGTGGTGTTTATGTATCAAGCCAAATGCTTGAAAACAAAACACTTAGAAGTCAAGGCTAGGCTCAAGTGCAAAAGCACTCCCTCAAAGCTCAAGGCTTTGAGCATCAATGATTAGAGAGTCAAGAAAAGAAAAGAAAAATGAGCTTAATGAAGTCATCTAATTAAATGCTTGTGGTGCTTATGTATCAAGTGGTAATACTTGAAAACAAAGTATTTAGAAGTCGTAGCTTTGTTATTAACTCATGGGGCAAAGCATCCAAAAGGAGAAGCTAAAAAAAAAAAAAAGAAGAAGAAGAAAAAAAAAGAGATTTCATAAAATGAGCTAGATAGAAGCATCAATCATTTACATCTCTTTTGTGATTGTAGCATGCATAGAAAACTAGCTTGCCATGAACATTGAGTTGCTATTCTTCTTACCTTGGGTTGTCAATCTTTATTGCATGATTCTTTTCTTGCTTGGGGACAAGCAAGGTTTAAGTTTGGTGTTGTGATGACAAGTCATCACATACCTATTTTTCTATGCTTTTTCATACAAGAAATTGATAAATTGTGCTTAAATATTGAATGCTTTTATACTTAATTGGTATATTTCCTTGATCTTTTAATTTTATAAATCTTGTAGGAAATAAGAAGAAAAAGAAGCAAAGAAGCACAAAAAAAGGAGAAAAAAAGAGCTTTAGGACACACTTTGAAGTTGGAGCACACTTTGGAGCCTTAGGCCACGCTTTTAAAAGCGTGGCCCATGACCAAATTGAAGGAAGAAGCAACCAGCACGCACACTGCCCTGCTCTTGCCAAGGGCAGGGCAATATCGTGATGCAAAGTGAGGTTGGAAGCAAATTTTCGCTAAGTTAAAATCTGGGCGTTTACAGCATGACCATGCCTACTTCAAAGGGCTATAACTTGAGCTACAGACGTCCGATTGATGTGCTTCTAGTTGCGTTGGAAAGCTGACATTCAGAGCTTTCCAACGATATATAGCAATCCATATTTGGCATACAATTGAGGCAGGAACGAAAGGCATCTTTAAGGTCCAAGAATAAGCGAAAATAAACCAAAGTGCTTCCACCAAGGTTCGAAGCTGGAGCCTCACTCCAAAGCAAAGTAGCGCTCAATTTTCTGCCCTGCCCTCTTGGAGAGCAGGGCAATGTCGTGCTCTTCATGGAAAATCAAGGAAAATTGCTCCCCCAATTGCTTGCCACAAGGATCGAACACGGCACCATGAGGAAACAAGAAACTAAGCCTTAATTTGGTGCCAAGAAAACCAAGGAAAAGAAGTAGCGTGTGCATCCACCAAGTTTCGAACTTGGAACTTCACTTTTGGAAACACTGCCCTGCCCTCCGCGAGGGCAGGGCAGCATTTTGTGGTGCACAGCCAGCGCACCATTCTGGCGCACCAAGGGAAGGCTCGGCAGCACCAGCAGCACGCACAGGCACCACTCGGCAGCACCAGTAGCACGCACAGGCACCAATCTGGTGCACCAAAAAGTTCTGCCCTGCCCTCCGCGAGGGCAGGGCAGCATCCTGCAGCATCACACACCAAGCACGCAAGCACCAACACGCACTATTTTCTGCCCTGCTGATGAGCGGATAATTTGTACGCTTTTTGGCATTGTTTTTAGTATGTTTTTGGTATGATCTAGTTAGTTTCTAGTATATTTTTATTAGTTTTTAGTTAAAATTCACTTTTCTGGACTTTACTATGAGTTTGTGTGTTTTTCTGTGATTTCAGGTATTTTCTGGCTGAAATTGAGGGACCTGAGCAAAAATCTGATTTAGAGATTAAAAAGGACTGCAGATGCTGTTGGATTCTGACCTCCCTGCACTCAAAGTGGATTTTCTGGAGCTACAGAAGCCCAATTGGCGCACTCTCAACGGCGTTGGAAAGTAGACATCCTGGGCTTTCCAGCAATATATGATAGTCTATACTTTGCCCAAGATTTGATGGCCCAAACCGGCGTTCAAAGTCACCTACAGAATTTCCAGCGTTAAACGCCGGAACTGGCACCTAAATGGGAGTTAAACGCCCAAACTGGCATAAAAGCTGGCGTTTAACTCCAAGGAGAGTCTCTACACGAAAATGCTTCATTGCTCAGCCCAAGCACACACCAAGTGGGCCCGGAAGTGAATTTTTATGTCATTTACTCATCTCTGTACACCCTAGGCTACTAGTTTTCTATAAGTAGGACCTTTTACTATTGTATTTTCATCTTGGTTCTTCTGGTTCCCTCTCTGGGGCCGAAACCAATGATCACTTTTGTTCTTATGTATTTTCAACGGTGGAGTTTCTACACACCATAGATTAAGGTGTGGAGCTCTGCTGTACCTCGAGTATTAATGCAATTACTATTGTTCTTCTATTCAATTCCGCTTGTTCTTTGTCCAAGATATCACTTGTTCTTCAACTTGATGAAGGTGATGATTGACACTCATCATCATTCTCACTCATGAACAAAGTGACTGACAACCATTCTTGTTCTACAAGCATACGAGGCTCAGTGAATATCTCTTGGATTCTTTAACCGGAATCTTCGTGGTATAGGCGAGAACTGATGGCGGCATTCAAGAGAATCCGGAAGGTCTAACCTTGTCTGTGGTATTCTGAGTAGGATTCAATGATTGAATGACTGTGACGTGCTTCAAACTCCTGAGGGCGGGGCGTTAGTGACAGACGCAAAAGAATCACTGGATTCTATTCCGGCCTGATTGAGAACCGACAGATGGATAGTCGTGCCGTGACAGGGTGCGTTGAACATTTCCAATGAGAGGATGGGAGGTAGCCACTGACAACGGTGAAACCCTTGCATAAGCTTGCCATGGAAAGGAGTAGGAAGGATTGGATGAAGACTGTAGGAAAGCAGAGAGACGGAAGGGAAGGCATCTTCATTCGCTTATCTGAAGCTCTCACCAATGATATACATAAGTATCTCTATCTTTATCTTTATGCTTTATTCGTTTATCACTATACCCATTTGAGTCTGCCTGACTGAGATTTACAAGGTGACCATAGCTTGCTTCATACCAACAATCTCCGTGGGATCGACCCTTACTCACGTAAGGTATTACTTGGATGACCCAGTGCACTTGCTGGTTAGTTGTGCGAAGTTGTAGTGATCACAATTTCGTGCACCAAGTTTTTGGCGCCGTTGCCGGGGATTGTTCGAGTATGGACAATTGACGGTTCATCTTGTTGCTTAGATTAGGTATTTTTTCTTCAGAGTTCTTAAGAATGAATTCTAGTGTTTCAAGGTGATGTTCTTATCATCACCAAAGCTGATTGATTTTCATCAATTTAGCTCTTGAATGCAATGTCCCGCTGAAGCTTGGCCGGCCATGTCTAATTCCTTTAGACTAAAGCTTTAGACTAACATTGCATGATTCCTGGAATTCTCATTAATAATTTTGATACCTTTATTTTCCTTTTCACTTAAATTTTCGAAAAATAAAAAAAAATTACAAAATCATAAAAACCAAAAATAATTCTTGTTTAAGTCTAGTGTCTCACTTTAAGTATGGTGTCAATTGCATGTTTCTGTTCTTATTGCATTCATGCATGTGTCTTCATTGATCTTCAAGTTGTTCTTGATGATTTCCTTGTTTTGATCTTTGAATTCTATTGACTTGAGTGTTGCATTCTCATTTTGTTAGTGTCAATGGTATACAAACTGCTAAGTTTGGTGTCTTGCATGCATTATTATTTGATTTTAGTTGCATTTTGATTATTCCTTATTATTAAAAATCCAAAAATATTTTTAATTTGTGTCTTTTCAAGTCAATAATACAGAGAATTGAAGATTCAGAACATACTGCAGAGGAATCACACAGAAAAAGCTGGGCATTCAAAAATGCCCAGTGAAGAAGACAGACTGGCGTTTAAACGCCAGCCAGGGTACCTGGTTGGGCGTTTAACGCCCAAAAGGGTAGAGTTTTGGGCGTTAAACGCCAGAATGTGCACCATTCTGGGCGTTTAACGCCAGGATGGCACAAGGGGGAAGATTTTGTTTTTCAAATCAATTTTTTTTCAAGTTTTCAAAGTTTTTCTAAATCAAATCTTTTTCAAATCATATCTTTTCAATCAAATGTTTTCAAAATCAATTTCTTTCCTTTTTCAAAGATACTTACTAACAATTAATAATTTGATTGAACATCTCAAGTTTGTTGCCTTTTCTGTTGAGAAAGGTTTAATGTTTGAATCATATCTTTTCTTGTTAGGCAAGTCATTAATTTTTAAAATCATATCTTTTTAAAATTGTTTTCAAATCAAATCTTTTTAAAATTGTTTTCAAATCATATCTTCTCAATCACATTTTTTTAAAAACCAATCATATCTTTTTAACCACATCTTTTTCAAAATAGTTTTCAATCAAATCTTTTTTCAAAATCTTTTTCAAAAATCACTTGATTTCTTTCCCACTCTTATTTTCGAAAATCAATTAAGTGTTTTTCAAAATGTTTTCAAAATCTTTTACTTAATTTTCGAAAATTACTTCCCCTCTTCTCACATCCTTCTATTTATGGACTAACACTATTCCTTAATGCAAAATTCGAACTCCATCTTCTTTGATAAGTTCGAATTTTCTACTTCTGTCTTCTACTTTTCTTTTCCTCTGACACCTCAAGGAATCTCTATACTGTGACATAGAGGATTCCATATTTTCTTGTTCTCTTCTTCTTCATATGAGCAGGAACAAAGACAAAGGCATTCTTGTTGAAGCTGACCCTGAACCTGAAAGGACCTTGAAGCGAAAGCTAAGAGAAGCTAAGGCACAACTCTCTGTTGAGGACCTGACCGAATTCTTCAAAGAAGAAAAACCCATGGCAGCCGAAAATAACAACAATGCCAACAATGCAAGGAAGGTGCTGGGTGACTTTACTGCACCTACTCCCGACTTCTATGGGAGAAGCATCTCTATCCCTGCCATTGGAGCAAACAACTTTGAGCTTAAGCCTCAATTAGTTTCTCTAATGCAACAGAATTGCAAGTTCCATGGACTTCCATTGGAAGATCCTCATCAGTTCTTAGCTGAATTCTTGCAAATCTGTGACACAGTCAAGACTAATGGGGTTGACCCTAAGGTCTACAGACTTATGCTATTCCCTTTTGCTGTAAGAGACAGAGCTAGGACATGGTTGGACTCACAACCTAAAGAAAGCCTGGACTCATGGGAAAAGCTAGTCAATGCCTTCTTGGCAAAGTTCTTTCCACCTCAAAAATTGAGTAAGCTTAGAGTGGAAGTCCAAACCTTCAGACAGAAGGATGGAGAATCCCTCTATGAAGCTTGGGAAAGATACAAACAATTGATCAGAAAATGTCCATCTGACATGCTTTCTGAATGGAGCATCATAGGTATTTTCTATGATGGTCTCTCTGAACTATCCAAGATGTCTTTGGATAGCTCTGCTGGAGGATCTCTTCATCTGAAGAAGACGCCTACAGAAGCTCAAGAACTAATTGAAATGGTTGCAAATAACCAATTCATGTACACTTCTGAAAGGAATCCTGTGAACAATGGGGCTAATCAGAAGAAAGGAGTTCTTGAGATTGATACTCTGAATGCCATTTTGGCTCAGAACAAGATATTGACTCAACAAGTCAATTTGATTTCTCAAAGTCTGTCTGGAATGCAAAATACACCAAGCAGTACTAAGGATGCTTCATCTGAAGAAGAAGCTTATGATCCTGAGAACCCTTCAATGGAAAAGGTGAATTACATGGGAGAACCCTATGGAAACACCTATAATTCTTCATGGAGAAATCACCCAAATTTCTCATGGAAGATTCAAGAGAGACCTCAACAAGGTTTCAACAACAATAATGGTGGAAGAAACAGGTTTAGCAATGGCAAGCCTTTTCCATCATCTTCTCAGCAACAGACAGAGAATTCTAAGCAGAACACCTCTGACTTAGCAACCATGGTCTCTGATCTAATCAAGACCACTCAAAGTTTCATGACTGAAACAAGGTCCTCCATTAGAAATTTGGAAGGACAAGTGGGACAGCTGAGCAAGAAAGTTACTGAACTCCCTCCTAGGACTCTCCCAAGCAACACAGAAGAAAATTCAAAAGGAGAGTGCAAAGCCATCAACATGGCCGAATTCTGGGAGGAAGAAGAAGCAGTGAACGCCACTGAGGAAGACCTCACTGGACGTCCACTGGCCTCCAATGAGTTCCCCAATGAGGAACCATGGGAATCTGAGGCTCAAAATGAGACCATAGAGATTCCATTGGAATTACTTCTGCCATTCATGAGCTCTAATGAGTATTCTTCCTCTGAAGAGGATGAGTATGTCACTGAAGAGCAAGTTGCTAAATACCTTGGAGCAATCATGAAGCTAAATGACAAGTTATTTGGAAACGAGACTTGGGAAGATGAACCTCCCTTGCTCACCAAAGAACTGGATGACTTGTCTAGGCAGAAATTACCTCAAAAGAGACAAGATCCTGGGAAGTTTTCACTACCTTGTACCATAGGCACCATGACCTTCAAGAAGGCTCTGTGTGACTTAGGGTCAAGTGTAAACCTCATGCCTCTCTCTGTAATGGAGAAGCTAGGGATCTTTGAGGTACAAGCTGCAAGTATCTCACTAGAGATGGCAGACAACTCAAGAAAACAAGCCCATGGACTTGTAGAGAATGTTTTGGTGGAAGTTGAAGACCATTACATTCCTACTGATTTTATAGTCCTAGAGACTGGGAAGTGCATGGATGAATCCATCATCCTTGGCAGACCCTTCCTAGCCACAGCAAAGGCTGTGATTGATGTTGATGGAGGTGAACTGATCATTCAAGTGAATGAAGAATCCTATGTGTTTAAGGCTCAAGGATATCCCTCTGTCACCATGGAGAAGAAGCATGAAGAGCTTCTCTCAAATCAGAGACAAACAGAGCCCCCACAGTCAAACTCTAAGTTTGGTGTTGGGAGGCCACAACCAAACTCTAAGTTTGGTGTTGAACCCCCACATTCAAACTCTAAGTTTGGTGTTGGGAGGTTCCAACATTGCTCTGAGTATCTGTGAGGCTCCATGAGAGCCCTCTGTCAAGCTACTGACATTAAAAAAGCGCTTGTTGGGAGGCAACCCAATGTTTTATAATTAACTATTTCCTTTTGTTATTTTATCTTTTTTGTAGGTTGATGATCATAAGAAGTCACAAAATCAATGAAAAAAGCAAAAACAGAATGAAAAACAGGAAGAAAAACAGCACACCCTGGAGGAAGAACTCACTGGCGTTTAAACGCCAGTGAGGCTAGCAGTTGGGCGTTTAACGCCCAGTCTGGCACCATTCTGGGCGTTTAACGCCAGAAAGGGGCACTAGACTGGCGTTAAACGCCAGAAAAGGGCAAGAACCTGGCGTTAAACGCCAGAAATGGGCACCAGCCCGGCGTTTAACGCCAGAATTGGCTCAAAACGTGATTTTTGATGCCATTTGGTGCAGGGATGACTTTTCCTTGACACCTAAGGATCTGTGGACCCCACAGGATCCCCACAAACCCCTCACCTATCAAATCCCATCTCTCTCTTCACCACTCACCTCCATAAAACCCCACTTACCTCACCATCCAAATTCAAACCACTACTTCTTCCCCTTTTGGCCTAACCACAAAGCCATCTCCCTCTCCTCCATTTCTTCTTCTTCTACTCTCTTCTTTCTTCTTTTGCTCGAGGACGAGCAAACCTTTTAAGTTTGGTGTGGTAAAAGCATTGCTTTTTGTTTTTCCATAACCATTTATGGCATCCAAAGCCGGTTCAACTGAGAAGGCATGACCTCAAGCCCATCACTAAGAAGAAGATGGAGCAAACAAGAGACCCCTCTCATCATGAGATCCCTGAGATATCTCAAGGGATGCACTTTCCTCCACAAGACTATTGGGAGCAACTGAACACCTCCCTAGGAGAATTAAGTTCCAACATGGGACAACTAAGGGAGGAGCACCAAGAACATGCCATCCTCCTCCATGAAATTAGAGAAGATCAAAGAATCATGAGAGAGGAGCAACAAAGACAAGGAAGAGACATTGAGGAGCTCAAGCACTCCATAGGATCTTCAAGAAGAAGAAAGAGCCGCCATCACTAAGGTGGACCCGTTCTTTAATCTCCTTGTTCTTTATTCTCCTGTTTTTCGAATTTTAGTGCTTTATGTTTATCCATGTTTGTGTCTTATGATCATTAGTGTCTAAGTGTCTATGCCTTAAAGCTATGAATATGAATCCATCACCTTTCTTAAATGAAAACTGTTTTTATCACAAAAGAACAAGAAGTACAGGATTTCAAATTCATCTTTAAAACTAGCTTAATTAGTTTGATGTGGTGACAATACTTTTTGTTTTCTGAATGTATGCTTGAACAGTGCATACGTCTTTTGAATTTGTTGTTCATGAATGTTAAAATTGTTGGCTCTTGAAAGAATGATGAAAAAGGAGACATGTTACTGAGGATCTGAAAAATCATAAAAATGATTCTTGAAGCAAGAAAAAGCAGTGAAAAAAAAATGATGAAAAAAAAAGGGGGCAAGCGAAAAAAAAAAACGAAAAAGAAAGAGAAAAAGAAAGAAAAAGAAAGAAATAAAGTGTGATCCAAGGCAGAAAGAGTGTGCTTAAGAACCCTGGACACCTCTAATTGGGGACTCTAGCAAAGTTGAGTCACAATCTGAAAAGGTTCACCTAATTATGTGTCTGTGGCATGTATGTATCCGGTGGTAATACTGGAAGACAGAGTGCTTTGGGCCACGGCCAAGACTCAATAAGTAGCTGTGTTCAAGAATCATCATACTTAACTAGGAGAATCAATAACACTATCTGGATTCTGAGTTCCTAAAGAAGCCAATCATTCTGAATTTCAAAGGATAAAGTGAGATGCCAAAACTGTTCGGAGGCAAAAAGCTACTAGTCCCGCTCATCTAATGTGGAGCTAAGTTTCATTGATAATTTGGAGTCTATAGTATATTCTCTTCTTTTTATCTTATTTGATTTTCAGTTGCTTGGGGACAAGCAACAATTTAAGTTTGGTGTTGTGATGAGCGGATAATTTGTACGCTTTTTGGCATTGTTTTTAGTATGTTTTTGGTATGATCTAGTTAGTTTCTAGTATATTTTTATTAGTTTTTAGTTAAAATTCACTTTTCTGGACTTTACTATGAGTTTGTGTGTTTTTCTGTGATTTCAGGTATTTTCTGGCTGAAATTGAGGGACCTGAGCAAAAATCTGATTTAGAGACTGAAAAGGACTGCAGATGCTGTTGGATTCTGACCTCCCTACACTCAAAGTGGATTTTCTGGAGCTACAGAAGCCCAATTGGCGCACTCTCAACGGCGTTGGAAAGTAGACATCCTGGGCTTTCCAGCAATATATGATAGTCCATACTTTGCCCAAGATTTGATGGCCCAAACCGGCGTTCAAAGTCACCTACAGAATTTCCAGCGTTAAACGCCGGAACTGGCACCTAAATGGGAGTTAAACGCCCAAACTGGCATAAAAGCTGGCGTTTAACTCCAAGGAGAGTCTCTACACGAAAATGCTTCATTGCTCAGCCCAAGCACACACCAAGTGGGCCCGGAAGTGGATTTTTATGTCATTTACTCATCTCTGTACACCCTAGGCTACTAGTTTTCTATAAGTAGGACCTTTTACTATTGTATTTTCATCTTGGTTCTTCTGGTTCCCTCTCTGGGGCCGAAACCAATGATCACTTTTGTTCTTATGTATTTTCAACGGTGGAGTTTCTACACACCATAGATTAAGGTGTGGAGCTCTGCTGTACCTCGAGTATTAATGCAATTACTATTGTTCTTCTATTCAATTCCGCTTGTTCTTTGTCCAAGATATCACTTGTTCTTCAACTTGATGAAGGTGATGATTGACACTCATCATCATTCTCACTCATGAACAAAGTGACTGACAACCACTCTTGTTCTACAAGCATACGAGGCTCAGTGAATATCTCTTGGATTCTTTAACCGGAATCTTCGTGGTATAGGCAAGAATTGATGGCGGCATTCAAGAGAATCCGGAAGGTCTAACCTTGTCTGTGGTATTCTGAGTAGGATTCAATGATTGAATGACTGTGACATGCTTCAAACTCTTGAGGGCGGGGCGTTAGTGACAGACGCAAAAGAATCACTGGATTCTATTCCGGCCTGATTGAGAACCGACAGATGGATAGCCGTGCCGTGACAGGGTGCGTTGAACATTTCCAATGAGAGGATGAGAGGTAGCCACTGACAATGGTAAAACCCTTGCATAAGCTTGCCATGGAAAGGAGTAGGAAGGATTGGATGAAGACTGTAGGAAAGCAGAGAGACGGAAGGGAAGGCATCTTCATTCGCTTATCTGAAGCTCTCACCAATGATATACATAAGTATCTCTATCTTTATCTTTATGCTTTATTCGTTTATCACTATACCCATTTGAGTCTGCCTGACTGAGATTTACAAGGTGACCATAGCTTGCTTCATACCAACAATCTCCGTGGGATCGACCCTTACTCACGTAAGGTATTACTTGGACGACCCAGTGCACTTGCTGGTTAGTTGTGCGAAGTTGTAGTGATCACAATTTCGTGCACCACCTGCCCTCCACAAGGGCAGGGCAGCCTCCTGGAAGCAATTGTTCTTGGGCCGAAAATCAACCAAAATTTCACTTAAATTCAATTCCTCTCCAAATTGAATCAAGGCCAACCAAACCCATTTCTCCTCAAATCCCAAGCAAGCAAAGCCCACATCATCACTCAAAGGCACATGGATCAATTAAATTAGGATTTTCATTTTTGTAATTTGTTTTTAATTTCAATTTCATTTTATTTTCATTTTGTAAAAAGCCTATATAAAGACATCACTCTCATTTCAAAAGAAAGGAGAGCTCGATTGGAAAGAAGAGGTTGGCTCCAATAGCGAGCATTAGGAATAGATAGCTCTCTCCTTTAAGTTTTCTTTTCTGCTTTAAATCTTGGGTAGAGAATTGAAGAAATTCTGTTTCAATCTCACCTTGAGATCTCTTGTTTACTTTTTCTGCATAATTGAAATTCACATACTGCTTCATCTTCTCTTTAATTCTGCAATTCATTTTTCTTCTTTATGTTGCAAACTGTTCTTGTTGAATCAAGGAAGGATATGAGATCTAGACTTGTTATCTAGTCTCTTCTACTCCTGAGATCTTGAACCCAATTTTAATTGCTGCAACTTAAGCACTTGTTTTGCTGCAAATTAAGCACCAGTATTTCTCTGTTTACTTTTCAAGGCATTTTTACTTTTCTGTTAAGATCTAGTTCCATTGAATCAATCCGCTACTCTTTTACTTGTTGCAATTTATTTTTCCTTGATTAATTTCTGTAATCCCACATCCCTGACCCATTTAAGATTCAAGCAATTTACATTTCTTGTCATTTAAGTTTCTACAATTTACATTGCTTGTTCTTTAAGTTTCCTGCCATTTACATTCTGCGATTTAAGTTCATTGCTATTTACATTCTGCTGCAACAATTCTCACTCACCAATGTTAGCTTGACTAAACTAATCACCCACTAAAGTTTCTTGATCCATCAATCCCTGTGGGATCGACCTCACTCTTGTGAGTTATTACTACTTGATGCGACCCGGTATACTTGCCGGTTGGATTTGTGTGCTGGAAATTCATTTTTCCACAAAAACACCATCATGTTTTTGGCGCCGTTGCCGGGGATTGATTAGATCAACAATGATTAAGTGGGTGAGAAGTCTAGATCAAGCATTTTTTTTTGTTCTCTGTTTTAAAGTGAAACCAAGGTGTTTGAGTTTTTGCCTCACTAAGAAATTCTCATCTCTGATATGAGTAATTTCAATTTTTCTTGGTGTTGTGTTTTCCAAAATTTAAATGGAGTGGAACTCATCTTATGATCAAACAAATTTTATGGGATATTATCCACCATCACCAATCTCTAATGGTGGTTGGGAATATTACCAAGAAATCATAGATTCTGAGCACTCCAATCCATGGAGATTTGCTTCACAGACACAAGATGAGCAAGAAAATCATATGGTATATTTTCTTCCACCACAAAATGATGCTAGTCATGATTCTAATGGTGGCTGGGAAGGAAATTCTAATACTCCATATGATATTCATCCAAAGATATTATCACTTGACCATGCTTCAACAGAAAGCCTCTATCAAAATTCACCACCCACACAAACTTCCATGAACCAAAGCCTCTCAAAGCTTGAGACCATGTGTGAAAAATATGAGAAGGAGGCACAGATATCCTGGAACGAGCAAGAGAATTTATTAAAAAACATGGAAATAATGTTGGCTCAATTGGTGAGTGCAACAAGGAAAGAGGAAAAACAAGAGGAAGAGGCTACTAAGTCAAGTGAATCTTTAGTGAAGAAGGAAGAGGTGGTGGAAATATTTGAACCTGAAACTGCCCTTGAGATGACAAGAGCACATGACAACTCACAACTCTCACAAACTTCCCTGGACCAAAACGCCTCAACACTTGAATCCATGATTGAAAGGTATGAAGAGGAGATGAAGAAAGCTTGGGAAGATCAACAAACCTCCTCCATGAAAGAGCTATTAAAGTAAATGTTGAGTGTAAAAGAGGAAGTGGAAGAACAAGCTAGTGAGGAGGATAATCAAGAACGTCCAAACTCATGGGAAACAGAGAGGCACATGAAGGACAAGCTCATTGAACCACCAATTCAAAAAGCTCTGGATGAATACAAAACTCCAATAATCACACAGCAACCAAGTCTTGAATTCAAAGAAGTGAAGGCAACTAACAAGAATCCTGTCCCTAATCCAGCAAGCAAGATCAATCAAGCCATTTGCAAAAGGAAGCTTGCTGAGGAAAAGCCAAGGCAAGGGACAGTAGCTGAAACTTCTCATCCCTTAAAGTCATTCCTCTTAATAAACTGGAAGAAGAGGAAGAAAGTGAAGAATAGGTAGACAGTAGGTACATTTCTTTTCCCTTGCTTTGTTTAAATTTCAATAAATTGGCATATGATCACATTCTAAGTTTGGTGTTGCCTTGCAACAAATTATTTTCAATCTTTTTGGATGATTGCATCAAATCAAAAATGAAAGTGACACACCAAGATTCTAAGTTTGGTGTGCCACTTATTCTCTATGCAACTCATCCAGCAACATCACTTGTCTGCATAATCATAGTGCCTTTGCATTGTTATTTTTCTTTGTTTTGACATTTTTTTCTTTCTCTTTGTTTTAGTCACCTCTTTATTTTTAAGTTTTCTTTTATCAACTGTTTTTGTTAATACAGCATCAAGAGATCCTCATTCATGACAAATTTTTGGCTTGGTGATTGTATTCAACAAATAATAGTTTCTTTCGTTTAGTTTTATTTCAAATAAATTGACATATGGTCGTATTCTAAGTTTGGTGTTGCTATGCAACAAAATTTGGTTCTAATTCTTACAAGATACTTGCATTAATTCCAAGTGAAAGTGTCACACTAAGTTTGGTGTGCCACTTATTTTTTATGCAATGTATTGTGCACACCTTCTTATCTATGCAATCAAAATGTCTCTGTCTCTTGTGCCTTGATTGTTATCTTTAATTTTGCTTGCTTAAAACACATGTGCTACTAACATTTCATTGTGTAAGACATTCATGATCCATCTTAGCCCCATAGCCATTGTTCTAATTGTTGCTTGAGGATGAACAAGCATTCTGAGTTTGGTATGGGAAGGAGGAAAATGGGAGAAAAATGACAACAATAGAGAAGATGAACTACAAGGTTGTAAAGTTCCTTTTCCTCTCATTTGTTTAATAAACTGCATGATTGTCTTTACCTTCTCTGTATACATGTGTGTATGAATAAGCATAGCTTGAATTTTGATTTATAATATGTTGTTGTGGCATTATAACTACCAACTTGAGCTTTGTGAATTCAAAAGCAATAAAGCATCATGATCATAAACAAACAAGGCATTAAAGAAGATTTTAGCATGTGCATACAAGTATTGGAAAGCTAGTATGATTGATTGTTGCTCAATTGCATTGGATTTTATTTAATTGAAGTTTTTCATCTAGTACATTTTGTGAAATCTTTTGAAATCATAAAAACCTTGAAGAAGAAAATACAATTAAAGCAAGAAAAGAAAAAGGGAAAGAATGAGAAAGCTGAAGGCTCTGAGTACCAATGACAATTTATTTGTTAAGTCCTTGTGGTGTTTATGTATCACACCAAATGCTTGAAAACAAAACACTTAGAAGTCAAGGCTAGGCTCAAGTGCAAAAGCACTCCCTCAAAGCTCAAGGCTCTGAGCATCAATGATTAGAGAGTCAAGAAAAGAAAAGAAAAATGAGCTTAATGAAGTCATCTAATTAAATGCTTGTGGTGCTTATGTATCAAGTGGTAATAGTTGAAAACAAAGCATTTAGAAGTCGTAGCTTTGTTATTAACTCATGGGGCAAAGCATCCAAAAGGAGAAGCTAAAAAAAAAAAAAAGAAGAAGAAAAAAAAAAGAGATTTCATAAAATGAGCTAGATAGAAGCATCAATCATTTACATCTCTTTTGTGATTGTAGCATGCATAGAAAACTAGCTTGCCATGAACATTGAGTTGCTATTCTTCTTACCTTGGGTTGTCAATCTTTATTGCATGATTCTTTTCTTGCTTGGGGACAAGCAAGGTTTAAGTTTGGTGTTGTGATGACAAGTCATCACATACCTATTTTTCTATGCTTTTTCATACAAGAAATTGATAAATTGTGCTTAAATATTGAATGCTTTTATACTTAATTGGTATATTTCCTTGATCTTTTAATTTTATAAATCTTGTAGGAAATAAGAAGAAAAAGAAGCAAAGAAGCACAAAAAAAGGAGAAAAAAAGAGCTTTGGGACACACTTTGAAGTTGGAGCACACTTTGGAGCCTTAGGCCACGCTTTTAAAAGCATGGCCCATGACCAAATTGAAGGAGGAAGCAACCAGCACGCACACTGCCCTGCTCTTGCCAAGGGCAGGGCAATATCGTGATGCAAAGTGAGGTTGGAAGCAAATTTTCGCTAAGTTAAAATCTGGGCATTTACAGCATGACCATGCCTACTTCAAAGGGGTATAACTTGAGCTACAGACGTCCGATTGATGTGCTTCCAGTTGCGTTGGAAAGCTGACATTCAGAGCTTTCCAACGATATATAGCAATCCATATTTGGCATACAATTGTGGCAGGAACGAAAGGCATCTTTAAGGTCCAAAAATAAGCGAAAATAAACCAAAGTGCTTCCACCAAGGTTCGAAGCTGGAGCCTCACTCCAAAGCAAAGTAGCGCTCAATTTTCTGCCCTGCCCTCTTGGAGAGCAGGGCAATGTCGTGCTCTTCATGGAAAATCAAGGAAAATTGCTCCCCCAATTGCTTGCCACAAGGATCGAACACGGCACCATGAGGAAACAAGAAACTAAGCCTTAATTTGGTGCCAAGAAAACCAAGGAAAAGAAGTAGCGTGTGCATCCACCAAGTTTCGAACTTGGAACTTCACTTTTGAAAACACTGCCCTACCCTCCGCGAGGGCAGGGCAGCATTTTGTGGTGCACAGCCAGCGCACCATTCTGGCGCACCAAGGGAAGGCTCGGCAGCACCAGTAGCACGCACAGGCACCACTCGGCAGCACTAGTAGCACGCACAGGCACCAATCTGGTGCACCAAAAAGTTCTGCCCTGCCCTCCGCGAGGGCAGGGCAGCATCCTGCAGCATCAAACACTAAGCACGCAAGCACCAACACGCACTATTTTCTGCCCTGCCCTCCACAAGGGCAGGGCAGCCTCCTGGAAGCAATTGTTCTTGGGCCGAAAATCAACCAAAATTTCACTTAAATTCAGTTCCTCTCCAAATTGAATCAAGGCCAACCAAACCCATTTCTCCTCAAATCCCAAGCAAGTAAAGCCCACATCATCACTCAAAGGCACATGGATCAATTAAATTAGGATTTTCATTTTTGTAATTTGTTTTTAATTTCAATTTCATTTTATTTTCATTTTGTAAAAAGCCTATATAAAGACATCACTCTCATTTCAAAAGAAAGGAGAGCTCGATTGGAAAGAAGAGGTTGGCTCCAATAGCGAGCATTAGGAATAGATAGCTCTCTCCTTTAAGTTTTCTTTTCTGCTTTAAATCTTGGGTAGAGAATTGAAGAAATTCTGTTTCAATCTCACCTTGAGATCTCTTGTTTACTTTTTCTGCATAATTGAAATTCACATACTGCTTCATCTTCTCTTTAATTCTGCAATTCATTTTTCTTCTTTATGTTGCAAACTGTTCTTGTTGAATCAAGGAAGGATATGAGATCTAGACTTGTTATCTAGTCTCTTCTACTCCTGAGATCTTGAACCCAATTTTTAATTGCTGCAACTTAAGCACTTGTTTTGCTGCAAATTAAGCACCAGTATTTCTCTGTTTACTTTTCAAGGCATTTTTACTTTTCTGTTAAGATCTAGTTCCATTGAATCAATCCGCTACTCTTTTACTTGTTGCAATTTATTTTTCCTTGATTAATTTCTGTAATCCCACATCCCTGACCCATTTAAGATTCAAGCAATTTACATTTCTTGTCATTTAAGTTTCTACAATTTACATTGCTTGTTCTTTAAGTTTCCTGCCATTTACATTCTGCGATTTAAGTTCATTGCTATTTACATTCTGCTGCAACAATTCTCACTCACCAATGTTAGCTTGACTAAACTAATCACCCACTAAAGTTTCTTGATCCATCAATCCCTGTGGGATCGACCTCACTCTTGTGAGTTATTACTACTTGATGCGACCCGGTATACTTGCCGGTTGGATTTGTGTGCTGGAAATTCATTTTTCCACAAAAACACCATCATGTTTTTGGCGCCGTTGCCGGGGATTGATTAGATCAACAATGATTAAGTGGGTGAGAAGTCTAGATCAAGCATTTTTTTTTGTTCTCTGTTTTAAAGTGAAACCAAGGTGTTTGAGTTTTTGCCTCACTAAGAAATTCTCATCTCTGATATGAGTAATTTCAATTTTTCTTGGTGTTGTGTTTTCCAAAATTTAAATGGAGTGCAACTCATCTTATGATCAAACAAATTTTATGGGATATTACCCACCATCACCAATCTCTAATGGTGGTTGGGAATATTACCAAGAAATCACAGATTCTGAGCACTCCAATCCATGGAGATTTGCTTCACAGACACAAGATGAGCAAGAAAATCATATGGTATATTTTCTTCCACCACAAAATGATGCTAGTCATGATTCTAATGGTGGCTGGGAAGGAAATTCTAATACTCCATATGATATTCATCCAAAGATATTATCACTTGACCATGCTTCAACAGAAAGCCTATATCAAAATTCACCACCCACACAAACTTCCATGAACCAAAGCCTCTCAAAGCTTGAGACCATGTGTGAAAAATATGAGAAGGAGGCACAGATATCCTGGAACGAGCAAGAGAATTTATTCAAAAACATGGAAATAATGTTGGCTCAATTGGTGAGTGCAACAAGGAAAGAGGAAAAACAAGAGGAAGAGGCTACTAAGTCAAGTGAATCTTTAGTGAAGAAGGAAGAGGTGGTGGAAATATTTGAACCTGAAACTGCCCTTGAGATGACAAGAGCACATGACAACTCATAACTCTCACAAACTTCCCTGGACCAAAACGCCTCAACATTTGAATCCATGATTGAAAGGTATGAAGAGGAGATGAAGAAAGCTTGGGAAGATCAACAAACCTCCTCCATGAAAGAGCTATTAAAGTAAATGTTGAGTGTAAAAGAGGAAGTGGAAGAACAAGCTAGTGAGGAGGATAATCAAGAACGTCCAAACTCATGGGAAACAGAGAGGCACATGAAGGACAAGCTCATTGAACCACCAATTCAAAAAGCTCTGGATTAATACAAAACTCCAATAATCACACAGCAACCAAGTCTTGAATTCAAAGAAGTGAAGGCAACTAACAAGAATCCTGTCCCTAATCCAGCAAGCAAGATCAATCAAGCCATTTGCAAAAGGAAGCTTGCTGAGGAAAAGCCAAGGCAAGGGACAGTAGCTGAAACTTCTCATCCCTTAAAGTCATTCCTCTTAATAAACTGGAAGAAGAGGAAGAAAGTGAAGAATAGGTAGACAGTAGGTACATTTCTTTTCCCTTGCTTTGTTTAAATTTCAATAAATTGGCATATGATCACATTCTAAGTTTGGTGTTGCCTTGCAACAAATTATTTTCAATCTTTTTGGATGATTGCATCAAATCAAAAATGAAAGTGACACACCAAGATTCTAAGTTTGGTGTGCCACTTATTCTCTATGCAACTCATCCAGCAACATCACTTGTCTGCATAATCATAGTGCCTTTGCATTGTTATTTTTCTTTGTTTTGACATTTTTTTTTCTTTCTCTTTGTTTTAGTCACCTTATTATTTTTAAGTTTTCTTTTATCAACTGTTTTTGTTAATACAGCATCAAGAGATCCTCATTCATGACAAATTTTTGGCTTGGTGATTGTATTCAACAAATAATAGTTTCTTTCGTTTAGTTTTATTTCAAATAAATTGACATATGGTCGTATTCTAAGTTTGGTGTTGCTATGCAACAAAATTTGGTTCTAATTCTTACAAGATACTTGCATTAATTCCAAGTGAAAGTGTCACACTAAGTTTGGTGTGCCACTTATTTTTTATGCAATGTATTGTGCACACCTTCTTATCTATGCAATCAAAATGTCTCTGTCTCTTGTGCCTTGATTGTTATCTTTAATTTTGCTTGCTTAAAACACATGTGCTACTAACATTTCATTGTGTAAGACATTCATGATCCATCTTAGCCCCATAGCCATTGTTCTAATTGTTGCTTGAGGATGAACAAGCATTCTGAGTTTGGTATGGGAAGGAGGAAAATGGGAGAAAAATGACAACAATAGAGAAGATGAACTACAAGGTTGTAAAGTTCTTTTCCTCTCATTTGTTTAATAAACTGCATGATTGTCTTTACCTTCTCTGTATACATGTGTGTATGAATAAGCATAGCTTGAATTTTGATTTATAATATGTTGTTGTGGCATTATAACTACCAACTTGAGCTTTGTGAATTCAAAAGCAATAAAGCATCATGATCATAAACAAACAAGGCATTAAAGAAGATTTTAGCATGTGCATACAAGTATTGGAAAGCTAGTATGATTGATTGTTGCTCAATTGCATTGGATTTTATTTAATTGAAGTTTTTCATCTAGTACATTTTGTGAAATCTTTTGAAATCATAAAAACCTTGAAGAAGAAAATACAATTAAAGCAAGAAAAGAAAAAGGGAAAGAATGAGAAAGCTGAAGGCTCTGAGTACCAATGATAATTTATTTGTTAAGTGCTTGTGGTGTTTATGTATCAAGCCAAATGCTTGAAAACAAAACACTTAGAAGTCAAGGCTAGGCTCAAGTGCAAAAGCACTCCCTCAAAGCTCAAGGCTCTGAGCATCAATGATTAGAGAGTCAAGAAAAGAAAAGAAAAATGAGCTTAATGAAGTCCTCTAATTAAATGCTTGTGGTGCTTATGTATCAAGTGGTAATACTTGAAAACAAAGCATTTAGAAGTCGTAGCTTTGTTATTAACTCATGGGGCAAAGCATCCAAAAGGAGAAGTGATGAGCGGATAATTTGTATACTTTCTGGCATTGTTTTTAGTATGTTTTTAGTATGATCTAGTTAGTTTTTAGTATATTTTTATTAGTTTTTAGTTAAAATTCACTTTTCTGGACTTTACTATGAGTTTGTGTGTTTTTCTATGATTTCAGGTATTTTCTGGCTGAAATTGAGGGACCTGAGCAAAAATCTGATCCAGAGACTCAAAAGGACTGCAGATGCTGTTGGATTCTGACCTCCCTGCACTCAAAGTAGATTTTCTGGAGCTACAGAAGCCCAATTGGCGCGCTCTCAACGGCGTTGGAAAGTAGACATCCTGGGCTTTCCAGCAATATATAATAGTCCATACTTTGCCCAAGATTTGATGGCCCAAACCGGCGTTCAAAGTCACCTCAAGAAATTCCAGCGTTAAACGCCGGAACTGGCACCCAAATGGGAGTTAAACGCCCAAACTGGCACCAAAGCTGGCGTTTAACTCCAAGAAGAGTCTCTACACGAAATTGCTTCATTGCTCAGCCCAAGCACACACCAAGTGGGCCCGGAAGAGGATTTTTATGTCATTTCTGTACACCCTAGGCTACTAGTTTCTTATAAGTAGGACCTTTTACTATTGTATAGAAATCTTTTGATCACTTTGAGATCTCTAGATCATCTTTGGACATTTTAGTTCTTAGATCATTGGGAGGCTGGCCATTCGGCCATGCCTAGACCTTATGCTTATGTATTTTCAACGGTGGAGTTTCTACACACCATAGATTAAGGTGTGGAGCTCTGCTGTACCTCGTGTATTAATGCAATTACTATTGTTCTTTCATTCAAATTCCGCTTGTTCTTTATCCAAGATATCACTTGATCTTCAACATGATGAAGGTGATGATTGACGCCCATCACCATTCTCACCCATGAACAAGGTGACTGACAACCATTCTTGTTCTACAAGCATCTGAGGCTTAGTGAATATCTCTTGGATTCCTGATTGCACGATGCATGGTTGATCGCCTGACAACCGAGTGCTCGCCTGACAAACGAGCCAACCATTCCGTGAGATCAGAGTCTTCGTGGTATAGGCAAGAACTGATGGCAGCATTCAAGAGAATCCGGAAGGTCTAACCTTGTCTGTGGTATTCTGAGTAGGATTCAATGATTGAATGACTGTGACGTGCTTCAAACCCGTAACCTACTGGGCATTAGTGACAGACGCAAAAGAGTTATTCTATTCCGGTAGGGGAGGGAACCGAACCGGTGATTGGCCGTACTGTGACAGAGTATTGAGCATTAGCTTTCACTGCGAGGATGGGAGGTAGCTGCTGACAACAGTGAGACCCTATACGAGCTTGCCATGGAAAGGAGTAAGAAGGGTTGGATGAAGACAGTAGGAAAGCAGAGACGGAAGGGAAGGCATCTTCATGCGCTTATCTGAAGTTCCTACCAATGAATTACATAAGTATCACTATCCTTATCTTTTATGTTATTTTCGTTCATCACCATATATATCTGAGTTTGCCTGACTAAGATTTACAAGATGACCATAGCTTGCTTCAATACTAACAATCTCCGTGGGATCGACCCTTACTCACGTAAGGTTTATTACTTGGACGACCCAGTGCACTTGCTGGTTAGTTGTGCGAAGTTGTGTAATGCCATGGTATTGAGCGCACCAAGTTTTTGGAGCCATTACCAGGGATTATGAGAGTTGTGAAAAAGTATAGTTCACAATTTCGCGCACCAAGTTTTTGGCGCCGTTGCCGGGGATTGTTCAAGTTTTGAGCAAGCTTTTGGTAACAATGCCTGGGATTGTTCTAGTTTGGACAACTGACGGTTCATCTTGTTGCTTAGATTAGGTATTTTTTTTTTTTCGAAATTCTTGAAGGTGAATTCTAGAGTTTCATGATGATTTGTTGAAATCTGGCTGGCTGAGAAGCCATGTCTAATCTGATTGGACCGAGGTTTCAACTTATCACCACAAGAGCTTGTTGATTTCGTATCAATCTTGCTTTTGGAGCAGTGATTTGCTAAGGCTTGGCTGACCTTTGGTCATGTCTAGTGTTTTGGACCGAAGCTTTCTTTGGAAGCTTGGCTGGCTGTGAAGCCATGTCTAATTCCTGGACCGAAGTCTTAGACTAGCATTGCACTGATTCCTGGAATTCTCATTAAGAATTTTGATACCTTTTTCCACTTAATTTTCGAAAAAAAAAAACACAAAACAAAAAAAATTTTATTTGCTGTTTCTTGCTTAAGTCTAGTGTCTCATCTTAAGTTTGGTGTCAATTGCATGCATTCATTCATGTGTCTTAAGGATCCTCAAGTAATTCTTGATGATTTTTGTGTTCTAATCTTTGAATTCTATTGACTTGAAGTATTTTGTGTGTCTCATATGCATTCTCATATTGTTAGTGTCAGTAGTACACAAACTGCTAAGTTTGGTGTCTTGCATGCATTGTTTGATTCTTGTTGCATTTTGATTATTAAAAATCCAAAAATATTTTTAATTTGTGTCTTTTCAAGCCAATAATACAAAGAATTGAGGATTCAGAACATACTGCAGAGGAATTATACAGAAAAAGCTGAGCATTCAAAAATGCCCAGTGAAGAAGGCAGACTGGCGTTTAAACGCCAGCCAGGGCACCTGGTTGGGCGTTTAACGCCCAAAAAGGGTGCATTTTGGGCGTTAAACGCCAGAATGTATACCATTCTGGGCGTTTAACGCCAGGATGGTGCTATGGGGAAGATTTTGTTTTCAAAATCAATTTTTTTTTAAGTTTTCAAAGTTTTTCAAAATCAAATCTTTTTCAAATCATATCTTTTCAATCAAATGTTTTCAAAATCAATTTCTTTCCTTTTTCAAAGATACTTACTAACAATCAATGATTTGATTGAACATTTTTTGCCTTTTCTGTTGAGGAAGGTTTTATGTTTGAATCATATCTTTTCTTGTTAGGCAAGTCATTAATTTTTAAAATCATATCTTTTCAAATTATTTTCAAAACATATCTTTTAAAATGGTTTTCAAATCATATCTTCTCAATCACATCTTTTTAAGACAATAACCTTTCAATCATATTTTTTTATCATATCTTTTTCAAATCAGTTTTCAATCAAATCTTTTTAATTTCTAATTTCAAAATCTTTTTCAAAAATCACTTGATTTCTTTTCCAACTTCAATTTTCGAAAATTATCAATCAAATTTTCAAAATGTTTTCAAAATCTTTTAAATGAATTTTCGAAAATTCTCTTCCCTCCTTCTCACATCCTTCTATTTATGGAGTACCACTCCTTCTAAATGCACAATTCGAACCTTATCTAATTAAAGTTCGAATTCTTCTTCTCCTTCTTCTTTCTATTTCTTTGTTCCTCTGACACTTCAAGGAATCTCTATACTGTGACATAGAGGATTTCACATTTTCTTTTTCTCTCCTATTTTCATATGAGCAGGAGCAGAGACAAAGGCATTCTTGTTGAAGCTGATCCTGAACCTGAGAGGACCCTGGAGAGAAAGCTAAGAGAAGCCAAAGCACAACTCTCTTTAGAGGACCTGACCGAACTCTTCAAGGAAGAAGAACACATGGCAGCCGAAAATAACAACAATGTCAACAATGCAAGGAAGGTGCTGGGTGACTTCACTGCACCTACTCCTGATTTCTATGGGAGAAGCATCTCTATCCCTGCCATTGGAGCAAACAACTTTGAGCTTAAGCCTCAATTAGTTTCTCTAATGCAACAGAATTGCAAGTTCCATGGACTTCCAATGGAAGATCCTCATCAGTTTTTAGCTGAATTCTTGCAAATCTGTGACACAGTCAAGACTAATGGGGTTAACCCTGAGGTCTATAGACTGATGCTATTCCCTTTTGCTGTAAGAGACAGAGCTAGAATATGGTTGGATTCTCAACCCAAAGAAAGCCTGGACTCTTGGGAAAAGCTAGTCAATGCCTTCTTGGCAAAGTTCTTTCCACCACAAAGATGGAGTAAGCTTAGAGTGGAAGTCCAAACCTTCAGACAGAAGGATGGAGAATCCCTCTATGAAGCTTGGGAAAGATACAAACAATTAATCAGAAGATGTCCTTCAGACATGCTTTCTGAATGGAGCATCATAGGTATTTTCTATGATGGTCTCTCTGGACTATCTAAGATGTCCTTGGATAGCTCTGCTGGAGGATCTCTTCATCTGAAGAAGACGCCTGCAGAAGCTCAAGAATTGATTGAAATGGTTGCAAATAACCAATTCATGTACACTTCTGAAAGAAATCCTGTGAACAATGGGACTAGTCAGAAGAAAGGAGTTCTTGAGATTGACACTCTGAGTGCCATATTGGCTCAGAACAAGATATTGACTCAACAAGTCAATTTAATTTCTCAGAGTCTGTCTGGAATGCAAAATGCACATGGCAGTACTAAGGAAGCTTCATCTGAGGAAGAAGCTTATGATCCTGAGAACCCTTCCATGGAAGAGGTGAATTACCTAGGAGAACCCTATGGAAATACCTACAATTCTTCATGGAGAAATCACCCAAATCTCTCATGGAAGAATCAAGAGAGACCTCAACAAGGTTTCAATAACAATAATGGTGGAAGAAACAGGTTTAGCAATGGCAAGCCTTTTCCATCATCTTCTCAGCAACAGACAGAGAGTTCTAAGCAGAATACTTCTGACTTAGCAACAATGGTCTCTGATCTAATAAAGACAACTCAAAGTTTCATGAATGAAACAAGGTCCTCCATCAGAAATTTGGAAGGACAAGTGGGTCAGCTGAGCAAGAAAATTACTGAACTCCCTCCTAGTACTCTCCCAAGTAATACAGAAGAAAATCCAAAAGGAGAGTGCAAAGCCATAACCATGGCCGAATGTGGAGAGGAAAGAGAGGAGGAAGACGCCACTGAGGAAGACCTCAGTGGGCGTGTACCAATCTCCTCTGAGTTCCTCAATGAGGAACAATGGGAATCTGAGGCTCAAAATGAGACCATAGAGATTCCATTGGACTTACTTCTGCCATTCATGAGCTCTGATGAGTATTCTTCCTCTGAAGAGGACGAGTATGTCACTGAAGAGCAAGTTGCTAAATACCTTGGAGCAATCATGAAGCTAAATGACAAGTTATTTGGAAATGAGACTTGGGAGGATGAACCTCCCTTGCTCACCAAAGAACTGGATGACTTGCCTAGGCAGAAACTGCCTCAAAAGAGGCAAGATCCTGGGAAGTTTTCTATACCTTGTACCATAGGCACCATGACCTTCAAGAAGGCCTTGTGTGACTTAGGGTCAAGTGTAAACCTCATGCCCCTCTCTGTAATGGAGAAATTAGGGATCTTTGAGGTGCAAGCTGCAAGAATCTCATTAGAGATGGCAGACAACTCAAGAAAACAAGCTCATGGACTTGTAGAGAATGTTTTGGTGAAGATTGAAAACCATTACATCCCTACTGATTTCATAGTCCTAGAGACTGGGAAGTGCATGGATGAATCCATCATCCTTGGCAGACCCTTCCTAGCCACAGCAAAGGCTGTGATTGATGTTGATAGAGGAGAGTTGATCATTCAAGTGAATGGAGAATCCTTAGTGTTTAAGGCCCAAGGATATCCCTCTATCATCATGGAGAGGAAGCATGAAGAGCTTCTCTCAAAACAGAGCCAAGCAGAGCCCCCACAGTCAAACTCTAAGTTTGGTGTTGGGAGGCCACAACCAAACTCTAAGCTTGGTGTTGAACCCCCACATTCAAACTCTAAGTTTGGTGTTGGGAGGTTCCAACACGGTTCTGAGCATTTCTGAGGCTCCATGAGAGTCCTCTGTCAAGCTAATGACCTTAAAGAAGCGCTTGTTGGGAGGCAACCCAATGTTTTATAGTTAACTATTTTCTTTTGTTATTTTATCTTTTTTGTAGGTTGATGATCATAAGAAGTCACAAAAACAATGAAAAAAGCAAAAACAGAATGAAAAACAGGAAGAAAAACAGCACACCCTAGAGGAAGAAGCTGCTGGCGTTTAAACGCCAGTAAGCCTAGCAGTTGGGCGTTTAACGCCCAGTCTGGCACCATTCTGGGCGTTTAACGCCAAAAAGGGGCACCAGACTGGCGTTAAACGCCAGAAAAGGGCAACAACCTGGCGTTAAACGCCAGGAATGGGCACCAGCCCGGCGTTTAACGCCAGAAATAGCTCAAAACGTGGATTTTGATGCTATTTGGTGCAGGGATGACTTTTCCTTGACACCACAGGATCTGTGGACCCCACAGGACCCCACCATCACTCTCTCTCTCTTCTTCCCCCACTCACCAATCACCTCAATACCTCTTCCCCAAAAACCCTTCACCTATCAAATCCCATCTTTCTCTTCACCACTCACATCCATCCTTCATAAATCCCCACCAACCTCACCCTTCAAAAACACCCCTTCTTTCCCTTCTTGGCCGAACACACCACCTTCCCCCTCTTCCTCATTTCTTCTTCTTCTACTCTCTTCTTTCTTCTTTTGCTCGAGGACGAGCAAACATTTTAAGTTTGGTGTGGTAAAAGCGTTGCTTTTTCATAACCATTTATGGCATCCAAGGCCGGAGAAACCTCTAAAAAGAGGAAAGGGAAGGCAAAAGCTTCCACCTCCGAGTCATGGGAGATGGATAGATTCCTCTCAAGGGTGCATCAAGACCACTTCTATGAAGTTGTGGCCTTGAAGAAGGTGATCCCCGAGGTCCCCTTTTCACTCAAAAAGGGTGAATATCCGGAGATCCGCAATGAGATCCGAAGAAGAGGTTGGGAAGTTCTTACCAACCCCATTCAACAAGTCGGAATCTTGATGGTTCAAGAGTTCTATGCCAATGCATGGATCACAAAGAACCATGACCAAAGTGTGAACCGAATCCAAAGAATTATCTCACTATGGTTCGGGGGAAATACTTGGATTTTAGTCCGGAGAGTGTGAGGGTGGCGTTCAACTTGCCTATGATGCAAGGAGATGAGCATCCTTACACTAGAAGGGTCAACTTTGATCAAAGGTTGGACCAAGTCCTCACAACCATATGTGAAGAGGGCGCACAATGGAAGCAAGATTCAAGAGGAAAGCCGGTCCAATTGAGAAGGCATGACCTCAAGCCCGTGGCTAGAGGATGGTTAGAGTTCATACAACGCTCAATCATCCCCACTAGCAACCGGTCCGAAGTTACCATAGACCGGGCCATCATGATCCATAGTATCATGATTGGAGAAGAAATAGAGGTTCATGAGGTTATAGCCCAAGAACTCTATAAGGTAGCGGACAAGACCTCCACCTTGGCAAGGTTAGCCTTTCCTCATCTCATTTGTCACCTCTGTTATTCAGTTGGAGTTGACATAGAGGGAGACGTTCCCATTGATGAGGACAAGCCCATCACCAAGAAAAGGATAGAGTACACAAGAGATCTCACTCATCATGAGATCCCTGAGATTCCTCAAGGGATGAATTTGCCACCACAAAACTATTGGGAGCAACTAAACACCTCCCTAGGAGAACTAAGTTCCAACATGGGACAACTGAGGGTGGAGCATCAAGAACACTCCATCATCCTTCATGAAATTAGAGAAGATCAAAGAATCATGAGGGAGGAGCAACAAAGACAAGGAAGAGACATTGAGGAGCTCAAGCACTCCATAGGATCTTCAAGAGCAAGAAAGAGCCGCCATCACTAAGGTGGACCCGTTCTTTGATTTCCTTGTTATTTGTTCTTCTGTTTTTCGAATTTTTATGCTTATGGTTATCCATGTTTATGTCTTGTGATCATTAGTGTCTTAGTGTCTATGCCTTAAAGTTATGAATGTCCTATGAATCCATCACCTTTCTTCAATAAAAACGTGCCTAATTGATAAAAGAAAGAATTGCATGAATTTTGAATTTTATAATAGTTTAATTATTTTGATGTGGTGGCAATGTTTTTGTTCTCTGAATGTATGCTTAAACAGTGCATATGTCTTTTGAATTTGTGGTTCATGAATGTTGGCTCTTGAAAGAATGATGAAAAAGGAGACATGTTACTGAGGATCTGAAAAATCAATAAAATGATTCTTGAAGCAAGAAAAAGCATTTCAAAAAAAAAAAAAACGAAAAAAAAAAAACCGAAAAAAAAGAAAAAAAAAGAAAAGAAAAAAAAAAGAAAGAAAAAGAAAGAAATAAAGTTGTGATCCAAGGCAAATAAGAGTGTGCTTAAGAACCCTGGACACCTCTAATTGGGGACTTTAGTAAAGCTGAGTCACAATCTGAAAAGGTTCACCCAATTATGTGTCTGTGGCATGTATGTATCCGGTGGTAATACTGGAAGACAGAGTGCTTTGGGCCACAGCCAAGACTCAAGAAATAGCTATGTTCAAGAATCATCATACTTTACTAGGAGAATCATTAACACTATCTGGATTCTAAGTTCCTAAAGAAGCCAATCATTCTGAATTACAAGGGATAGAGTGAGATGCCAAAACTATTCAGAGGCAAAAAGTAAAAGCCCCGCTCATCTAATTAATACTGATCTTCACAGATGTTTTTGGAATTCATTGCATATTCTCCTCTTTTTATCTTATTTGATTTTCAGTTGCTTGAGGACAAGCAACAATTTAAGTTTGGTGTTGTGATGAGCGGATAATTTGTATACTTTCTGGCATTGTTTTTAGTATGTTTTTAGTATGATCTAGTTAGTTTTTAGTATATTTTTATTAGTTTTTAGTTAAAATTCACTTTTCTGGACTTTACTATGAGTTTGTGTGTTTTTCTATGATTTCAGGTATTTTCTGGCTGAAATTGAGGGACCTGAGCAAAAATCTGATCCAGAGACTCAAAAGGACTGCAGATGCTGTTGGATTCTGACCTCCCTGCACTCAAAGTGGATTTTCTGGAGCTACAGAAGCCCAATTGGCGCGCTCTCAACGGCGTTGGAAAGTAGACATCCTGGGCTTTCCAGCAATATATAATAGTCCATACTTTGCCCAAGATTTGATGGCCCAAACCGGCGTTCAAAGTCACCTCAAGAAATTCCAGCGTTAAACGCCGGAACTGGCACCCAAATGGGAGTTAAACGCCCAAACTGGCACCAAAGCTGGCGTTTAACTCCAAGAAGAGTCTCTACACGAAATTGCTTCATTGCTCAGCCCAAGCACACACCAAGTGGGCCCGGAAGAGGATTTTTATGTCATTTCTGTACACCCTAGGCTACTAGTTTCTTATAAGTAGGACCTTTTACTATTGTATAGAAATCTTTTGATCACTTTGAGATCTCTAGATCATCTTTGGACATTTTAGTTCTTAGATCATTGGGAGGCTGGCCATTCGGCCATGCCTAGACCTTATGCTTATGTATTTTCAACGGTGGAGTTTCTACACACCATAGATTAAGGTGTGGAGCTCTGCTGTACCTCGAGTATTAATGCAATTACTATTGTTCTTTCATTCAAATTCCGCTTGTTCTTTATCCAAGATATCACTTGATCTTCAACATGATGAAGGTGATGATTGACGCCCATCACCATTCTCACCCATGAACAAGGTGACTGACAACCATTCTTGTTCTACAAGCATCTGAGGCTTAGTGAATATCTCTTGGATTCCTGATTGCACGATGCATGGTTGATCGCCTGACAACCGAGTGCTCGCCTGACAAACGAGCCAACCATTCCGTGAGATCAGAGTCTTCGTGGTATAGGCAAGAACTGATGGCAGCATTCAAGAGAATCCGGAAGGTCTAACCTTGTCTGTGGTATTCTGAGTAGGATTCAATGATTGAATGACTGTGACGTGCTTCAAACCCGTAACCTACTGGGCGTTAGTGACAGACGCAAAAGAGTTATTCTATTCCGGTAGGGGAGGGAACCGAACCGGTGATTGGCCGTACTGTGACAGAGTATTGAGCATTAGCTTTCACTGCGAGGATGGGAGGTAGCTGCTGACAACAGTGAGACCCTATACGAGCTTGCCATGGAAATGAGTAAGAAGGGTTGGATGAAGACAGTAGGAAAGCAGAGAGACGGAAGGGAAGGCATCTTCATGCGCTTATCTGAAGTTCCTACCAATGAATTACATAAGTATCACTATCCTTATCTTTTATGTTATTTTCGTTCATCACCATATATATCTGAGTTTGCCTGACTAAGATTTACAAGATGACCATAGCTTGCTTCAATACTAACAATCTCCGTGGGATCGACCCTTACTCACGTAAGGTTTATTACTTGGACGACCCAGTGCACTTGCTGGTTAGTTGTGCGAAGTTGTGTAATGCCATGGTATTGAGCGCACCAAGTTTTTGGAGCCATTACCAGGGATTATGAGAGTTGTGAAAAAGTATAGTTCACAATTTCGCGCACCAAGAAGCTAAAAAAAAAAGAAGAAGAAAAAGAAAAGAGATTTCATAAAATGAGCTAGATAGAAGCATCAATCATTTACATCTCTTTTGTGATTGTAGCATGCATAGAAAACTAGCTTGCCATGAACATTGAGTTGCTATTCTTCTTACCTTGGGTTGTCAATCTTTATTGCATGATTCTTTTCTTGCTTGGGGACAAGCAAGGTTTAAGTTTGGTGTTGTGATGACAAGTCATCACATACCTATTTTTCTATGCTTTTTCATACAAGAAATTGATAAATTGTGCTTAAATATTGAATGCTTTTATACTTAATTGGTATATTTCCTTGATCTTTTAATTTTATAAATCTTGTAGGAAATAAGAAGAAAAAGAAGCAAAGAAGCACAAAAAAGGAGAAAAAAAGAGCTTTGGGACACACTTTGAAGTTGGAGCACACTTTGGAGCCTTAGGCCACGCTTTTAAAAGCGTGGCCCATGACCAAATTGAAGGAGGAAGCAACCAGCACGCACACTGCCCTGCTCTTGCCAAGGGCAGGGCAATATCGTGATGCAAAGTGAGGTTGGAAGCAAATTTTCGCTAAGTTAAAATCTGGGCGTTTACAGCATGACCATGCCTACTTCAAAGGGCTATAACTTGAGCTACAGACGTCCGATTGATGTGCTTCCAGTTGCGTTGGAAAGCTGACATTCAGAGCTTTCCAACGATATATAGAAATCCATATTTGGCGTACAATTGAAGCAGGAACGAAAGGCATCTTTAAGGGCCAAAAATAAGTGAAAATAAACCAAAGTGCTTCCACCAAGGTTCGAAGCTGGAGCCTCACTACAAAGCAAAGTAGCGCTCAATTTTCTGCCCTGCCCTCTTGTAGAGCAGGGCAATGTCGTGCTCTTCATGGAAAATCAAGGAAAATTGCTCCCCCAATTGCTTGCCACAAGGATCGAACACGGCACCATGAGGAAACAAGAAACTAAGCCTTAGTTTGGTGCCAAGAAAACCAAGGAAAAGAAGTAGCGTGTGCATCCACCAAGTTTCGAACTTGGAACTTCACTTTTGGAAACACTGCCCTGCCCTCCGCGAGGGCAGGGCAGCATTTTGTGGTGCACAGCCAGCGCACCATTCTGGCGCACCAAGGGAAGGCTCGGCAGCACCAGCAGCACGCACAGGCACCACTCGGCAGCACCAGCAGCACGCACAGGCACCAATCTGGTGCACCAAAAAAGTTCTGCCCTGCCCTCCGCGAGGGCAGGGCAGCATCCTGCAGCGTCACACACCAAGCACGCAAGCACCAACACGCACCATTTTCTGCCCTGCCCTCCACAAGGGCAGGGCAGCCTCCTGGAAGCAATTGTTCTTGGGCCGAAAATCAACCAAAATTTCATTTAAATTCAATTCCTCTCCAAATTGAATCAAGGCCAACCAAACCCATTTCTCCTCAAATCCAAAGCAAGCAAAGCCCACATCATCACTCAAAGGCACATGGATCAATTAAATTAGGATTTTCATTTTTATAATTTGTTTTTAATTTCAATTTCATTTTATTTTCATTTTGTAAAAAGCCTATATAAAGACATCACTCTCATTTCAAAAGAAAGGAGAGCTCGATTGGAAAGAAGAGGTTGGCTCCAATAGCGAGCATTAGGAATAGATAGCTCTCTCCTTTAAGTTTTCTTTTCTGCTTTAAATCTTGGGTAGAGAATTGAAGAAATTCTGTTTCAATCTCACCTTGAGATCTCTTGTTTACTTTTTCTGCATAATTGAAATTCACATACTGCTTCATCTTCTCTTTAATTCTGCAATTCATTTTTCTTTTTTATGTTGCGAACTGTTCTTGTTGAATCAAGGAAGGATATGAGATCTAGACTTGTTATCTAGTCTCTTCTACTCTTGAGATCTTGAACCCAATTTTTAATTGCTGCAACTTAAGCACTTGTTTTGCTGCAAATTAAGCACCAGTATTTCTCTGTTTACTTTTCAAGGCATTTTTACTTTTCTGTTAAGATCTAGTTCCATTGAATCAATCCGCTACTCTTTTACTTGTTGTAATTTATTTTTCCTTGATTAATTTCTGCAATCCCACATCCCTGACCCATTTAAGATTCAAGCAATTTACATTTCTTGTCATTTAAGTTTCTGCAATTTACATTGCTTGTTCTTTAAATTTCCTGCCATTTACATTCTGCGATTTAAGTTCATTGCTATTTACATTCTGCTGCAACAATTCTCACTCACCAATGTTAGCTTGACTAAACTAATCACCCACTAAAGTTGCTTGATCCATCAATCCCTGTGGGATCGACCTCACTCTTGTGAGTTATTTCTACTTGATGCGACCCGGTATACTTGCCGGTTGGATTTGTGTGTTGGAAATTCATTTTTCCACAAAAACACCATCACCTTTCTCAACAGAAAAAGCAACATACTTGAAATGTTGAATCAAATCATTAATTGATAGCAAGTATTTTTGAAAATGGAAAGAAATTGATTTTGAAAACATATGATTGAAAAGATATGATTTGAAAAAGATTTGATTTTGAAAAACTTTGAAAACTTGAAAAAAATTTGCATTAAAAACAAAATCTTCCCTCTTGTGCAATCCTGGCGTTAAACGCCCAGAATGGTGCACATTCTGGCATTTAACGCCCAAAGCTCTACCCTTTTGGGCGTTAAACGCCCAGCCAGGCACCCTGGCTGGCGTTTAAACGCCAGTCTGCCTTCTTCACTGGGCGTTTTGAACGCCCAGCTTTTTCTGTATAATTCCTCTGCTGCATGTACTGAATCTTCAGTTCCCTGTATTATTGACTTGAAAATAGAACCAAGATCAAATAAACAATGCATGCAAGACACCAAACTTAAAATGAGACACTAGACTCAACAAGAAACATAAAATATTTTTGGTTTTTTTTTTGTAATTTTTTTTTGGATTTTTCGAAAATTAAGTGGAAAAGTAAAATAAAGGTATCAAAATTCTTAATGAGAATTCCAGGAATCATGCAATGTTAGTCTAAAGCTTTAGTCTAAAGAAATTAGACATGGATAGCCAAGCTTCAGTAGGACATTGCATTCAAGAGCTAAATTGATGATAATCAATCAGCTTTGGTGATGATAAGAACATCACCTTGAAACACTAGAATTCATTCTTAAGAACTCTGAAAAATACCTAATCTAAGCAACAAGATGAACTGTCAATTGTCCACACTCGAAACAATCCCCGGCAACGGCGCCAAAAACTTGGTATGCGAAATTGTGATCACTACTTTTCACAACTCAAATAATCCCTAGTAATGGCTCCAAAGACTTGCTGCTCAATACCATGGCATAAACACAACTTCGCACAACTAACCAGCAAGTGCACTGGGTCGTCCAAGTAATAAACCTTACGCGAGTAAGGGTCGATCCCACGGAGATTGTTGGTATGAAGCAAGCTATGGTCACCTTGTAAATCTTAGTCAGGCAGACTTAAATGGTTATGGGTGATATATGAATAAAACATAAAGATAAGGATAGAGATACTTATGTATTTCATTGGTGAGAGCTTCAGATAAGCGTATGAAGATGCTTTGTCCCTTCCGTCTCTCTGCTTTCCTACTGTCTTCATCCAATCCTTCTTACTCCTTTCCATGGCAAGTTGTATGCAAGGGTTTCACCGTTGTCAGTGGCTACCTCCCATCCTCTCAGTGGAAATGTTCAACGCACCCTGTCACGGCACGGCTATCCAGCTGTCGGTTCTCGATCATGTCGGAATAGAATCCAGTGATTCTTTTGCGTCTGTCACTAACGCCCCACAATCGCGAGTTTCAAGCTCGTCACAGTCATTCAATCATTGAATCCTACTCAGAATACCACAGACAAGGTTTAGACCTTCCGGATTCTCTTGAATGCCGCCATCAATTCTAGCTTATACCACGAAGATTCCGGTTAAAGAACCCAAGAGATAAACATTAGAGCCTTGTTTGCTTGTAGAACAGAAGTGGTTGTCAGTCACTTGTTCATAAGTGAGAATGATGATGAGTGTCACATAATCATCACATTCATCAAGTTCTTGAGTGCGAATGAATATCTTGGAATAAGAACAACCTGAATTGAATAGAAGAACAATAGTAATTGCATTAATACTCGAGGTACAGCAGAGCTCCACACCTTAATCTATGGTGTGTAGAAACTCCACCGTTGAAAATACATAAGAACAAGGTCTAGGCATAGCCGTGAGGCCAGCCCCCAGTGATCAAAAGATTCAAAGATCTCAAGATGTCAAATACAATAGTAAAAGGTCCTATTTATAGGGAACTAGTAGCTTAAGAATTACAAAGATGAGTAAATGACATAAAAATCCACTTCCGGGCCCACTTGGTGTGTGTTTGGGCTGAGCATTGAAGCATTTTCGTGTAGAGACTCTTCTTGGAGTTAAACGCCAGCTTTTGTGCCAGTTTGGGCGTTTAACTCCCACTTTGGTGCCAGTTCCGGCGTTTAACGCTGGGAATTCTGAAGGTGACTTTGAACGCCGGTTTGGGCCATCAAATCTTGGGCAAAGTATGGACTATCATATATTGCTGGAAAGCCCAGAATGTCTACTTTTCAACGCCGTTGAAAGCGCGCCAATTGGGCTTCTGTAGCTCCAGAAAATCCACTTCGAGTGCAAGGAGGTCAGAATCCAACAGCATCTGCAGTCCTTTTCAGTCTCTGAATCAGATTTTTGCTCAGGTCCCTCAATTTCAGCCAGAAAATACCTGAAATCACAGAAAAATACACAAACTCATAGTAAAGTCCAGAAAAGTGAATTTTAACTAAAAACTAATAAAAATATACTAAAAACTAACTAAAACATACTAAAAACATACTAAAAACAATGCCAAAAAGCGTACAAATTATCCGCTCATCAGAGCTGTTGAAGGAGCTCGGCTCTTTTTTCTGGATGAGAATGACGAGCCAGCCTTTCCTTCAGAGTGGCAAAAGGATGTTTTGGTATCGAGGTATTCGTGGGAGATGTTGGACGAGGTCGAACATGCCTTTGTTAATGTGTTGGAGGAGAACTGGGGACAACCTCCTTATCTCGATACTAAAAAATTTTTAGGGGATCCCTCGCTTCTCTGAGCTGAACTTGGTAGTGACCGATTTCCTTTCTGTGTTGCTTTGTTTGTTTCTTGTTTGATTTTTTTTTCTTTCCCATTTATAACTTGGTTTCTTGCTGTGTATTTCCAGAGATGATTAAAAACAATGACTCCATAAAGGCCTTCATGAAGGCGAGGAAGGCTACAGCTGCCCAGAACATCTCGGCCAATGTTACTCGGGAAGGATCCTCACAGATCCCCCCTAAGAAGCCGATCTTGAGTACTTTTGGGCCGAGGAGGGTGATTCCTACTCCGCCGGTTCATTTGGTTAATCCTCTCCAAACTTCTGGTGCGACCTCTTCTCCCACTGCTAGTCCTCCACCGAAGAATCAAAAAATTGTTGAGCCCTTTAACCTTGATGCCCCCGACTTTGATGCTGTGGGGTATGTTGATCATCAGATTGCTCCTTATGGTGTCGTGCCTACAGATGATGTTTTCATTTTTCGTCATTTGGATTTTATCACCCGAAGTAGCATTAAGATGGCGCATATGGGGGCGGCCTTGTTCCGAACTACTTAGGATGTTCCGGTTCATGCTATAAAGGCTTTCGTGGAGGAGGCCAAGTCAGAGTATGATAGGATTAAGGGGATGAAGGAGGAATTCGAGAAGAAGGTGGCGAATTTGGAGAAAGAATTAGAGGGTGAGAAGACTCGAGCTACTGCTGCGGTGGCTTCTACGAACTTGGCTGAGGAGATGGCACAGAAGCATAAAGATAGCTATATCTTAACTTATGGTGAGATGGTAGAGCTCAGGGGGAGGTTGGACTCTGTTCAGGCTGACTACACTGAGCTCCAGGGCCATCTTGTAGGCAGCGTGAATACTGCTTATGAGAATTTGAAGGCTCAAGTTCGAGTTCTTGCGCCCGACCTTGACCTCACCCTATTTAGCTTGGACAACATTGTAGTAGATGGTAAGATTGTCCCTAATGGCTCGGATGATGATGATGTAGATGTAGACCCTCTTCCTGTGCCATCTGCCAAAGCCTCTGCTGCCCTGGCTACTTCAACTCTTACTACTGAGGTCGGCCGTCCCGAGTTGGACCCTGATGTTCAGATCCTGAACCGGCCGGATGGAATCGTTGATGCTGTTCCACTTGCGACTCGTCCTCCTTTGCCCCGAGATGCCGCCACTGAAGAATCTTTACATCCTTTGTAGTTTCTGTTTTGTTTTTGTATCCTTTAATGGCCCGACTTGTGGGTCTTTGAACTTCTATTTTGTAACTATTCCCTGATGTGGCTTTCACACTACTGGTTGCTTCTGTTAGCAACTTTTATTTTGGAAAAACAAAAACACTTTTTGACTCTTAAGGCCGATTCTTCGGTTGGCCTTCTGAGACTTGATTTATAGTAGCTTTGTTTTCTCAAGATATGTTTGCTTGAAGTTTTCTGGCACTTCTGGGAATCTTTAGAGTGTTGGAGCCTTATTTGTCCGACCTCCTTAGATTGCCTTTGTGTTTGTCTATTTGCTGCTTTAACCGAAGCGACCTTTGGGGCTAGCTTCATTTAACTTGTTCTTTTTAGTATTCTTCATAGAATACTTGTAAATTGACTTCAGCATGGTCGTGGCCATTCGGGTCGAGTTGTATCTCTCCTAGCGCACGCCTTTTGTTGGTTGATTTCCCTCGTCAAACCTTTTTTGAGTTAGCAATCCATTTTTGACTGGACCTCGCCAGATCTCTTTTCATGGATTCATCTTTATAACTTTGTCGCTTTAACTGGCTTGGGCCGACTTCTTCATGTCGGTCCCTTCTAAGTTATTTCTAGTAATCCATTTTTAGTTGGACCTTGCCAGGTCTCTTTTTATGGATTTCTTTTTATAACTTTGTAGCTTTAATCGGTTTGGGCCGACTTCTTCATGTCGCTCCCTTCTAAGTTATTTCTAGTAATCCATTTTATTTTGACCTTGTCAGTTCTCTTTTTATGGATTACTTTTATAACTTTTTGTAGCTTTGTTGGGCCGACTTCGTCATGTCAGTCCCTTCTAAGTTATTTCTTGTAATCTATTTTATTTGGACCTTGTCAGGTCTCCTTTTATGGATTACTTTTTATAACTTTTTGTAGCTTTGTTGGGCCGACTTCATCATGTCGGTCCCTTCTAATTTATTTCTAGTACTCCATTTTCAGGGCTGGCCATACCTCTTTTCTATGGGTTACTTTTTATAACTTTTCGTCGCTTTGATTTGGTCCGAATTTTTTATATCGGTCCATTCTAAGTTATTTCTAGCAATCCATTTTTTGTTTTAGACCTCGTCAGGTCTCTATTCATGTATCACTTTTTATAACTTCTTGCATTATTCTATTTATGTCGCTTTTCATCTTGCCGATTTTGATCCTTGCTTGGCCTGACCTTTGATGAATTCGGTTTTCATCTTTGTCGACCTTATCGTGATCGAGCAGCGAATTTGGTTTTTCACTTTTGCTGATCTGTAGCTTTATAATCGGGCGATGAATTTTTTCATTTCAGATTAATGCGTCTTGATAAAGAGAATTTGTAGAAAATCTGAAAAAACTTCATTCAAAAATAGAAAATATGAAAATATATACATGTGGGAGCTCACCCTTCTTAGGTCAGGTAATTTTGCAGATCTTGGCTTGGCGCCTCATTAAAAAACCTTTTTCAAGAAAAAGAGTGCACCTTTGTCCTAAGATCTTTTTATTACCTTTTAACTATAGTACCTTCTTAGGTTGCAGGAGTGCCATACTCTTGGTAGCTCTTGCCCCTCGAGTTCGGACACTTTGTAGTAGCCTTTTCCCAGTACCTCTGTGACTCGATAGGGTCCTTTCCAAATAGCCGCTAGCTTTCCTTCTCCGGGTTGATTTGTCCCGATATCATTTTGGATTAGGATGAGGTCATTGTTGGTGAAGTTTCACTGCACTACCTTTCGATTGTATCTTAAGGCCATGCGGTGTTTTAGTGCTTCTTCTCTGATCTGAGCTCTTTCTCTGACTTCTGAGAGTAGGTCGAGCTCTTCCCTTTGAAGTTGGAAGTTAGCTTCTTCATTGTAGTGGATCGTTCTAGGAGATCCTTCTTCAACTTCTACCGATATCATTGCCTCCATTCCATAAGCCAATCGGAAAGGTGATTCTTTTGTGGTGGAGTGTGGAGTTGTCCGATATGCCCATAGGACTTGTGGGAGCTCTTCAGCCCAGGCCCCCTTTGCATCCTGTAGCCTCCGTTTTAACCCGGCTAGTATAACTTTATTGGCAGCTTCCGTTTGTCCATTAGCCTGCAGGTGCTCTACGGATGTGAATTGGTGCTTTATCTTCAGGTCGGCTACCAACTTTCTAAAGCCTGCGTCTGTGAATTGAGTACCATTGTCTGTGGTGATGGAGTAAGGAACCCCAAACCTTGTGACAATGTTCCTATATAGGAATTTCCGACTTCTTTGGGCAGTGGCATTGGCTAGGGGCTCTGCCTCAATCCATTTTGTGAAATAATCTACCTCTACAATGAGGAACTTGACCTGTCCCAATCCTTGGGGGAAATGCCCGAGGAGGTCGAGTCCCCACTTTGCAAATGGCCAAGGTGATGCAACGCTGATGAGTTCTTCTGGGGGGCGATGTGGAAGTTAGCATGCTTCTGACATGGTGGACATGTCTTAACGAACTCGTTGGCTTCTTTTTGTAAAGTTGGCCAAAAGAATCAAGCTCGGAGTACTTTCTTGGAAAGAGCTCGTACTCTGAGATGATTGCCACATGTGCCACTGTGTATTTCTTCTAAGACCTCTTTTGTGTTAGAGGCCGGCACACACTTTAGTAGAGGTGTCGAAATCCCTCTCTTGTATAGGATGTTGTTTATGATGGTGTAATACTGTGCCACCCGCTTTAACCTCTTTGCCTCTATTTTATCTGTAGGGAGTATCTCTGATTTGAGGTAGCTGATTATGGGAGTCATCACCCTTGATCCTGACCTGATATAGCTAGGACCTTTTCTTCCTCCGAGATTGATGGGCTTTGCAGTATTTTCTGGATAAGGCTCCTATTATTGCCCCCTGGTTTGATGCTGGCTAATTTTGAGAGTGCGTCAGCTTGGGCATTTTGTTCCTGAGGTATATGCCGGATCTCGTATTCTTTGAATTGTCTGAGTTGTTCCCTGGTTTTGTCCAAGTACTTTTTCATGGCAGGGTCTTTGGCTTGGTAGGTCCCTGCTTTTTGTGAGGTGATGACCTATGAGTCGCTGAAGATGATAAGTTTTTGGGCTCCCACCTCTTTAGTAAGCTTCAAACCAGCCAATAGCGCCTCATACTCAGCCTTGTTATTGGAAGCAGGGAACTCAAACTGCAGGGAGAGTTCGATTTGGGTTCCCCGATTACTTTCTATTATCACGCCTGCTTCATTCCCAATTTTATTGGAAGAGCCGTCCACGTAAAGATTCCAATTTGTAGGGATTTCCGGGGTGTCAGTGTATTCTACAATGAAGTCGGCCAGATACTGTCATTTGATGGCTGTCCGAGCTTCATATTGGAGGTCGAATTTAGACAACTCGACTGCTCACTGTAGGATTCTTCCCACTAAATATGTTTTCTGCAGAATGCCTTTTATGAGCTGGTTGGTCCGAACTTTAATGGTGTGAGCCTGGAAGTATGGGCAAAGTTGTCGAGAGGTTAATATGAGAGCGTAGGCGAACTTCTCTATCTTTTGATAGTTCAGCTCGGACCCTTGTAGCGCTTTGTTGATGAAGTATATAGGTTGCTGTCCACTTTCGTCCTCTCTAACTAGTGCTGAAGCTATTGCCCGACTTTCTATTGTAAGGTATAATATGAGTTCTTCTCCTTCCCATGGTCGGGTAAAGATGGGTGGTTGTCCCAGGAATCTTTTGAAATCCTGGAAGACTTGCTCGCACTCTAGCGCCCATTCGAACTTCTTTCCCTTCCTTAGTGTGGTGTAGAAGAGGAGAGATCTTATGGCTGATTCGGCTAGAAATCTAGACAAGGTTGCCAATCGCCTGTTGAGCTGTTGTACTTCCATGACACAGGTCGGGCTTTTCATATTGAGTATGGCTTGACACTTGTCCGGGTTTGCTTTGATTCCTCTTTGTGTGACTATGAAACCCAAGAATTTGTCAGCTTCTACTGCAAAGGTGCATTTTGCAGGATTAAGTTGCATGCCATGCTTTCTTATGGTGTTGAATACTTGGGTGAGATCGGACAGTAATGATTCCTCACTTTGTGTTTTTATTAACATGTCATCCACATATACCTCCATGAGTTTCCCGACATGAGTTTCCCGACATAGCAGTAGTTTGCTTTTGGAGTCAAGTATGAGGTTTTTTCTTGATCAGGTGGGTACAACGGGATTTGATTGTATCCCGAATAAGCATCCATAAACGAGAGGTATTTGTATCCAGAGGAGGCATCCACCAGAGCGCCGATACTTGGGAGTGGATAAGGATCTTTTGGGCAAGCTTTGTTGAGATCGGTGTAATCCGTGCACATCCACCACTTCCCATTTGATTTTTTCACCAAGACGATGTTGGCTAGCCATAGTGGATACTTGACTTCTCTTATGAATCCTGCCTCTGGTAGAGTTTGTACCTGTTCCTCCACAGCTTGGGATCTTTCTGGTCCGAGCTTTCTACGCCTTTGATGCACTGGCCGAGATCCTGGATACACTGCCAGCTTGTGGCACATTAGCTTTGGGTCTATGCCCGGCATGTCTGTGGCTTTCCATGCGAAGAGGTCGACATTATCGTTTAGGAACTGTATGAGGGACTCCCTTACATTTCCTTTTAGGATTGCGCTAATATTGGTTGTTTTATCTGGGACATCTCCGATCTGGACTTTTTCTATCTCGCCTTCAGGTTGTGGATGAAGTTCATTCCAATCTTGAACTCCCCCGAGTTCGATGGTGTGGATTTATTCTCCTTTGCCTCTGAGGTTCAGACTTTCATTGTAACAGCGGTGTGCTATTTTCTGGTCTTCTTTTATGGTAGCGATCCCTTTTGTAGTTGAGAACTTCATGCATAGATATGGAGTCGAGACTACTGCGGCGAGCTGATTTAGCATTGTCCGATCTATCAGGGCATTGGAGGCTGAACTTACGTTGACCATGATGTAGTCTATGTTGAGCGTCTTTGGCCGGTTTCCTTTTTCGAAGGTTGTGTGGAGTGAGATGTATCCAAGTGGTTGGATTGGGGTGTCTCCTAATCCGAATAAGCTGTTCGGATATGCTCTGAGCTCTTTTTCCTCCAAGCTAAGTTTTTCAAAGGCAGTTTTGAACAAGATATCAGCCGAGCTTCCTTGGTCCACCAGTGTCCGGTGGAGATTAGCGTTGGCCAATATGATAGTGATGACCATGGGATCGTCATGTCCCGAGATGACGCCATGTGCGTCCTCTTTAGTGAAAATAATAGTAGGGAGGTCGGGTGCTCCTTCTCCTCCCTCGATGTGATATACCTCTTTGAGGTGTCTTTTGCAAGATGATTTGGAGATTCCTCCTCCCGCAAATCCTCTATGTATTATGTGAACATGTCTCTCCGGGGTACGAGGTGGTTGTTCAATTCGTCCGACCTCTTCGTCTCTTCTTCTCTTTCTGGGCTCATCTGTCTTACTGGCTAGGTACCGATCTAGTCTCCCCTCTCTTACCAATTTTTCTATGACATTCTTCAAGTCGAAGAACTCGTTAGTAGGATGTCCATAAATTCGGTGGTATTCGCAGTATTCTGTCCGATTTTCACCTTCTTTTTTGCTTTTAACTGGGCGGGGTGGTGGGATCTTTTCAGTGTGGTATACTTCTCGGTATTCTTCCACAAGAGCCACCCAGAGAGGGGTGTAGTTGTGGTATTTTTTGCATCTGAGGCATCGGTGAGATAAACTCTGCTTCTGAAATTACTGAGATGATGGCTTGGATCTGATGTGTCGTCGTATGGAGTCATGTCGAGAGCTTTGATGTCCTTTGGGATTTTGGCTTTCATACCTCTTTGGTGAATGGGTCTTGATCTTTGTGGGGGTTATTTTCATGACTGGGTTGGGTAGTCTTGGCTTTTAGATCAGCTTCCAGTTTTAAGAGTTTGTCCTCTAACTCTTTATGCCGCCTAGTTTCCCTTCGAAGGTCCTTCTCAGCTTTTCGTTGGTGCTCAGCCTCTTTTTTGAGTTGTTTGAGACGATCTTGTTGAGCTTGAAGTGCCTCCAAGATTTGTGTGTTTGGTGTGTTCTTTTCTCTGTTTGGTTGAGACGTTTCCTTTGGTGTAGTGTCCGTATTCTTCTACGGCGTTCTATTTTCTAGATCTGAGTTATGGTCGTTGTCAAGGTTATCCACCATGATGATGGGATGACTTCCAGGTCCCTGGCAACGGCGCCAATGTTCCAAGGATTACTTGAAACTGTAGGTCGATCTCGCACGAGATCTTCTATACTGGTCGGAGCTATTATGTCCGACTTCATGATGGTGGCTGGAGCCACCATGTCTGACTTGTTGGACTTTGGTGGTGGTGCTGATCCTTCGTCACCGGAGGGTGGTGGTACCTGTAAGGGACTCCGATGCTTAAGTTAGCAAGGGTATTAAGCAGGTTTTTAGTAAAATCAGAGTATGAGTTATACCTGGGTGCTCCAGTGTATTTATAATAGTGTGGAATGATCTTCCCTTGAGGTAAGATAGTTATCTTATCTTATCTTTGAGTGAAGTCATCTTATCTTTAAGGGAACCGCCTTCATCATTCTAGGCTTTGGGCTGCCTTTAGATTTAGTTCGTGTTCCTCTATTTGGGCCTTCTTGGGCCTCTGTAGCAGTTTGGCTGACCTCTTTCATAAAGAAGTTGGGTAGTCCTGGTCTAAACAGCTCAGTCGACTTATCGTCAATCAGCCCGGGTCGTACAACTCGACCCGGGGCATGAACAATTTCTTTCCACGATCTGAACCGATGATGCTTGATATGTCAAATTGTTTCGTAACTGTACTATCTCTTGTTGTAAAATGTGACTCTCATCGGGAATATATTTTTTAACTTGCGAGACATAAAAAAAACATCATGAAGGTTTAACAGATATGGAGGAAGGGATACTTGATAAGCTACTGGACCAACCTTTTTGAGTATTTGGAAAGGTCCTATCTATCGAGGATTAAGCTTTTTAGTCTTAAGGGCTCTACCTATTCTAGTAGTTAGGGTTACTTTTAGAAAGACATGGTTTTCCTCACTAAACTCTAAGGGTCTACGTCTATCATCGGCATAGCTCTTTTGACGGCTTTGTGCTATCTGGATCTTCTGATGAATCCCCTTTTTCTTCTCAATAGTTTCTTGTACTAAGTCTAGACCCAAAACACTAGCTTATCCGTCGTCATTCCAACACAATGTGTCTGATATCTTCTTCCGTAGAGAGCTTCATATGGTGCCATTCTAATACTTGGCTGGTAACTGTTGTTGTAAACATACTCGACTAACGGTAAGTACTTATCCCAACTGCCTTGATTGTCAATCACACAAGATCTTAACGTGTCTTCTAATGTCTAGATTATCTGCTATGATTTTTCGTTTGTTTGAGAATGGTATGCTATACTCACGTGCAGTTCTATCCCAAACGCTTTATGAAAACCTCTCCAAAGTCTAGAAGTAAACCTTAGATCTCGATCTATGACAATTGACGAAGGTATTCCGTGCAGTCATACAATTTCTTGAATATATATCCGTGCCAGCCTTTCTAAAGTGTAGTAAACTCGAATCGGAAGGAAATGTTCCGATTTTGTCAACCTGTCCACAATCACCCAAATAGCATCATGTTCTGTTGAGGTTCTTGGCAATCCCGTGATAAATTTCATAGTGATCTGCTCCCATTTCCATTGTGGTATTTCCAAGGGTTGCAGGGTTGCTGATGGCTTCTGATGTTCCACCTTCACCTTCTGGCAAGTTAAACTTTTTGAGACACAATCAGCTACCTCTTTCTTTAAGCCCGGCCACCAGAACATTCGTTTCAAATCTTGATATATCTTTGTCACTCCAGGATGCATAGATAATCTACTTTGGTGAGCTTCTGCAAGAATCTTTTGTCGCAATTCTCCAGAGTTAGGCACACAAATTCTATTCTTATACCTGCATAGACCACTACGATCCTTTCTCACAGTTTCTGGTTCTTCTGCTCCCATACGTCTCAGCATCATCATCATTTTTGAGTCCTGAACACATTCTTTGGTATATCTGGCTCGCTTACTCGAATTTGTGATTACCCGATCGTAAGTCAATCTTCAAGAACACAGTTGCACCTTTCAGTTGATCCATCAAATTCTCAATTCGTGGAAGTGGATACTTATTCCTGATAGTAACTTTATTTAGCTGTCGATAATCTACGCAAAGCCTCATTCCACCATCTTTCTTCTTTACCAGTAATACCGGAGCTCCCCTAGGTGATACAATGGGACGAATAAACTTCTTTTCAAGTAGCTCATCCAACTGCTTCTTCAACTCCGCAAGTTCTAGTAGTGACATCCGGTACGGTGCTATAGAAATTAGTCCAGTTCTGGGTACTAGATCAATGCTGAATTCTATCTCTCGCTGAGGAGAAAACTCAGTATGTCATCTGGGAAAACATTAGGAAATTCTTCCACCACTCGGATCCGTTCCAGGCTTAATTCACTATCATTTGAGCTAGCCGCTAAGAAAACGTATCCCTCACAATTACTCTCGTCTAAGGTAACTCTTATAGATTTCAGATATAATGTATGGGATAGGAATGGTTTAGTATATAGACTATTAGATGGAATTACAATAGTCCTTTCAAAGTAATCAAGGAAAACATGATACTTAGATAACCAATCTAATCTTAAAATACCTTCTAAACCACATAGAGGCAAATAGATTAGATCATGTATAAAAGTCCTTTTCCTATAGCAAATGGTACTTGTAGGCACATAAACTGGTCAAAGCATTTTGGGATGCAGGTGTATGGACAATTAGATCAAAGTTCAACTCAGAGAAATCTAGTCCCAACTCATGAGCAACAACTGAAGAAATAAAGGAATGCGATGCACCCGAATCATACAGTACAGTTAGAAATCGATTTTTGACATAAGACTGTCCTTGGATCAGGGCGTCTGATTGCATAGCATCGTTAGCAGTCATAGCAAACACTCGACCTTGTTGCTAGGTTCGTACTGGATTTTGAGCAAATCCTTTTGGGCAATTCCTCGCCAAGTGTCCAAGTTCCCCACAAGTGAAACAAGCGTTCATTCCTTACAGCATCCAAATCTCTCAAAGTCGTAGCCATGGAGATCTTAACACCTATGAAGATAGTTGTGCCTCGCATCGATTCGTCATTCAGAGCTCGGTTAAACTCTGCCTATTTACAGTCATTGAGGTCTTATCCGCACCAAACAATCAACATTAAGGTGATCGGTCTTAATATCTCAAGTAAGGCACGAACATTTCCAAAATGAGCCCTCATAGACATTCATGCCAAATGTATCTAAAAGATACCCTAGCAGCATGAGACACACAACAAAGATGCAGTGAAGCATAGTCAGTCCCTCCCAGGCCCTACAGGGAACGAACTACTCTGATACCAAATTGTAACGACCCAACTCCCAATATGCCATGGTCATACAAGAAGCCAAGTGTTGCCAACTTGTTCTTCCTAAGTATTAACTATTACTTAATGAATGAGCCTGTTCCTTGTTAGAACGTTGCCAATTTTACGAGTAACTTTTTTTTCAATTTAACTTATATCGTTGCGAGCGAGGGAGTAAAATAAATAAGCACACACTGATAGAAATAATAAGGACGCATAAAGAAACATGTAACACAGCTGATAAAATACATCATGTACACTATAATAAAACATATAGCGTTCACAAAAGATCAAGTCAGTTTGCATCCTCGTCGAACCTACTTAGCTAATATATACACGACCATCCCAGGGTCTGGCCCATACAAAAAGACGATAAGCTGGCGCCCAAGCTAGCCTAACCACTCTACAGCTCCTAGCTCTCGGGTGTACTAACACAAGTGAGAGACTAACTAACAGACAATTTTAGACTAGAGTGTCATCAAAAGAATGCCCCTACTGCTATTAGACTATTGATGAGCGGATAATTTATACGCTTTTTGGCATTGTTTTTAGGTAGTTTTTAGTATATTTTTATTAGTTTTTATACAAAAATCACATTTTTTGACTTTACTATGAGTTTGTGTGTTTTTCTGTGATTTCAGGTATTTTCTGGCTGAAATTGAGGGACCTGAGCAAATATCTGATTCAGAGGCTGAGAAAGGACTGCGGATGCTGTTGGATTCTGACCTCCCTGCACTTGAAGTGGATTTTCTGGAGCTACAGTAGCCCAATTGGTGCCCTCTCAATTGCGTTGAAAAGTAGACATCTTGGGCTTTCCAGAAATGTATAATAATTTATACTTTGCCCGAGATTTGATGGCCCAAACTCGCGTCCAAACGCCCACCAGAGACCCTTTTCTGGCGTAAAACGCCAGAACTGGCACCAAAGCTGGAGATAAACGCCCAAACTGGCACCAAAACTGGCGTTTAAACTCCAAGAAGAGCCTATGTATGTGAAATCTTCAATGCTCAGCCCAAACACACACCAAGTGGGTCCCGGAATTGGATTTCTGCACTATCCACTCATTTTCTATAAACCTAGTTTACTAGTTTAGTATAACTAAAACTTTTTACTAGTGTATTCACATCTTTGGACCATTCTTCGATCCTTAGATCAGGTCTTTGAACCCTATTTTGATTGTATTATGCCATTTGGGAGGCTGGCCATTCGGCCATCCCTAGACCTTGTTCTTATGTATTTTCCAACGGTGGAGTTTCTACACCTCACAGATTAAGGTGAGGAGTTTTGCTGTTCCTCGAGTATTAATGCAAGTATTATTATTTTTCTATTCAATTCACGCCTACTTCTCCTGCAAGATATACTCTCGTACTTAATTCAGTTAAGTCAGAATGAAGGGGTTATCCGTGACAATCACCCAATCTTTGTTACTCGCTTAGCCAAGATCCGCGTGCCTGACAACCACAAAGCGGTCTACATGATGTTCAACGTAGTCATTGGACGACAGCTGGAGTATATTCTCTTTGGTCTCTGACCCACGGATCTGAAGCACCTCTCCTGACAACAGAGCATTCGAATCCGTGACATTAGAACCTTCGTGGTATAAGCTAGAATCTATTGGCAGCATTCTTGATATCCGAAAAGTCTAAACCTTGTCTGTGATATTCCGAGTAGGATATGGGATGAGATGACTGTGACGAGCTTCAAACTCGTGATTGTTGGGCACAGTGACCGTGTGCAAAAGAATAAATATATTCTATTCTGACACGATCGAGAACCGACAGCTGATTAGCCATGCGAAAAACCATAGAGAACATGTTTTCACTGAGAGGACAGATGGTAGCCATTGACAACAATGATCCACCAACATACAGCCTGCCATGGAAGGGAGTACGCATGATTGGATGAGGACAATAGGAAAGCAGAGGTTCAGAGGCAACAAAGCATCTCCAAACGCTTATCTGAAATTCCCACCAAGTAACTACATAAGTAACTGTATTTTATTTTCTGTTTTATTTATCTTTTAATTACCAACACCTCATAACCATTTGAATACATCTGACTGGGATTTACAAGATGACCATAGCTTGCTTCAAGCCGACAATCTCTGTGGGATCGACCCTTACTCACGTAAGGTATTACTTAGACAACCCAATGCACTTGCTGGTCAGCTATGTGGAGTTGTGAAAAGTGTGAATCACAATTTCGCATACCATATTTTTAGCGCCGTTGCCGGGAATTGTTCGAGTTTGGACAACTGACGGTTCATCTTATTGCTTAGATTAGGTAATTTTCTTCTTGTTCTATTTTCAAAAATCTTTCAAAATTTTTTTCTAATTTTCGAAAATTGTTCAAAAAAATTTTAATAAAATCATAAAAACCAAAAAAAATTTGTGTTTCTTGTTTGAGTCTTGTGTCAAGTTCTAAGTTTGGTGTCAATTGCATTTTTATTTTCCTTAAAACTTTTGAAAATTCATGCATTATGTTCTTCATGATCTTCAAATTGTTCTTGATGATTTTCTTTGTTTAATCTTGTGATTTTCTTGTTTTGTGTCTTTTCTTATTTTTCATATGCATTTTCGAATTTTTAGAGTCAAAAGTTTAAAAATTTTTAATTTTGGTGTCTTGCATGTCTTTCTTTTCTTAAAAATTTTTTCAAAAATAAGTTCTTGATGTTCATCATGCTCTTCAAAGTGTTCTTGGTGTTCATCTTGACATTCAAAGTGTTCTTGCATGCATCATTGGTTTTGATCCAAAATTTTTATGTTTTGAGTCAATTTTTTTTGTTTTTCTCTTTCCTCATTAAAATTCAAAAATCAAAAAAATATCTTTTCCTTATTTCACTCATAAATTTCGAAATTTTGGGTTGACTTAGTCAAAGATTTTTAAAATTTAGTTGTTTCTTGTTAGTCAAGTCAAAATTTCAATTTAAAAATTCTATCTTTTCAAATCTTTTTCAAAAATAAAATCTTTCTCATTTTTCTTCTTAATATTTTCGAAAATTTTAAAAATTGATTTTCAAAATATTTTTCTTATTTTTATTTCATATTTTCGAAAACCTTGCTAACAATTAAGGATTTGATTCAAAAAATTTCAAGTTTGTTACTTTCTTGTTAAGAAAGGTTCAATCCTTAAATTCTAGAATCATATCTTTTAGTTTCTTGTTAGTCAAGTCATCAACTTCAAATTTCAAAATCAAATCTTTTTAAATTCCTTTTTAAATCTTTTTCAAAATAGATTTCAATCATATCTTTTTCAAAACTTAATTTCAAAATCTTTTTCTAACTTCTTATCTTTTCAAATCTTTTTCAATTAACTACTTTTCTCTCTCTAATTTTCGAAAACCACTAACAACTTTTTCAAAAAACCTTTTTAATTAACTAATTGTTTTAAATTCTAATTTTATTTCTTCTAATAATATTTTCGAATTTCTCTTCTCTCTAATCTCTTTCTATTTATTTATCTAATTACTAACACTTCTCTCCTTCTTAAAATTCGAATACTCTCTCCCTCTCTGTGTTCGAATTCTCTTTATTTTTTTCTCTACCTCATTCTTCTCTTCTTCTCTTCTTCTACTCACACAAAGGAATATCTATACTGTGACATAGAGGATTCCTTTTCTTTTATGTTCTCTTCTTTTTCATATGAGCAGGAACAAGGATAAAAATATTCTTGTTGAAGCCGATCCTGAACCTGAAAGGACTCTGAAGAGGAAGCTAAGAGAAGCCAAAGCACAACTCTCTGGAGAGGACCTGACAGAAATTTCCGAAAAAAAAAAAGAAGACATGGCACACATTCATGGATTGAGGAAGGTGATGAGTGTCACGGATCATCACCTTCTCCATAATTAAGCGCGAATGAACATCTTAGATAAGAACAAGCGTGTTTGAATGGAAAACAGAAGTGATTGCATTAATTCATCAAGACGCCGCAGAGCTCCTCACCCCCAACAATGGAGTTTAGAGACTCATGCCGTCAAAGAGTATAAAATTCAGATCTAAAAATGTCATGAGATACAAAATAAATCTCTAAAAGTTGTTTACAGAATATGAGTAAACTAAGATAATTGGTGCAGAAATCCACTTCTGGGGCCCACTTGGTGTGTATTGGGGCTGAGACTTAAGCCTCTCACGTGCTTGGGCTGTTTCTGGAGTTGAACGCCAGGTTGTAACGTGTTTTGGGCGTTGAACTCCAACTTGTAACCTGTTTCTGGCGCTGGACGCCAGACTGCAACATGGAACTGGCGTTGGACGCCAGTTTACGTCATTTATCTTTGCGCAAAGTATAGACTATTATATATTGGTGGAAAGCCCTAGATGTATACTTTCCAACCCAATTGAGAGCGCGTCAGTTGGACTTCTGTAGCTCCAAAAAATCCATTCCGAGTGCAGGGAGGTCAGGATCCAACAACATCAGCAGTCCTTTTTCAGCCTAAATCAGATTTTTGCTCAGCTCCCTCAATTTCAGGCAGAAAATACCTGAAATCACAGAAAAACACACAAACTCATAGTAAAGTCCAGAAATATGATTTTTGCCTAAAAACTAATAATATTCTACTAAAAACTAATTAAAACATGCTAAAATCTACATGAAATTACCCCCAAAAAGCGTATAAAATATCCGCTCATCAACTATGCTGCACCAACTACCAACTTCTATGAAAGAAGCATCTCAATTCCTGCCATTGGAGCAAACAACTTTGAGCTTAAACCTCAATTAGTTTCTCTAATGCAGCAGAACTGCAAATTTCATGGACTTCCATCAGAAGATCCTGATGCCAGGCATCTAGGCCAGTTTCACTGACCTTTTCTTTACTGTTTTAGTGTAGTTTCATGCATTTTCTTAGGAAATAAGCAAGTTTTAGATAAAAGAACACTTACATCTTGATTTAGACAAATATTGTGAATTTTACATTATTTCATGAGAATTATGCAAGGAATGAATGTTAGATTGGATAATGCATGATTTCATGACTTGGATTAGAGCTTTGATGCACTTTATTTGTGTAATTTCAGGACAAAGGAAGCAAGGAAGAGCCACATTAGCATCCATGTTAACCTAGTTAACGTAGGTACTAACGAGGAATAGGGATAAGCCTACAGTGTTAATGAGAAAAGTGGACACCAGTAATGCCCTCGAAGCCATCATTAGCCACGTTAATTGCCACGTTAACTACATTAACGTGGTAGTTAACATGGAGACAAAAAAGACTCCAACGTTAGTGGTAATCGTGATCACCACTAACGCTCCAAGATGTGGTAATGAACCACGTTAAGAGCCACATTAACTAAGTTAACATGGACTCTAACGTGGAAGAGAGGAACAATGCCAACGTTAGTGACATTCACCTTTGTCACTAACGTTGGATCAAGCTTGCATTGCCCACGTTAGTGGTCACGTTAAGACCACTAACGTGAAAGTTAACGTGGAGTTGAAGTTGATGAGCCAACGTTAGTGACACTCACCTTTGTCACTAACGTTGGGATGGCATTCATAACCACGTTAAGAGCCACGTTAACTTAGTTAACGTGAGCTCTAACGTGAGGACTAGGGGCACAAGGCAACGTTATTGGGAAAGGTTAGTCCCAATAACACTTGCGAAGATGACATAACCACGTTAAGAGCCACGTTAACTTAGTTAACGTGAGCTCTAACGTGGGGACTAGGGGCACAAGGCAACGTTATTAGGAAAGGTGAGTCCCAATAACGCTCGCGAAGGTTTGTAAGGCAACGTTAGTGGTCACGTTAGTACCACTAACGTTGGAGTTAACGTGGGCCATGTGGTGGGAACGTTAGTGAGAAAAGTGATTGCCACTAACATTCTCGAACCCATAATGTCACTCAGCGTTAACACCACTAACGCCCCAAACCAAAGTCCATGCTTACATCACTTTCTCTCTGCAACTAAAGCTGAGCCCACTGAAAATTCCCAACTGCTTCAACTTAAGATCAAAGGCCCATATCCAAGACTTGCAGAATTGACTAAAAGACCAAGAAGAGTAGTATATATAGGAGTAGTTTTAAACTAGAAGAGAGATTGGCACATTGGAGAAAACTACACTCTGTATATTTTACTTTTCTGCAACTTCTAGAGTTAGAATGTATCTTTCTTCTTCTTCATTTCCATTTTCCAGAGCTATGAACAACTAAACCCCTTTCATTGGGTTAGGGAGCTGGTGCGCGAAATTGTGAACAATACTTTTCACAACTCTCATAATCCCTGGTCATGAACTCCAAAAACTTGGTGGTTCAATTCCATGGCATTACACAACTTCGCACAACTAACCAGCAAGTGCACTGGGTCGTCCAAGTAATACCTTACGTGAGTAAGGGTCGATCCCACGGAGATTGTTAGCATTGAAGCAAGCTGTGGTCATCTTGTAAATCTTAGTCAGGCAGACTCAAATGGATATGGTGATGAGCGAAAATAATATAAAAGATAAAGATAGTGATACTTATGTATATCATTGGTGTAAGAGCTTCAGACAAGCGTATGAAGATGCCTTCCCTTCCGTCTCTCTGCTTTCCTACTGCCTTCATCCAATCCTTCTTACTCCTTTCCATGGCAAGCTCGTGTAGGGTTTCACTGTTGTCAGCAGCTACCTCCCATCCTCTCAGTGAAAATACGTCCCTGATGCTCTGTCACAGCATAGGCTAATCATCTGTCGGTTCTCGTTCAGGCCAGAATAATATCCATTGATACTTTTGCGTCTGTCACTAACGCCCTAGCCTGCTAGGAGTTTGAAGCACGTCACAGTTATTCAGTCATTGAATCCTACTCAGAATACCACAGACAAGGTTAGACCTTCCGGATTCTCTTGAATGCTGCCATCAGTTCTCGCCTATACCACGAAGACTCTGATCTCACGGAATGGTTGGCTCGTTTGTCAGGCGAGCACTCGGTTGTCAGGCGATCAACCATGCATCGTGTTATCAGGAATCCAAGAGATATTCACTAAGCCTCAGATGCTTGTAGAACAAGAATGGTTGTCAGTCACCTTGTTCATGGGTGAGAATGGTGATGGGCGTCAATCATCACCTTCATCAAGTTGAAGAACAAGTGATATCTTGGACAAAGAACAAGCGGAATTGAATAGAAGAACAATAGTAATTGCATTAATACTCGAGGTACAGCAGAGCTCCACACCTTAATCTATGGTGTGTAGAAACTCCACCGTTGAAAATACATAAGAACAAGGTCTAGGCATGGCCGAATGGCCAGCCTCCCAAAGTGATCAAAAGATCTCTGATGGGAAATTGTTTTGGGTTTAAGAAATGAATCTCTCCCAAAACAACACCAATCTAACCGGCAAGTGCACCGGGTCGCATCAAGTAATAAAACTCACGGGAGTGAGGTCGATCCCACAGGGATTGAAGGATTGAGCAATTTTAGTTTAGTGGTTGAATTAGTCAAGCGAATCAAGATTTGGTTGATTGAGTTGCAGAATTTAAATTTGCATTAAAAGTAAAGTGAACAAGAATTAAAGTGCTGAATCTTAAAGAACAAGAAATTGAATGGCAGAAACTTAGATTGCAAGGAATGTAAATTGCAAGAATCTCAAATGACAAGAAATGTAAATGGCTTGAAATGTAAAGGGGATTGGGATTTAGAATTGCAGGAATTAAACCAAGAAAAGTTAAATTGCATCAAACAGAGAGTAAATGGGAATTGGGGTTGAATCAGATTCAAACAGAAAAGTAAATGAGCAGGTAAAGCAAGAGCAGAAAATTGAAGATGGGACAATTGGATCTCAGGACCCAGAGACTAGAAAACCAAGTCTAGATCTCAATGCCTTCCTAGATCCAACAAGAACAATAGAAACGGAATTGTAGATTGCAGGGAAATTAAATGAGAAAGCAAGTAGCAGAAATGAAATTTAATTTGCAGTGAAAGTAAACAAGATCCAAGGTGAGATTGAAACAGAATTCCTTCAATTCTCCAACCCAAGATCCAAGACAGGAATAATTGAAAATGAAAGCAATTAAACTAAGAAAATAAAGATCATTCAAGCTCCCAAAACAGAAAAGAAAACTCTCTAAAAACTAAAAAGGGAAGCTCCCCGAATGAATTGAATTCTAGCCTATTTATACACTTTCTTCAATTAATCTTCAAGCCTTGAGTTGGGCCTTTGCTCTTGGTGGAATTGGGTTGAAAGAGGCCTTGGTTGATTGCTCTTGAAGTTTGGAGAGAAACCCAAGTGAATCAATTGAACCGGATTTGAGTTTCTGCAAAGTTGGGTTTTAAAGTTAGCCTCAAAGTTAGGGGGCTAACTTTGAGGCCAACTTTTTCTAGCAGCAAACCCAATCTGCTGCACTTCACGTTGGTGCCAACGTTAGGGGGCTAACTTTGACCCTAACGTTGGCCTTGCTTTATGTTGGAGTGGCGCCAACGTTAGCCTCCAAGTTAGGGGGCTAACGTTGGCGCAAACGTTGCACACCCTGGAGAACAATTCAAATGCCAACGTTAGCCTCCAAGTTAGGGGGCTAACGTTGGCGCAAACGTTGGCACACCCTGGGGAGAATTCATATGCCAACGTTAGCCTCCAAGTTAGGGGGCTAACGTTGGCGCAAACTTGGTGCACCCTGGGAGGAATTTTTAGCTTCCAACGTTAGCCTCCAAGTTAGGGGGCTAACGTTGAGGCTAACTTCAAGTCCAAAAGTTTGTGCCAACGTTTGAGGGCTAACTTCAACTCCAACTTCATTTATTCCTGGTTCAATTTCACTTGATTCATTGTCTTCTCTTAGCTTCTAGCCATTCCTTCTCACTTCAATCCTTGTCCAAGCTTTCTTCACCTATCATAAATCAACCAAACACATCAAAGCTATGCTTGAAATCATGAGATGATCATTCTATCCCAATATGCACCAATTATGGCATCAAACCTCATGAAATTGCATTAATTTATCTATGGTTGATTCAATCAAAGGAAACATGAAAATCTACCTAAATTGGCTTGCTTAGGCCTCAAGAAAGTGCATAATTCAAGTGAAAACAAAAGAAAAAGACTAGTGAAACTAGGCTAAGATGACTTGTCATCACAACACCAAACTTAAAGCTTGCTTGTCCCCAAGCAAGAAATGAACTATGCTCAAAGGTTCTTTCAATTAAGATGGGTTGAGGAACAATTGTAAAGTACAATGAGAGAAGTGATTAAGTAACAGTGGGGTAAACTCTAAATTATATGCTCAAGCAAGGGTTTCAGTGCTCATTAGTCCTTACATATTGGGAGTCGTAGGTCTTTAGGATTTTCATCCAAATGGTATCATGGAGATCTCTTTATATGTAATCACCTTGAAGCAGCTTATAGTTTCTGTGCTTTGACCTCGACTCTAAGTGTCATGTCTCAAGGCGGCTCTTTAGATAAGTTTTCAATCAATACTCCTAAACCAGTTGGTTTTAAGGTATTAGGTGTTAAAGCACCCCTCGGATTTACTTGCTCAAGCCTCTCTCCTTGACACACTTCAACCACAAGCATTTACTAGGATAGCAACTCTTTGAGTTTTTGTTTCTTTCTTTCTTTTTCTGCCTAGTAATTGATGCTCAGAGCCTTGGGCCATGTTCTTTTGTTTTTGTATTTTCTTTTCTTTTCTTTTTGTTTTGTTTGCTGCTTCTCAGATCAATTGATTTTTGAGAATCTCCACAATACTTCTTTGAACTTCATATCCTGCCTATGAGCTCCCATGCAAGTTTTCACAAGCATGCAATCTCAATACATGATCATACAACTAGAACCACCACTTCTCCTAATCTTTTGCTTTCCTCAAAATTGTTTAATTCCCCAATCCTTCTTTTTAAAGAACTTTCATGTGATGCATTCTTGAAATTGAGTGCAAACAAGTTTTGAAGATAAGAATGTTGTGACTGATAAGCCTTCTTGCTTATTGAATTATAAAGGAGGATTATGCTATGCAGGCAGGCAGGAATATAAAAAGAAAAACTATATGATGCAAACAAACAGGGCAAATAAGGATACAATCCAACTTTTAATCACAGCAACATTTGATGCAAAATATCACTTAACAATACAACCTGTTGGAGTTCACTTGCTTTCCTTATCATCATCATCAATGCTGACTTTCATGTTCATCTTTCACCTCTTTGGTTGATGATGCTAAAAATCTCCAAAAGTTTGTATGATATTCTGCAGTGATATTGGAAGTTGCTTGTTCCCCAAGCACTTAGAAACAGTGGTTAGTCTGCATGATTTTTTTTTTGTGGGCTTTTTGAACTTACTTTGGTGTGGGAACACCAAACTTAGCACCTTGCCAAAGGTTTTCATTAACCATGTGTGAAATTCTTTTTTTTCTTTCTTTTTTTTTAAAAGCAATAAAACTGAAAATAGCAGAATAGTTAATTAGTTTGTCTAAATGCTTGAAGCTAGCATTATGCAGAAGGTGAGAATATATTGTATGATGGAATTTTGGTGGAACACCAAACTTAGAATCCTTCATTCTCCCTTAGATTGTTTTGGTGTGCAACACCAAACTTAGCTTCTTGCAATATAGATAAAACTAATTAACCTTTTTATTGAAACAGATATAAAAAGAAAGTTACCTCCGGTTGGGTTGCCTCCCAACAAGCGCTCTTTTATTGTCACTAGCTTGACATCTTGCTCTTTGATTATGGAGGTTGAAAATCATAATGCCTCAGTTTTTCTCCTCTTGCTGTAGGATTCCTTTCCTCCATGATCTGCACAATCACAAACAATCCAAATGAAAATTGGATATTCTCATGCCAGAATGTAGTCAGAGGATTAGTTGACACAATGTGTCAAACAGTTAATAGGCTTTGAGAGAAAATTAGAAGAAAATTGCTCTTGTTGTACAGAACAACAAGAAACGGACACAGAACCAGAAAAGCAATGTACTCTACTGAGAGAGCAAAGTTAGTGTTAGTTTAGACAAAAATTCAAACAGTTAGTGGGTTAGTCAAAAATAAAGAAAAAGTGCTTGATCTAAACTTCCACCTCACTTAATCATTGTCAATCTAATCAATCCCCGGCAACGGCGCCAAAAACTTGATGGGAAATTGTTTTGGGTTTGAGAAATGAATCTCTCCTAAAACAACACCAATCTAACCGGCAAGTGCACCGGGTCGCATCAAGTAATAAAACTCACGGGAGTGAGGTCGATCCCACAGGGATTGAAGGATTGAGCAATTTTAGTTTAGTGGTTGAATTAGTCAAGCGAATCAAGATTTGGTTGATTGAGTTGCAGAATTTAAATTTGCATTAAAAGTAAAGTGAACAAGAATTAAAGTGCTGAATCTTAAAGAACAAGAAATTGAATGGCAGAAACTTAGATTGCAAGGAATGTAAATTGCAAGAATCTCAAATGACAAGAAATGTAAATGGCTTGAAATGTAAAGGGGATTGGGATTTAGAATTGCAGGAATTAAACCAAGAAAAGTTAAATTGCATCAAACAGAGAGTAAATGGGAATTGGGGTTGAATCAGATTCAAACAGAAAAGTAAATGAGCAGGTAAAGCAAGAGCAGAAAATTGAAGATGGGACAATTGGATCTCAGGACCCAGAGACTAGAAAACCAAGTCTAGATCTCAATGCCTTCCTAGATCCAACAAGAACAATAGAAACGGAATTGTAGATTGCAGGGAAATTAAATGAGAAAGCAAGTAGCAGAAATGAAATTTAATTTGCAGTGAAAGTAAACAAGATCCAAGGTGAGATTGAAATAGAATTCCTTCAATTCTCCAACCCAAGATCCAAGACAGGAATAATTGAAAATGAAAGCAATTAAACTAAGAAAATAAAGATCATTCAAGCTCCCAAAACAGAAAAGAAAACTCTCTAAAAACTAAAAAGGGAAGCTCCCCGAATGAATTGAATTCTAGCCTATTTATACACTTTCTTCAATTGATCTTCAAGCCTTGAGTTGGGCCTTTGCTCTTGGTGGAATTGGGTTGAAAGAGGCCTTGGTTGATTGCTCTTGAAGTTTGGAGAGAAACCCAAGTGAATCAATTGAACCGGATTTGAGTTTCTGCAAAGTTGGGTTTTAAAGTTAGCCTCAAAGTTAGGGGGCTAACTTTGAGGCCAACTTTTTCTAGCAGCAAACCCAATCTGCTGCACTTCACGTTGGTGCCAACGTTAGGGGCTAACTTTGACCCTAACGTTGGCCTTGCTTTATGTTGGAGTGGCGCCAACGTTAGCCTCCAAGTTAGGGGGCTAACGTTGGCGCAAACGTTGCACACCCTGGAGAACAATTCAAATGCCAACGTTAGCCTCCAAGTTAGGGGGCTAACGTTGGCGCAAACGTTGGCACACCCTGGGGAGAATTCATATGCCAACGTTAGCCTCCAAGTTAGGGGGCTAACGTTGGCGCAAACTTGGTGCACCCTGGGAGGAATTTTTAGCTTCCAACGTTAGCCTCCAAGTTAGGGGGCTAACGTTGAGGCTAACTTCAAGTCCAAAAGTTTGTGCCAACGTTTGAGGGCTAACTTCAACTCCAACTTCATTTATTCCTGGTTCAATTTCACTTGATTCATTGTCTTCTCTTAGCTTCTAGCCATTCCTTCTCACTTCAATCCTTGTCCAAGCTTTCTTCACCTATCATAAATCAACCAAACACATCAAAGCTATGCTTGAAATCATGAGATGATCATTCTATCCCAATATGCACCAATTATGGCATCAAACCTCATGAAATTGCATTAATTTATCTATGGTTGATTCAATCAAAGGAAACATGAAAATCTACCTAAATTGGCTTGCTTAGGCCTCAAGAAAGTGCATAATTCAAGTGAAAACAAAAGAAAAAGACTAGTGACACTAGGCTAAGATGACTTGTCATCAATCTCTAGAAAAAGGTTCCAAAGATCCGAAGATGATTAATACAATAGTAAAAGGTCCTACTTATAGAAAACTAGTAGCCTAAGGTGTACAGAAATGAGTAAATGACATAAAAATCCACTTTCGGGCCCACTTGGTGTGTGCTTGGGCTGAACAATGAAGCATTTTCGTGTAGAGACTCTCCTTGGAGTTAAACGCCAGCTTTAGTGCCAGTTTGGGCGTTTAACTCCCAATTAGGTGCCAGTTCCGGCGTTTAACGCTGGAATTTCTTGAGGTGACTTTGAACGCCGGTTTGGGCCATCAAATCTTGGGCAAAGTATGGACTATTATATATTGCTGGAAAGCCCAGGATGTCTACTTTCGAACGCCGTTGAGAGCGCGCCAATTGGGCCTCTGTAGCTCCAGAAAATCCACTTTGAGTGCAGGGAGGTCAGAATCCAACAGCATCTGCAGTCCTTTTGAGTCTCTGGATCAGATTTTTGCTCAGATCCCTCAATTTCAGCCAGAAAATACCTGAAATCACAGAAAAACACACAAACTCATAGTAAAGTCCAGAAAAGTGAATTTTAACTAAAAACTAATAAAAATATACTAAAACTAACTAGATCATACTAAAAACATACTAAAAACAATGCCAAAAAGCATACAAATTATCCGCTCATCACAACACCAAACTTAAATTGTTGCTTGTCCCCAAGCAACTGAAAATCAAATAAGATAAAAAGAAGAGAATATGCAATGAACTCCAAAAACATCTATGAAGATCAGTATTAATTAGATGAGCGGGGCTTTTAGCTTTTTGTCTCTGAATAGTTTTGGCATCTCACTCTATCCCTTGTAATTCAGAATGATTGGCTTCTTTAGGAACTTAGAATCCAGATAGTGTTAATGATTCACCTAGTAAAGTATGATGATTCTTGAACATAGCTATTTATTGAGTCTTGGCTGTGGCCCAAAGCACTCTGCCTTCCAGTATTACCACCGGATACATACATGCCACAGACACATAATTGGGTGAACCTTTTCAGATTGTGACTCAGCTTTGCTAAAGTCCCCAATTAGAGGTGTCCAGGGTTCTTAAGCACACTCTTATTTGCCTTGGATCACAACTCTTATTCTTTTCTTTTTCTTTCTCTTTTTTTTTTCGGTTTTTTTTTTTTTTGCTTGCTTTCTTTCTTGCTTCAAGAATCATTTTTATGATTTTTCAGATCCTCAGTAACATGTCTCCTTTTTCATCATTCTTTCAAGAGCCAACATTCATGAACCACAAATTCAAAAGACATATGCACTGTTCAAGCATACATTCAGAGAACAAAAGTGTTGCCACCACATCAAATTAATTAAACTATTATAAAATTCAGAATTCATGCAATTCTTTCCTTTTCAATTAAGCACGTTTTTATTCAAGAAAGGTGATGGATTCATAGGACATTCATAACTTTAAGGCATAGACACTAAGACACTAATGATCACAAGACACAAACATGGATAAACATAAGCATAAAATTCGAAAAACAGAAGAATAAAGAACAAGGAAATCAAAGAACGGGTCCACCTTAGTGATGGCGGCTCTTCCTTCCTCTTGAAGGTCCTATGGAGTGCTTGAGCTCCTCAATGTCTCTTCCTTGTCTTTGTTGCTCCTCTCTCATGATTCTTTGATCTTCTCTAATTTCATGGAGGAGAATGGAGTGTTCTTGGTGCTCCACCCTTAGTTGTCCCATGTTGGAACTCAACTCTCCTAGGGAGGTGTTTAGTTGCTCCCAATAATTTTGTGGAGGAAAGTGCATTCCTTGAGGTATCTCAGGGATTTCTTGATGAGAGGGGTCTCTTGTGTACTCCATCCTTTTCTTGGTGATGGGCTTATCCTCATCAATGGGGGTATCTCCCTCTATGTCAACTCCAACTGAATAACAGAGGTGACAAATGAGATGAGGAAAGGCTAACCTTGCTAAGGTAGAGGACTTATCCGCCACCTTGTAGAGTTCTTGGGCTATGACCTCATGAACTTCCACTTCTTCTCCACTCATGATGCTATGGATCATGATAGCCCGGTCTATGGTAACTTCAGACCGGTTGCTAGTGGGAATGATTGAGCGTTGTATGAACTCTAACCATCCTCTAGCCATGGGCTTGAGGTCATGCCTTCTCAATTGAACCGGCTTGCCTCTTGAATCTCTCTTCCATTGTGCGCCCTCTTCACATATAACTGTGAGGACTTGGTCCAACCTTTGATCAAAGTTGACCCTTCTTGTGTAAGGATGTTCATCTCCTTGCATCATAGGCAAGTTGAACGCCAACCTTACACTTTCCGGACTAAAATCCAAGTATTTCCCCCGAACCATAGTAAGATAATTCTTTGGATCCGGGTTCATACTTTGATCATGGTTCTTTGTGATCCATGCATTGGCATAGAACTCTTGAACCATCAAGATTCCGACTTGTTGAATGGGGTTGGTAAGTACTTCCCAACCTCTTCTTCGGATCTCATGGCGGATCTCCGGATATTCACCCTTTTTGAGTGAAAAGGGGACCTCGGGGATCACCTTCTTCAAGGCCACAACTTCATAGAAGTGGTCTTGATGCACCCTTGAGATGAATCTATCCATCTCCCATGACTCGGAGGTGGAAGCTTTGCCTTCCCTTTCCTCTTTCTAGAGGTTTCTCCGGCTTTGGATGCCATAAATGGTTATGGAAAACGAAAAAGCAACGCTTTTACCACACCAACTTAAAATGTTTGCTCGTCCTCGAGCAAAAGAAGAAAGAAGAGAGTAGAAGAAGAAGAAATGAGGAAGAGGGAGAAGGTGGTGTGTTCGGCCATTATGGGTGGGTTTGGGAGGGAAAGTGGTTTGAATTTGAAGGGTGAGGTTGGTGGGGATTTATGAAGGATGGATGTGAGTGGTGAAGAGAAAGATGGGATTTGATAGGTGAAGGGTTTTTGGGGAAGAGGTATTGAGGTGATTGGTGAATGGGGAAGAAGAGAGAGTGGTGGTGGGGTCCTGTGGGGTCCACAGATCCTGTGGTGTCAAGGAAAAGTCATCCCTGCACCAAATGGCATCAAAATTCACGTTTTGAGCCATTTCTGGCGTTAAACGCCGGGCTGGTGCCCATTCCTGGCGTTTAACGCCAGGTTGTTGCCCTTTACTGGCGTTTAACGCCAGTCTGGTACCCCTTTCTGGCGTTAAACGCCCAGAATGGTGCCAGACTGGGCGTTAAACGCCCAACAGCTAGCATTACTGGCGTTTGAACGCCAGCTTCTTCTCCTCCAGGGTGTGCTGTTTTTCTTCCTGTTTTTCATTCTGTTTTTGCTTTTTTCATTGTTTTTGTGACTTCTTATGATCATCAACCTACAAAAAGATAAAATAACAAAAGAAAATAGTTAACTATAAACATTGGGTTGCCTCCCAACAAGCGCTTCTTTAATGTCATTAGCTTGACAGAGGACTCTCATGGAGCCTCACAGATGCTCAGAGCCGTGTTGGAACCTCCCAACACCAAACTTAGAGTTTGAATGTGGGGGTTCAACACTAAACTTAGAGTTTGGTTGTGGCCTCCCAACACCAAACTTAGAGTTTGACTGTGGGGGCTCTGCTTGGCTCTGTTTTGAGAGAAGCTCTTCATGCTTCCTCTCCATGATGATAGAGGGATGTCCTTGGGCCTTAAACACCAAGGATTCTTCATTCACTTGAATGATCAACTCTCCTCTATCAACATCAATCACAGCCTTTGCTGTGGCTAGAAAGGGTCTGCCAAGGATGATGGATTCATCCATGCATTTCCCAGTCTCTAGGACCATGAAATCAGTAGGGATGTAATGGTCTTCAATCTTCACCAAAACATTCTCTACAAGTCCATGAGCTTGTTTTCTTGAATTGTCTGCCATCTCTAATGAGATTCTTGCAGCTTGCACCTCAAAGATCCCTAATTTCTCCATTACAGAGAGGGGCATGAGGTTTACACTTGACCCTAAGTCACACAAGGCCTTCTTGAAGGTCATGGTGCCTATGGTACAAGGTATAGAAAACTTCCCAGGATCCTGCCGCTTTTGAGGCAGTTTCTGCCTAGACAAGTTATCCAATTCTTTGGTGAGCAAAGGGGGTTCATCCTCCCAAGTCTCATTTCCAAATAACTTGTCATTTAGCTTCATGATTGCTCCAAGGTATTTAGCAACTTGCTCTTCAGTGATATGCTCATCCTCTTCAGAGGAAGAATACTCATCAGAGCTCATGAATGGCAGAAGTAAGTCCAATGGAATCTCTATGGTCTCTTCTTGAGCCTCAGATTCCCATGGTTCCTCATTGGGGAACTCATTAGAGGCCAGTGGACGTCCAGTGAGGTCTTTCTCAGTGGCATCCTCTGCCTCTTCTTCCTTCCAGAATTCGGCCATGTTGATGGCCTTACACTCTCCTTTTGGATTTTCTTCTGTATTACTTGGGAGAGTACTAGGAGGGAGTTCAGTAACTTTCTTACTCAGCTGACCCACTTGTCCTTCCAAGTTCCTAATGGAGGACCTTGTTTCAGTCATGAAACTTTGAGTGGTCTTTATTAGATCAGAGACCATTGTTGCTAAGTCAGAAGTACTCTGCTTAGAACTCTCTATCTGTTGCTGAGAAGATGATGGAAAAGGCTTGCCATTGCTAAACCTGTTTCTTCCACCATTGTTGTTGTTGAAACCTTGTTGAGGTCTCTCTTGATTCTTCCATGAGAAATTTGGGTGATTTCTCCATGAAGAATTATAGGTGTTTCCATAGGGTTCTCCTAGGTAATTCACCTCTTCTATTGAAGGGTTCTCAGGATCATAAGCTTCTTCCTCAGATGAAGCTTCCTTAGTACTGCTTGGTGCATTTTGCATTCCAGACAGACTTTGAGAAATCAAATTGACTTGTCGAGTCAATATCTTGTTCTGAGCCAGTATGGCATTCAGAGTGTCAATCTCAAGAACTCCTTTCTTCTGACTAGTCCCATTGTTCACAGGATTCCTTTCAGAAGTGTACATGAATTGGTTATTTGCAACCATTTCAATCAGCTCTTGAGCTTCTGCAGGCGTCTTCTTCAGATGAAGAGATCCTCCAGCAGAGCTATCCAAGGACATCTTGGATAGTTCAGAGAGACCATCATAGAAAATACCTATGATGCTCCATTCAGAAAGCATGTCTGAGGGACATTTTCTGATTAATTGTTTGTATCTTTCCCAAGCTTCATAGAGGGATTCTCCATCCTTCTGTCTGAAGGTTTGGACTTCCACTCTAAGCTTACTCCATCTTTGTGGTGGAAAGAACTTTGCCAAGAAGGCATTGACTAGCTTTTCCCAAGAGTCCAGGCTTTCTTTAGGTTGAGAATCCAACCATATTCTAGCTCTGTCTCTTACAGCAAAAGGGAATAGCATCAGTCTGTAGACCTCAGGGTTAACCCCATTAGTCTTGACTGTGTCACAGATTTGCAAGAATTCAGCTAAGAACTGATGAGGATCTTCCATTGGAAGTCCATGGAACTTGCAATTCTGTTGCATTAGAGAAACTAATTGAGGCTTAAGCTCAAAGTTGTTTGCTCCAATGGCAGGGATAGAGATGCTTCTCCCATAGAAATCAGGAGTAGGTGCAGTAAAGTCACCCAGCACCTTCCTTGCATAGTTGGCATTGTTGTTGTTTTCGGCTGCCATGTCTTCTTCTTCTTTGAAGAATTCGGTCAGGTCCTCTAAAGAGAGTTGTGCCTTGGCTTCTCTTAGCTTTCTCTTCAAGGTTCTCTCGGGTTCAGGGTCAGCTTCAACAAGAATGCCTTTGTCTCTGCTCCTGCTCATATGAAAGAGAAGAGAACAAGAAAATGTGGAATCCTCTATGTCACAGTATAGAGATTCCTTGAGGTGTCAGAGGAAAAGAGAAATAGAAAGAAGAAGGAGAAGAAGAATTCGAACTTTAATTAGATAAGGTTCGAATTGTGCATTAAGAAGGAGTAGTACTCCATAAATAGAAGGATGTGGGAAGGAGGGAAGAGAATTTTCGAAAATTCAATTAAAAAGATTTTAAAAACATTTTGAAAAATTGATTGATAATTTTCGAAAATTGAAAGTGGAAAAGAAATCAAGTGTTTTTTGAAAAAAAAAATTTTGAAATTAGAAATTAAAAAGATTTGATTGAAAACTTATTTTGAAAAAGATGTGGTTGAGAAGATATGATTGGTTTTAAAAAAAATGTGATTGAGAAGATATGATTTGAAAACAATTTTAAAAGATATGTTTTGAAAACAATTTGAAAAGATATGATTTAAAAAAAAATTAATGACTTGCCTAACAAGAAAAGATATGATTCAAACATAAAACCTTTCTTAACAGAAAAGGCAAAAAATGTTCAATCAAATCATTAATTGTTAGTAAGTGTTCCGAGGGTTACCTGAAACGTGTAGCTCGGTCTTCTGGCAAGGCCCGAGGTGGGGGGTCTGTGACCCGAGCTGGTTGTGCTGAACGGCGGGGGGTTGTACCTGCAATGACACTCCGATGCTTAAGTTAGCATGGGTCCAAGCAGATATCAAGTAGAATTAGAGTATGAGTTATACCTGGGTGCTCCAGTGTATTTATAGTAGTTGGCTGCGATCATCCCTGGATAAGATATTCTTATCTTATCTTATCTTTTGGGAGATTTATCTCTATCTTTGCGGAACCGCCTTTCCCAGGCCCTTTCGGCCTTTAGGTTTTGGGCTTAGTTCCTTCTGACGGGCCTTTCTTTGGCCTGTTTGTCCGAGGTCCGACCTCGAACGTGGGCCTTGGGTCGAGGTCGGGCCTTCTATCAGCTTTACCGAGTTTGGAGAGCTCGGTCAGGGTATGAACAGTGCCCCTGCCCGAGTTCGTCTTTTTTCGGAAGGTCGAGCTCGGGCATAGTAGTTTTTCAAAATTGAAAACGGTCGTTTCAGCATTTATTGCTTGTTACGTTTCTTCCTCGATTTCCGTGCGGCGCTCTGTGGAGGCTTTATTTATTTGCCCCTTTCTTCATTTTTCTTTGTTTATTCATCACTTCTTTTCGAGCATCTTCTCTTCTTTCTCTCTGTTCTTCGTCTTCCATTTTTTGTGCGTTTTTTCAGAGTTCTTTTCTGCGCCGCCGTTTTTCCTTTCGTCGGAGCTCGTCGCTTTCTTCTTTCCAGGTTTGCTTTTTTTGCTTTTATTCTTTGTACGCTTCTTTTTTCTGATATCTTCTATGCCCGGGTTGCCCCGAAAAGAGGCGCCGCTATTGCTTTGTATGCGTGTGTGGGGGACTCTTTTCTCCGATCCATTTTTGTTATTCGAGTTGCTGCCTTCTTGTTTGTAAAAGAACTTTGCTTTCTTTTGTTTTTGTTGAATTTGGTTTTTCTGCCTTTGTGTGATTTTTGTCTTGCTGTTGTATTCTTTCTTTGTAGGCAAGATTTTTTTATGTCTCGAAAGGTGTTTCAAGCAATGTCGACCAAGATTCCGAGTGGTCTAGGTTGGGTAGATCCTGCTCCTTTAAGGGTCCCGTCTGTTGTAGATTCTGAGTATCTGATTAGGTTCCGTAGGGAGTGTAGTATTTGTGAGAACAGGGAGTCTGAGCGGGATTACGAGTTAGCAGCCCCGGAGTCCGAGGAGAGGGTATGTTTTCCGCCGTTAGAGAGTTCCGAGAAACTTTTCTTCTATGCTTATGATTGTTTCTTCTCCAAGCTAGGTGTCCGTCTTCCTTTCACCGACCTGGAATCCGAGGTCCTTTGGTCTTGTAACCTTGCCCCTACACAACTCCATCCGAACTCTTGGGCGTTTTTAAAGCTTTTCCAACTTTTGTGTCAGATTTTAGGCGTCTCCCCTTCTGTTTCTCTTTTTTCTTATCTGTTGTACTGACGAAGCCGGGGTCGGGTGCTGGGAAGGTGTCCTGGGTTTCGTTTAGGGCTAACCAGGGTAGGAAATTTTGCACTTTGTATGATGAGTCGTTTCACGATTTCAAAAACTATTACTTCAAAGTCCGGGCTGTTGGAGATGTCCGACCTTTTTTCTTAGATGAGAGTGGGGAGCCTTCGTTTCCTCTTTGTTGGCAAGAGAGTGTGGTGTCGGTTAAGTACACCTTCGAGAGTCTAGATGAGGTGGAACAGGCTTTCGTTGGTGTGTTGAGCAGTCTATGGGGTCGGGCACCTCACTTGGATACGAAGAAAATGTTGGGAGATCCAAGCCTTCTCCGTTCCGAGTTAGGTAGTTCCCGACCTCTTTTTGAGATTTCATTTTCATATTTTGACTTTGTTTTGATCTTTCTGTTTGATAACCTCTTTGTTTCGTTTCTGCAGAGATGTCTTCTCAGGCTGATTCTATGAAGTTTCTCCGTCGAGCGAAGAAATCTGCGGCATCTCGGAATATCGAGGCTGAAGCTTCTCCCCGACCTTCTCCGCAGAAGACTACAATTGGTGTTCAGACTCGGTCGAAGACCATTCCGGTCCTCAGTTCCGAGCTATAACTCAGGATCCTCCGATCTCCGGACCGGTCAGCTTTCCCCGACCTCGACCTCGGGTCCTCCCCCAAGAAACAGAAGACTTCCCGAGAGCCTGCTGGTTTCAATGACAAGGATTCGATGCTCTCGGTTGGGTTGAGCAGCACATTCTTCCTCAGACTTTTATTTCTACTGATGATGCGTCCATGGAGCATCACTTTCAGTATATGGCGCGGAGTTGTGTTCGGATGGCTAGCCTTCATGCCGCCATTGCTCGGGAGTTTAAGAAAGCTCCCCTTGGGGCGACCAGCTCCCGACTTGAGAAGGCCCGGTCCGAGCTTGATAAGGTTAGTCAGCTGAAGGATGCTAGGATTGCCGAGCTGGAGGAGTCTTTGGAGGAAGAGAAGACTAGGGCTACCGCGGCTGTGGCGGTGGCGAAGACATCTGAGGAGATGGCGAGGGTGGCGACGGAGAACTATACCAAGCTGTATGCTGAGCTTGTGGAGACGAAGGAGAAGCTGCAATCTGCTCGGGATGACTTTTATGAGCTGGAAGATAATGTGGCCAAGGGTATGGATGCTATGTTTGTGAATTTGAGGGATCAGGTCCGGGTTCTTGCTCCCGAATTGGATCTCAGTTTGTTCAGTACGGATAACATGGTTGTGGAGGGGAAGATTGTTCCTGCCCCTGTTGAGGATGAGGTTCCGATGTCCGACCCCAAGGCTCCGGTGTCCGACCCCGAGGCTCCGGTCGTGAACCCGACTTCACCTTTGGCCGAGGATAGAGTTGGTATGGAGGTTCCAAGCGATGGTGCTGTTCCTGCAGTCCCGATATCCATGTTTCAGCCAGGTGTTGATGCGGAGTCTGGAAAGGGCCTTGATCCTCTGTAATTTTTGTACTTTTTGTGCTTTTGCCCGACCTGTGGGCTTTTTGTTTTTGGATGTTTTCTGCAAACATTTTGGACACCTGTTCTGCTATTTTAGCTACTCTTGTAGCTTTATTATGCCATGCTTTGTGTTTCGATTGTCTCGTTCCGCTTTTATGCTTTTTAGTTGTTCTCGGGTAACAACTTTTTAGCTAGCGTTTTGACTTTCTCGCTTTTTGCTTTTAGTTGTTTTGGGTAACAACTTTTTAGCTAGCGCCTTGACTTTCTCGCTTTTTGCTTTTTAGTTGTTTTTGGGTAACAACTTTTTAGCTAGCGCCTTGACTTTCTCGCTTTTTGCTTTTTAGTTGTTTTGGGTAACAACTTTTTAGCTAGCGCCTTGACTTTCTCGCTTTTGCTTTTTAGTTGTTTTTGGGTAACAACTTTTTAGCTAGCGTCTTGACTTTCTCGCTTTTTGCTTTTTAGTTGTTTTTGGGTAACAACTTTTTAGCTAGCGCCTTGACTTTCTCGCTTTTTGCTTTTTAGTTGTTTTTGGGTAACAACTTTTTAGCTAGCGCCTTGACTTTCTCGCTTTTTGCTTTTTAGTTGTTTTTGGGTAACAACTTTTTAGCTAGCGCCTTGACTTTCTCGCTTTTTGCTTTTTAGTTGTTTTTGGGTAACAACTTTTTAGCTAGCGCCTTGACTTTCTCGCTTTTTGCTTTTTAGTTGTTTTGGGTAACAACTTTTTAGCTAGCGTTTCTCGAAGTCCTGGTTCTTTGCCAGCTTCTTTCTTGGGTCCGAGTTTACTCTCGGACATCGGGATCCTTGAGTACCCCTTTGGTCAGGTCCGACTTCGTTGTTTGGTCGGCCTTTTTTAAGTTATTTTTGTAACTTCTTTTCTATTTGGCTTTTTGAGCCATTTCAGAGTTACTTTTATAACTTCTCACATTAATTTGAACTTCGTCGCTTCATCTTTGCCGACCTCGTATGGCCTTTGGCAAATGATTTTTTGCGTTTTGCGAGCATAAATTAATGCGCCTTGGTGGGGTACTTTTAGGATATGCTTTATAACGAGAAAGAGAAAATAAAGAAATTTGATTAGTATTAAAAAGAAGAATATGTACAAAGTGTTTACCCTTTGACTAGGTCGGGTGTCCTACTTAACCGGGTGTCTCATTAAAAAACCCTCGTGGGAAAAAGAGTACACCTCGGGTTAAGTTTTTCTAGCTGTAGTATCGTCTTAGGTTACAGGCGTGCCAGGTTCTGGGCAGCTCATTGCCTTCTAGGTCGGATATCTTGTAGTAGCCTGTCCCTAAGACTTCTGTTACTTTGTAGGGCCCCTTCCAATTTGCGGCTAGCTTTCCTTCTCCCGATTTTGTGTTCCGATGTCGTTTCGGATTAAAATCAGGTCGTGAGTGGAGAAGCTTCGTTTTATCACCTTTCGGTTATATCTGAGGGCCGTTCGTCGTTTTAAGACTTCTTCTCTGATTCGGGCTCTTTCTCGGACCTCGGGTAGGAGGTCGAGTTCTTCCCTTTGTGCCTGAGGGTTGCCTCCTTCGTTGTAGAAGATGGTTCTGGGTGATCCTTCGTCTATTTCGACGGGAATCATTGCCTCCATTCCGTAGGCTAGTCGGAATGGGGATTCTCCTGTTGTAGAGTGCGGGGTTGTCCGATATGCCCATAATACCTGGGGGAGTTCATCGGCCCATGCCCCTTTGGCCTCTTGGAGTCTTCGTTTTAACCCGGCCAAGATGACTTTATTTGCGGCCTCTGCTTGTCCATTGGCTTGCGGGTGTTCGACCGATGTGAACTGCTGTTTGATTTTTAGCTCGGCCACCAAGTTCTGAAAACTTGTGTCTGTGAACTGTGTTCCATTGTCTGTTGTGATGGAGTAGGGGACTCCGAACCTCGTGACAATGTTTTTGTATAGGAATTTACGGCTTTTCTGAGCCGTAATAGTGGCTAAGGGTTCAGCCTCGATCCACTTTGTGAAGTAGTCGACCCCTACTATGAGGTACTTGACTTGCCCCGGTCCTTGTGGGAATGGGCCGAGTAGGTCGAGTCCCCACTTTGCGAAGGGCCATGGTGCGGTGATGCTTACGAGGTCTTCGGGCGGTGCTTTGTGAAAATTGGCGTGTTTTTGGCAGGGGGGGCATATTTTCACAAACTCTGCCGCGTCTCTTTGCAAGGTCGGCCAGTAGAACCCGGCTCTGACTATTTTCTTGGACAGGGCCCGGGCTCCGAGATGGTTCCCACACATGCCTTTGTGGACTTCTTCGAGGACGCTCTTTGTTTCTGTGGTCGGGACGCACCTCAGGAGGGGGTTTGAGAATCCTCTTCTGTATAATACGTCGTGGATTAACGTGTAGTTCTGGGCGTCTTTTGTAAGCCTTTTAGCTTCTTTTCTTTCGGCGGGGAGAGTTCCCGATTTCAGATAGTTGAGTATGGGGGTTATCCATCCTTGTTGTTGCCCGGATATATTTAGTATTTCTTCCTCCCTTAACACGGAGGGGGATTGTAGAGTTTCTTGGAGGAGACTTCTGTTGTTCCCTCCGGGCTTGGTGCTAGCAAGTTTTGAGAGGGCGTCTGCCCGGGCATTTTGCTCCCGGGGTATGTGCTGGATTTGTATTTCCGGGAAGTGTCGTAATTGCGCCTGTGTTTGGTCCAGGTATTTTTTCATAGTAGGGTCTTTGGCCTGGTAGCTTCCATTTACTTGTGATGTGACGACCTGGGAGTCGCTGAAGATCGTGATCCTCTTTGCTCTGACCTCTTCGGCTAGTTTTAGTCCCGCTAGTAGGGCTTCGTATTCGGCTTGGTTATTTGAGGCCTGGAACTCGAATTTTAGGGATAGCTCAATCCGTGTTCCTTGATCGCTTTCGAGTATAACACCGGCCCCGCTTCCTGTTTTGTTTGAGGATCCGTCGACATACAGATTCCATGAGAGTGGGGTTACCGGGGTCTCAGTGTATTCTGCGACGAAGTCGGCTAGGTATTGAGATTTTATGGCAGTCCGGGCTTCATAGTGGAGGTCGAACTCGGACAATTCCACCGCCCATTGTAGGATTCGTCCTGCCATGTCTGTCTTTGTAGGATGTGTCTCATGGGTTGGTTTGTCCGGACTTTGATGGTGTGGGCTTGAAAGTAGGGGCGGAGTCTCCGAGCTGTGAACACTAGTGCATAGGCGAATTTCTCTATTTTCTGATAGTTTAATTCGGCCCCTTGTAGTGCTTTGCTTACGAAGTATATGGGGTGTTGCCCTCCTCATTTTCTCGTATTAGTGCCGAGGCGACTGCCCGATGTCCGACCGACAGGTATAGTACGAGCTCTTCCCCTTTTAGAGGTCGGGTTAAGATTGGTGGCTGCCCGAGGAATTCCTTGAATTCTTGGAAGGCCTTTTCGCATTCCGGGGTCCAAGAGAAGGGTTTCCCTTTCTTTAGGAGTGAGTAGAGAGGGAGTGATCTTATCGCTGATCCTGCCAAGAATCTTGATAGGGCGGCTAGTCTCCCATTTAGTTGTTGTACTTCTTTGACACACGTCGGGCTTTTCATATTGAGTATTGCTTGGCATTTGTCCGGGTTTGCTTCGATGCCTCTCTGAGTCAGCATGAAGCCTAAGAACTTCCCGGCTTCTGCGGCGAAGGTGCACTTTGTCGGGTTAAGTCTTATGTTGTGTTTCCGGAGGGTGTCGAAGATACTGCTGAGGTCGGCGATCAAGTTTCTATCTTCTTGTGTCTTTACTAGCATGTCGTCGACGTACACCTCTAGCTGTAGCCCGATGTGTTCTGAGAACACTTTGTTCATTAGCCTCTGGTAGGTTGCCCCTGCGTTCTTCAGCCCGAAGGGCATTACTACGTAGCAGTAGTTTGCCCTTGGGGTTATGAACGAGGTCTTTTCTTGGTCGGGTCCATACATCGGGATTTGATTGTATCCCGAGTATGCATCCATGAAGGAGAGGTATCTGTAGCCCGAAGCGGCATCGACTAAGGCGTCGATGTTCGGTAGTGGATATGGATCTTTGGGGCAGGCTTTGTTGAGATCCGTGTAGTCGACGCACATCCTCCATTTTCCATTGGGCTTCTTCACTAGGACCACATTTGCGAGCCATAGGGGGTACTTTACTTCCCTAATGAACCCTGCATCTAGTAGTGCTTGCACTTGTTCTTCTATTGCTTGCATGCGTTCGGGCCCGAGCTTCCTGCGTCTTTGTTGGACAGGTCGGGATCCCGGGTATACTGATAGCTTATGGCACATCAGGTCGGGGCTTATGCCTGGTATATCGGAGGCTTTCCAGGCGAAGAGGTCGGAATTCTCCCTTAAGAGGGTTGTGAGTTCCTCCTTTAGGCCTGCCTCGAGGTTTGCCCCTATGTTTGTTACTTTCTCGGGTGTGTTCCCGATCTGGATCTTTTTGGTCTCTCCTTCTGGTTGTGGCCGAAGATCTTCTCGGGCTTGGACTCGCCCGAGTTCTATTATGTTGACCTCTTTCCCTTTTAGGCTCAGACTTTCGTTGTAGCATCGTCGTGCTAGTTTTTGGTCGCCTTTTAGGGTAGCGATTCCCTTTGCGGTAGGGAACTTCATACAGAGGTGTGGGGTCGAGACTATAGCCGCTAGTCTGTTTAGGGTTGGTCGTCCGATGAGGGCATTGTATGCTGAAGTGACGTCGACTACAATGTAGTCGATGTTTAGTGTTTTGGTTTGCTCGCCTTTTCCAAAGGTAGTGTGTAATGAGATGTATCCCAAGGGGCGGATCGGGGTATCTCCTAGTCCAAACAGGTCGGTGGGATAGGCTTTTAGCTCTTTTTTCTTCGAGTCCGAGCTTGTCGAAGGCTGCTTTGAACAGGATATCTGCTGAGCTTCCTTGGTCGATCAGGGTTCGATGTAAGTTGGCGTTGGCTAGGATGATGGTGATCACCATAGGGTCGTCGTGTCCGGGTATTATTCCAAGAGCATCTTCTCGGGTAAATGAGATAGTAGGTAACTCGGGTAAGGGGCTGTCTTCTCGGACATGGTAGACTTCTTTGAGGTGTCTCTTCCGTGAGGATTTGGATGTCCCTCCCCCTGCGAAACCTCCGTTTATCATGTGTATGTGCCTTTCAGGAGTTCGCGGGGTTCGTGTTTGCTCGGCCCGATCTTCGTTATCTCCCCGTCTTCTCTTTCTGGTTTCTTCTCCTTTCTCAGCTATGTATCTGTCGAGTTTTCCCTCTCTGGCTAGCTTTTCTATAACATTCTTTAAGTCGTGGCAGTCGTTAGTAGAGTGGCCGTAGAGTCTGTGATATTCGCAGTACTCGGACCGATCTCTTCCTGCTCTCTTGTGCTTCAGAGGTTTGGGTGGTGGGATCTTCTCGGTGTGGCATACTTCTCTGTAGACGTCTACCAGGGAGACTCGGAGGGGAGTGTAGCTGTGGTATTTTCGTGGCTTGTCCGAGTTGGATTCTTCTTTCTTTTTTTGTTCCCGATCTCGATCTCGGGGCGGGTAGGTTGACTCCTTCCTGGAAGAGTCTCTCAGCTGGGAGGTTTCTTCCATGTTGATATACTTTCCTGCCCGTTCTTGTACTTCGTATAAGGAGGTCGGGTATCTTTTGGATAGGGATTGGCTAAACGGTCCTTCTTTTAGGCCGTTTGCTAATCCCATGATGGCTGCTTCCGTGGGCAAGTGTTGTATGTCCAGGCAGGCCTTGTTGAATCGCTCCATGTACTCTCTGAGAGTTTCTTGGTTGCCTTGTTTGATCCCGAGTAGGCTGGGGGCATGTTTTGCCTTGTCCTTTTGAATAGAGAACCTTGTTAAGAATTTTTTGGTTAGGTCTTCAAAGCTGGAGATTGATCCTGGTGGCAGGTTGTCGAACCACTTCATGGCTGACTTAGTGAGAGTGGTGGGGAAGGCTTTGCATCGAATCGCGTCGGAGGCGTCGACTAAGTACATTCTGCTTCTGAAATTGCTGAGGTGATGACTTGGATCGGTGGTGCCGTCGTAGAGGTCCATATCTGGTGGTTTGAAGTTTCGCGGTACCTTCTCTTTCATGATCTCTTGTGTGAAGGGATCATGGTTGCTTTCGGGAGTGGTGCCGTGTTCCATCCGATCTTTTAGGTTGGCCTCTATCTTCTGCAGTTTTTCTTCCAATTCCCTGCGTTTGCGAGCTTCCCTTCTCAGATCCTGTTCAGTTTCCTTCTGCTTCTTTACGTCCTCTTCGAGTTGTCTCAGCCGGCTTTGTTGTGCCCGAACTGTTTCCAGAATCTCCGAACTTTTTTCTCTTTCGGGATTTTGTGGATCTTTGTCTGGGGGTGATGTCTTTGGGCGATTCTGTTTGTTTCCTCCTGGAGTGCGTGGTGATAGAGGGCTGTCCGGCCGTTCTCCGGTGTCAACTTCCTCTTCTTGTTCTGATGTAGCGTGGTTATTGTTGGGAGGGTCGTCCGCCATGGTAAAGGGATGACTTCCAGGTCCCCGGCAACGGCGCCAATGTTCCGAGGGTTACCTGAAACGTGTAGCTCGGTCTTCTGGCAAGGCCCGAGGTGGGGGGTCTGTGACCCGAGCTGGTTGTGCTGAACGGCGGGGGGTTGTACCTGCAATGACACTCCGATGCTTAAGTTAGCATGGGTCCAAGCAGATATCAAGTAGAATTAGAGTATGAGTTATACCTGGGTGCTCCAGTGTATTTATAGTAGTTGGCTGCGATCATCCCTGGATAAGATATTCTTATCTTATCTTATCTTTTGGGAGATTTATCTCTATCTTTGCGGAACCGCCTTTCCCAGGCCCTTTCGGCCTTTAGGTTTTGGGCTTAGTTCCTTCTGACGGGCCTTTCTTTGGCCTGTTTGTCCGAGGTCCGACCTCGAACGTGGGCCTTGGGTCGAGGTCGGGCCTTCTATCAGCTTTACCGAGTTTGGAGAGCTCGGTCAGGGTATGAACAGTAAGTATCTTTGAAAAAGGAAAGAAATTGATTTTGAAAACATTTGATTGAAAAGATATGATTTGAAAAAGATTTGATTTTGAAAAACTTTGAAAACTTGAAAAAAATTGATTTTGAAAACAAAATCTTCCCCCTAGCACCATCCTGGCGTTAAACGCCCAGAATGGTATACATTCTGGCGTTTAACGCCCAAAATGCTACCTCTTTGGGTGTTAAACGCCCAACCAGGTACCCTGGCTGGCGTTTAAACGCCAGTCTGTCTTCTTCACTGGGCATTTTTGAATGCTCAGCTTTTTCTGTATAATTCCTCTGCAATATGTTCTGAATCTTCAATTCTTTGTATCATTGACTTGAAAAGACACAAATTAAAAATATTTTTGGATTTTTAATAATCAAAATGCAACCAGAATGAAATATCAATGCATGCAAGACACCAAACTTAGCAGTTTGTATACTACTGACACTATATGAGACACAAAAACACTCAAGCCAAAAGAATTCAAAGATCAAAACAAAGAAATACATGCATGGATTCGAAAAATATAACAAAAACATGCATTTGATACCAAACTTAAGATGAGACTCTAGACTCAAACAAGAAATATTTTTGGATTTTATGATTTTATAATTTTTTTGGATTTTTTTCGAAAATTAAGTGGGAAAAGGTATCAAAATTCTTAATGAGAATTCCAGGAATCAGTGCAATGCTAGTCTAAGACTCCGGTCCAGGAATTAGACATGGCTTCACAGCCAGCCAAGCTTTCAAAGAAAGCTTCGGTCCAAAACACTAGACATGGCCAAAGGCCAGCCAAGCCTTAGCAGATCACTGCTCCAAAAGCAAGATTGGTAAAAATCATCAAGCTCTTGTGATGATAAGTTGAAACCTCGGTCCAATGGAATTAGACATGGCTTCTCAGCCAGCCAGATTTCAACAAATCATCATGAAACTCTAGAATTCATCTTCAAGAATTTCGAAAAAAAAATACCTAATCTAAGCAACAAGATGAACCGTCAGTTGTCCATACTAGAACAATCCCTGGCATTGTTACCAAAAGCTTGCTCAAAACTTGAACAATCCCCGGCAACGGCGCCAAAAACTTGGTGCGCGAAATTGTGAACAATACTTTTCACAACTCTCATAATCCCTGGTCATGAACTCCAAAAACTTGGTGGTTCAATTCCATGGCATTACACAACTTCGCACAACTAACCAGCAAGTGCACTGGGTCGTCCAAGTAATACCTTATGTGAGTAAGGGTCGATCCCACGGAGATTGTTAGCATTGAAGCAAGCTATGGTCATCTTGTAAATCTTAGTCAGGCAGACTCAAATGGATATGGTGATGAGCGAAAATAATATAAAAGATAAAGATAGTGATACTTATGTATATCATTGGTGTAAGAGCTTCAGACAAGCGTATGAAGATGCCTTCCCTTCCGTCTCTCTGCTTTCCTACTGCCTTCATCCAATCCTTCTTACTCCTTTCCATGGCAAGCTCGTGTAGGGTTTCACTGTTGTCAGCAGCTACCTCCCATCCTCTCAGTGAAAATACGTCCCTGATGCTCTGTCACAGCATAGGCTAATCATCTGTCGGTTCTCGTTCAGGCCGGAATAATATCCATTGATACTTTTGCGTCTGTCACTAACGCCCTAGCCTGCTAGGAGTTTGAAGCACGTCACAGTTATTCAGTCATTGAATCCTACTCAGAATACCACAGACAAGGTTAGACCTTCCGGATTCTCTTGAATGCTGCCATCAGTTCTCACCTATACCACGAAGACTCTGATCTCACGAAATGGTTGGCTCGTTTGTCAGGCGAGCACTCGGTTGTCAGGCGATCAACCATGCATCGTGTTATCAGGAATCCAAGAGATATTCACTAAGCCTCAGATGCTTGTAGAACAAGAATGGTTGTCAGTCACCTTGTTCATGGGTGAGAATGGTGATGGGCGTCAATCATCACCTTCATCAAGTTGAAGAACAAGTGATATCTTGGACAAAGAACAAGCGGAATTGAATAGAAGAACAATAGTAATTGCATTAATACTCGAGGTACAGCAGAGCTCCACACCTTAATCTATGGTGTGCAGAAACTCCACCGTTGAAAATACATAAGAACAAGGTCTAGGCATGGCCGAATGGCCAGCCTCCCAAAGTGATCAAAAGATCTCTAGAAAAAGGTTCCAAAGATCCGAAGATGATTAATACAATAGTAAAAGGTCCTACTTATAGAAAACTAGTAGCCTAAGGTGTACAGAAATGAGTAAATGACATAAAAATCCACTTCCGGGCCCACTTGGTGTGTGCTTGGGCTGAACAATGAAGCATTTTCGTGTAGAGACTCTCCTTGGAGTTAAACGCCAGCTTTAGTGCCAGTTTGGGCGTTTAACTCCCAATTAGGTGCCAGTTCCGGCGTTTAACGCTGGAATTTCTTGAGGTGACTTTGAACGCCGGTTTGGGCCATCAAATCTTGGGCAAAGTATGGACTATTATATATTGCTGGAAAGCCCAGGATGTCTACTTTCCAACGCCGTTAAGAGCGCGCCAATTGGGCTTCTGTAGCTCCAGAAAATCCACTTCGAGTGCAGGGAGGTCAGAATCCAACAGCATCTGCAGTCCTTTTGAGTCTCTGGATCAGATTTTTGCTCAGATCCCTCAATTTCAGCCAGAAAATACCTGAAATCACAGAAAAACACACAAACTCATAGTAAAGTCCAGAAAAGTGAATTTTAACTAAAAACTAATAAAAATATACTAAAAACTAACTAGATCATACTAAAAACATACTAAAAACAATGCCAAAAAGCATACAAATTATCCGCTCATCAGGAGCTCTGTTGTAATTTGATGGATCAATCATAGTTTTCATTGTTCTTCTTCTTTCTTTTCTCTTGATCTTACTAGAAAGCTTTCGATCTTTATCTAATTGGATTGTTATCTTGGGAAAGAAACTCTCCATAATTGGATCTCCTCTGAGCCTTGGAAAAGGGGATGAGGAGATCATGCTAGAAATGCTTTCTCATGTTTGATCAAATTGGGGTTTGGATGGGTATAGTGACATGTAACGCTACCAACACTTTGATTTGGAAATACATGTGGTATAATCAGTGACCATACCTCATCTCTTCTCATGAGCAATTAAATCAAGGAATTGGACAATTGTTCAAGTTTAGAGAGATTGGATTGCCAAGGAATTGGGATTCAATCACTTAAGATTGCCAAGGAGATCAATGAATACATTGATTGCGGAAGAGATGAGAATGAACTTGATCCGGAGAATGCAACACCTCCTGAACCTAATGATTTCCCATTTCTGATCTTACCCATTCTCTTTACTTTCTGTCATTTACTTTCATGCTAATCACCCTAATTCCCCATTTAAGATTATGCACTTTATTTTCTGTCATTTACTTTCCCGCCATTTAATTTTCTGCAATTCTATATCCACTTTCTGCTTAGCTCAACTAGAGCATTCTTCCAATTAAAATTTCTTGACCAATCAATCCCTGTGGGATTCGACCTCACTCTATTGTGAGTTTTTACTTGACAACAATTCGGTATACTTGCCGAAGGAAATTTGTTGAGAGACAAATTCCCATGCATCAAGTTTATGGCGCCGTTGCCGGGGATTGATTTTGAATCAATAATGATTAAGTTGGAAGATCACTAGATTGATCATTTTTTTTCTTTTGTTTATTTTGTTTAGCTATTTACTTTCAGTTACAGTTACTTCTTCCCTTTCCTTATCTCCCCTTTTATTTTCTCGCATTATTTACAATTCTGTTCACCAACCCACTAACTGTTTGACAATTTGCACCACTCACACTAACAACCACTTTAACCATTATAATTTTTGGAATTTCTTTCTTGCTGTGAGCTGTGCTGGTTGTATGACAGGTAGAAGAAGCGGAGCTTCAACACCCTTTGATTCTGAACCTGAGAAGACTCTCCTTAGAAAAAGGAGGGAAGCAAGAGGCAAAAGAGTTGTTGGAGCAGAGGAAGAGGAGGAATTCTTTGAAATAATCATGGAGGATAACCATGAAGGAGAAACTCATAACCATGCCAGAGATGGCCATGTGAATCATGCTGAGCCAGGAAGAAGGGTTCTAGGATCTTACATCAACCCAGACCCAGGCAACTGTGGAAGCAGCATCCAAAAGCCAACCATACATGCTAACAACTTTGAGCTAAAACCCCAGCTCATCACCCTTGTTCAGAACAACTGTTCATTCGGAGGAAGTGCCCAAGAAGACCCAAATCAACATTTAACCACCTTCCTAAGAATATGTGACACCGTGAAGTCTAATGGCATCCACCCAGATGTTTACAGATTGCTCTTGTTCCCCTTTTCACTCAGGGACAAGGCGTCTAAATGGTTGGAGTCTTTCCCAAAGAAGAGTTTAACAGCATGGGAAGATGTAGTGAACAAATTCTTGGCAAGGTTCTATCCTCCTCAAAGGATCAACAGGCTGAGAGCTGAGGTACAAACTTTCAGGCAACAAGATGGCGAGACTCTCTACGAAGCGTGGGAGAGGTTTAAGGATTTGACAAGAAGGTGCCCACCGGACATGTTTAATGAATGGGTACAGCTGCATATTTTCTATGAGGGACTCTCGTATGAATCAAAGAAGGCAGTAAACTACTCATCCGGAGGATCTTTGAACAAGAAGAAGACCATTGAAGAAGCCATAGATGTCATTGAGACTGTAGCTGAGAATGACTACTTCTATGCTTCTGAGAGGAGCAATACTCGAGGTGTAATGGAACTGAACCATGTTGATATACTACTAGCTCAGAACAAGATTATTGCCAAGCAACTAGCTAACCTTACAAAGAAAATAGAGAAGAACCAAGTTGCAGCAGTCACCACACAATCATCAACCCAAGAAGGAATAAACACAGAGGAAGGGGGTGAATGGGAGCAAGCCAACTATTTTAGTAATTCACCAAGGCAAAATCATGATCCATACTCCAAAACTTACAATCCAGGATGGAAGAACCACCCTAACTTTGGGTGGAGAAACCAACAAGACCAAGGCCAAGATCAGAGATGTCAAAATCACAATCCTAACAACCATGCTGTCCACCAACATTCATCACAAAGATCATATCAACAACCATCTAACCACACTCCTCAACACCCATATCAAAACCAGCATGATCACCCTCACTCTTATAACCCAAACCCACCATCATACTATGAGGATAGACTCTCTAGAATTGAAACCTTACTTGAAGGTTTATGCAAGGAAGTCCATGACAACAAAGCATTCAAGGATGAGGTGCGAACCAACATCAAGAACCAAGGAGATACCATCAAAAGGTTGGAATCCTAAGTAGGGTATCTATCCTAGTAAATTTCTAAGTCCACTGACAGCTTCCCAAGTGATACAGAGAAGAACCCCAGAGGAGAAGCTAAGAAAGTAAGATGGGAAGAGTGCAAGGTGATCACCACTAGTGATGAAGTGAATGTGAGGAAAGTAGTCACACAAGCAAAACATCTTCAAGACAGTCCAGAAGATAAGCATGAGGAGAGAAATCAGGAACCCAACCCTCCATAGAAGGAGAAAGAAGAGGTTCTGAACCCATATGCACCCTTTCCCCAAAGACTAAAAGGTGGTGACACAAGAAGAATATACTCAAGGTTCCTTGATATGTTTGCATCTCTTCATGTAAACATACCATTCATTAAAGCTCTCCAACAGATGCCCTTATACATTAAGTACATAAAAGAGCTGCTGACCAGGAAGAGTTCATTGAAAGGTGGGCAAACAATACTGATGAACAAGGAGTGCAGTGCTCTCATTCAACCACAGCTACCTATAAAAAGAAAAGACCCAAGGAGCTTTCACATCCCTTGTGCTATAGGCGAAACAAAAATTGACAAAGGGTTTTGTGACTTGGGAGCAAGCATCAACTTAATGCCCCTCTCCCTCATGAAGAAGCTCCAAATTAATGAACTAACTCCTACTGATGTAATTATCAGATTGGCTGACAAAACTCAAAAACAAGCAATAGGAATAGTTGAAAATGTGCTGGTGAAGGTTGGGAGCTGCTATCTCCCCACAGACTCTGTTATCCTAGAGATGGAAGAAAGTCATCTCCATCCAATCATCTTAGAGAGGCCATTCCTAGCCACTGCTAGGGCACTTATAGATGTGGAACGGGGAGAGCTAATCTTAAGGATACATGATGAACAACTCACATTCAATGTCTTTAAATCATGGCAAGAAGCAAGTCAAGAAAACAAAGAATCAAGAGAAGAGCATAATGAAGCATTGAGGCAAGAAACAAGCAGTGAGGCACAAACAACACAATTGGAAACCCCATTGGTTGGAAAGCCATATATTCAGGAAGAACCACATTCAGAGGTAACTCAAATGGAGCTGAGCCCACCAGAGTTATGCAAAGCTAGCAACAAGGATCCCTTAAAGAAAGAATCTATAGAAAGCAAGACAGCATCAAGAGAAACAAGGAGGAAAGTACCCAGAAGATGGAGAAACAAGAAGATCCCTACAGAGGATTTCTCCCCAAGAGATGAAGTGATCTCTGCTCACTATCCAACCATCCCACCTCATCTTCCTACCATCCTATCTCAGCTACCTCAAGTGTACATCATCAACAAAGTCTTATCCTTGGAACATGTGGAGCTTCTCAACAAAGCCACTGGAGACAAACACACTGCAAGAGGGGAGGATTTGAAGCACCACCAACCATCCTAACAAGGGTCAACCGTCAAGCTAATGGCATTAAAGAAGCGCTTCATGGGAGGCAACCCATGATTCTTATCCCTTCTTTTAAATTCTTTAGTGTTAGTTAATAAAGTAAGATCATGAATTTCAAAACAACTTTGACAAACATTTAACAGAACCCTTATATGCAACATATAGTGAACAACAAGTTTGGTGTTCAAGGCACATTAAGATGGCATGAACACAACTTATGTCATTTTGGGCTATGAGTCTTGATTAAACCCTTAAACACCACATGATCACAAACTAAGTTTGGTGTCACCAATGTGCATATATGAGCATTAAAGAAGTCAGTTGTTTTGTCTTCCTGAAGATCATATCTATAGTAAAAAAAAATTTTTTACGGTAGCTAGTTCATATTTTAAATCTTCCCACAAAAAAAAAATTCAATTAACTTTTTGTACTCCTTTTGTCTTGTATAGGAAATGAAAAAAGGGGGATTGGAGTAGATTGATGGAACAACCAATGGAAGGAGGTTCGGCCACTTCAGTTAGGGGGGTTATACACTTGTCTTCAAGGAGAACCCCTTGGAAAATGTTGCCATGCAAGGATGAGAAAGGGTCATCTTGGAAACCGATGCAATCAGTTCAAAAATATGATGATCCTTGTGCCAAACCCCAACCGTCCACTATCAAAACCGTACCATTGATCTACACCCTTCAAGCACTCACTACTCTTCTATATAACCCTTTTCACCCAATAACTTTCCATTCCAATTTATCACCTTCAAAATACACACCATACACTCCCTCTTCCACTAAAGAGTCATACACACTCTCATAAGCCTCATCTTGTGAACCGCAACCATCACCCATGGCATCATCGAGTTCAAAAAGGAGAAAAGGGAAGGAACCTATGGAACAACGTCCCTTTGACGAGAAGAAATTCAGAAGCTTCTACCATGCATTGCAATATGAGTGGATGGCTGACAAAGAAGTTATATATGAACTAGGCTTCCAAGTGAGGAAGACTGAGTGTCCCGGAATCATGGAGAAGGTGGAGAAGAGAAGATGGGAGCTCCTCACTGACCCAGTCACGAAAGTAAGCGCAACCATGGTAAGGGAGTTTTATGCTAATGCAGTTAGGTATGATAAGCAGGGTGACTCCTATACGAGTTTTGTGAGAGGAGTAATGATAGATTTTAGTCCCATGAGCATTATGAGGATATTAAAGTTGCGAGCCATACCCTTTGAAGAGGAGAGCTACCAATCGAGAATGGACAATAGCCCTAATCATGACCAGATTGTGAAGGATATTTGTGTGCCAGGGGCAGATTGGGACAGAGATTCCAATGGAAAACCCAAATTTATAAAGAGAGGAGTTCTTCTTCCGGAGGCCAAGGGGTGGTTCGAAATTGTGAGGAGAAGCATCCTCCCTGCTGGAAATAACTTAGAAGTGAACCTTAAGAGAGCAACAATGGTGCAATGTATAATGAAAGGTGGGGAAATCAAGGTTCATGAACTCATATCTCAAGGGATTCAAAAAGCTGCTGAGAAGAGTGACTCTAGAGGAAAGTTAGGCTATCCAAGCACCATATTCCGTTTGTGTAAAAAGGCTGGGGTAGTGTTTGAAGAGGCAGACCCTGAATGGATAAAGGTGGGCATTCCAATTACAGTTCGACAGATGCATGCTGTTGCAACTCCTCTACCTCAGTGAAGGCAAAGAAAAAGAGCGGCTCATCAAGTTATAGAAGGACAAAACCAAGAGGAACAAGACCCAACCACTTTGAACATGCATCAACTACAAGAAGCCATAGATAACCTATCCAGGCAATACTTGGAAAACCAAGGGGCACAGAAAGAGCTTAAATTACAGATGATGAGTCACCAAGTAGAATCATTTTCCAATTGGAGAAGTCAGCAGAATGAGTAGCAGAAACAATTGATAGAGCAACAACTAGAACAAGGGGTCAGTGGGGAGAAGCTTTCAATTCAATAAGCCAAAAACAAGATCAACAGCAAAAAGCCATCCAAAGGCTAATCCACATCTAAGCACACCAAGGTGCACACATTCATGATATGCATCGAAGACAAAAAGAGCAAGCAGATATATTCGATGAGTACAGAGCTTTTTCTGAAGGAGTGTATATGAGCGAGACAGGATATCACATAAACACTCAAGCTAGGCTCGGATACTTAGTTGGACAACTGCCCGTGCTGTATCCAGAAATCACAAAGTATGAGGATGTAAAAGATGAGCTAGCACGAGAGGAAAGAGAAAGGGCTGAAAAGAGCCATGAATCAATAAGGAAGGCATTAGAAGATTGGAAGAAAGCCAGAATGACAAGAATGCAGGGAAGTACAAGTGAACACAAAGAAGACAAGGAAGCAAAAGAGCATGATCAACCTCATGAGTAAAAGGTGGTGGAGTTCCTTCTTATTCTCTACCTTTTCAAGCTTTAACTAAGGAAAATCATGTATGAAATAGAACATGCTTCCATAGTAGTTTAGGATTTTCAATTCTGCATTTAAGTTTCATTGTTGTTAAAGTCTATGATTACTAGTCTAGTGTCTCTGGTTTTTAACTTCATCTTGCTTACTTGTATGTTTGTCCCTTAAGCCAAATGAAAAGAAATGATATGAAAAACCAAGAGTGGAGTTATTTTGTCAAGTGAATTCTATATGTTTGTGGTAGGAAGATTAGTTAGCTAAGTTGGTTCACCAACAAGGAAAGAAGGCAACTATCTATCCTGAATCCTATGCTTGAAACACATGCTATGAGACTAACTAAATAATAAGATCCCAAATAAGAAAAGAAAAAGAGCAATAAAAAAGGGAAGAAAACACAATAAGAAATAATGCTAGGCACCAAGGGTTTTAAGATGGAGGCATGTGTCTGTGGTGCTCATGTATAGGGGATATACTTGGACGAATAAGCTCTCAAGAGTGCCTTATCACTTGATAACTTGGGTTAACTAACTCGAGATTATTAGCTGAAAGTCTACTATCAAGAGTAACCCTTGCTACAGAACACTTAGTAACCCAAAGAGGTGCTGGACACCAAGGTCTCAAGAAAGAAAAATAACAAACCATGTGCCTGTGGTGTGTATGTATGAGGGAAAGAGACTTGAGGGAGTAAGTCCTTAGGGGTGTCTCAACACCTAGCACCTTGAACTAACTGGTTCGGGAGTGTTGACTGAAAGCTTATCATAAAGAGTTGCCCTCTTATAGAGCACGTACCCAAAGGAAGAACGCAATAAATCTTAAGAAAACAAAAGAAGGAAGGATCAATAACTAGGAAGTCTCAGGGGATGTAAACAAGCAATTGTTCAAGGACATGATAAAGGTCTGAAACCTGGTAAAGGAACGAACCTAAGTTGCTATGCATGAAACTCCATAAAACTAAGGATTTGACTTCCACAATAATGATTCATTCCTCTTGCCTTTTCATTCATCATTCATGTTTCAGTACTTGCTTAAGGACAAGCAAGCTTTAAGTTTGGTGTTGTGATGCCAGGGCATCTAGGCCAGTTTCACTGACCTTTTCTTTACTGTTTTAGTGTAGTTTCATGCATTTTCTTAGGAAATAAGCAAGTTTTAGATAAAAGAGCACTTACATCTTGAGCTAGACAAATATTGTGAATTTTACATTATTTCATGAAAATTATGCAAGTAATGAATGTTAGATTGGATAATGCATGATTTCATGACTTGGATTAGAGCTTTGATGCACTTTATTTGTGTAATTTCAGGACAAAGGAAGCAAGGAAGATCCACGTTAGCATCCACGTTAACCTAGTTAACGTAGGTACTAACGTGGAATAGGGATAAGCCTGCAGCGTTAATGAGAAAAGTGGACACCAGTAACGCCATCGAAGCCATCATGAGCCACATTAATTGCCACGTTAACTACTTTAACATGGTAGTTAACGTGGAGACAAAAAAAGACTCCAACGTTAGTGGTAATTATGATCACCACTAAGGCTCCAAGATGTGGCAATGAACCACGTTAAGAGCCACATTAACTAAATTAACATGGACTTTAACGTGGAAGAGAGGAACAATGCCAACGTTAGTGACACTCACCTTTGCCACTAACGTTGGATCAAGCTTGCATTGCCCACGTTAGTGGTCACGTTAAGACCACTAACGTGAAAGTTAACGTGGAGTTGAAGTTGATGAGCCAACGTTAGTGACACTCACCTTTGTCACTAACATTGGGATGGCATTCATAACCACGTTAAGAGCCACGTTAACTTAGTTAACGTGAGCTCTAACGTGAGGACTAGGGGAACAAGGCAACATTATTGGGAAAGGTGAGTCCCAATAATGCTTGCGAAGATGAGACATAACCACGTTAAGAGCCACGTTAACTTAGTTAACGTGAGCTCTAACGTGGGGACTAGGGGCACAAGGCAACGTTATTGGGAAAGGTGAGTCCCAATAATGCTTGCGAAGGTTTGTAAGGCAACGTTAGTGGTCACGTTAGTACTACTAATGTTGGAGTTAACGTGGGCCATGTGGTGGGAACGTTAGTGAGAAAAGTGATTGCCACTAACGTTCTCGAACCCATAATGTCACTCAGCGTTAACGCCACTAACGCCCCAAACCAAAGTCCATGCTTACATCACTTTCTCTCTGCAACTAAAGCTGAGCCCACTGAAAATTCCCAACTGCTTCAACTTAAGATCAAAGGCCCATATCCAAGACTTGCAGAATTGACTAAAAGACCAAGAAGAGTAGTATATATAGGAGTAGTTTTAAACTAGAAGAGAGATTGGCACATTGGAGAAAACTACACTCTGTATATTTTACTTTTCTGCAACTTCTAGAGTTAGAATGTATCTTTCTTCTTCTTCATTTCCATTTTCCAAAGCTATGAACAACTAAACCCCTTTCATTGGGTTAGGGAGCTCTGTTGTAATTTGATGGATCAATCATAGTTTTCATTATTCTTCTTCTTTCTTTTCTCTTGATCTTACTAGAAAGCTTTCGATCTTTATCTAGTTGGATTGTTATCTTGGGAAAGAAACTCTCCATAATTGGATCTCCTCTGAGCCTTGGAAAAGGGAATGAGGAGATCATGCTAGAAATGCTTTCTCATGTTTGATCAAATTGGGGTTTGGATGGGTATAGTGACATGTAACCCTACCAACACTTTGATTTGGAAATACATATGGTATAATCAGTGACCATACCTCATCTCTTCTCATGAGCAATTAAATCAAGGAATTGGACAATTGTTCAAGTTTAGAGAGATTGGATTGCCAAGGAATTGGGATTCAATCAGTTAAGATTGCCAAGGAGATCAATGAATACATTGATTGCGGAAGAGATGAGAATGAACTTGATCCGGAGAATGCAACACCTCCTGAACCCAATGATTTCCCCATTTCTGATCTTACCCATTCTCTTTACTTTCTGTCATTTACTTTCATGCTAATCACCCTAATTCCCCATTTAAGATTATGCACTTTATTTTCTGTCATTTACTTTCCCGCCATTTAATTTTCTGCAATTCTATATCCACTTTCTGCTTAGCTCAACTAGAGCATTTTTCAAATTAAAATTTCTTGACCAATCAATCCCTGTGGGATTCGACCTCACTCTATTGTGAGTTTTTACTTGACGACAATTCGGTATACTTGTCGAAGAAAATTTGTTGAGAGATAAATTCCCAAACATCAGATCCTCATCAGTTCTTATCTGAATTCTTGCAGATCTGTGATACTGTTAAGACCAATGGGGTTGATCCCGAGGTCTACAGACTTATGCTTTTCCCCTTCGCTATAAGAGACAGAGCTAGGACATGGTTGGACTCACAATCTAGAGAAAGCCTAAACTCTTGGGACAAGCTGGTCAATGCTTTTTTGACTAAATTCTTTCCACCTCAAAAGATGAGTAAGCTCAGAGTGGACGTCCAAACCTTCAGACAGAAAGAAGGTGAATCCATCTATGAAGCTTGGAAAAGATACAAGCAATTAACCAAAAGGTGTCCTTCTGACATGTTTCCATAATGGAGTATCATATGTATATTCTATGATGGTCTGTCTGAAATGTCAAAGATGTCATTGGATCATTCTGCTGGTGGATCCCCTTATCTGAAAACACCTGTAGAAGCCCAGGAACTCATTGAGATGGTTGCAAATAACCAGTTCATGTACACTTCTGAAAGGAATCCTGTGAATAATGGGGTAACTCAGAAGAAATGAGTTCTTGAGATTGATACTCTGAATGCCATATTGGCTCAGAACAAAATATTGACTCAGCAAGTCAATATGATTTCTCATAATCTGACTGGATTGCAAGCTGCATCCGGCAGTGTTAAAGAAGCCTCCTCTGAAGGAGAAGCTTATGTCCTTGAGAATCCTGCAATGAAAGAGGTGAATTACATGGGAGAATCCTATGGAAACACCTATAATCCTTCATGGAGGAATCATCCCAATTTCTCATGGAAAGATCAACAGAAGCCTCAACAAGGCTTCAATAACAATAATGGTAGGAGAAATAGGTTTAGCAATAGCAAACCTTTACCATTATCTTCTTAGCAACAGACAGAGAATTCTGAGCAGAGCCTCTCTGGCTTAGTAAACATAGTCTCTGATCTATCTAAGGCCACTCTTAGTTTCATGACTGAGGCACGATCCTCCATCAGAAATTTGGAGGCACAAGTGGGTCAGTTGGGTAAAAGAGTTACTAAAACTCCTCCTAGTACTCTCCCAAGCAATACAGAAGAGAATCTAAAAAGAGAGTGCAAGGCCATCTACACGTCCAACATGGCCGAACCTGTAGAGGAGGGAAAGGCAGTGATTCCCAGTGAGGAAGACCTCATGGGATGTCCACTGGCCAACAAGGAGTTCCCTATTGAGGAACCAAAGGAGTCTGAGGCTCATCTAGAGACCATAGAGATTCCACTGAACTTTTTATTACCATTCATGAGCATTGATGAATATTCTTCTAAAGAAGAAGATGAAGTCATTACTGAAGAGCAAGTTACTCAGTATTTAGGAGCAATCATGAAGCTGAATGCCAAGTTATTTGGTAATGAAACTCGGAAGGATGAACCTCCATTGCTCATTAATGAACTAAATGTCTTGGTTCAGCTGAAGATACCTAAAAAGAAACCGGATCCCGGAAGGTTTTTAATACCTTGCAACATAGGCACCATGACCTTTGAGAAGGCTCTGTGTGACCTAGGGTCAAGTGTGAACCTCATGCCATTCTCTGTAATAAAGAAACTAGAGATCTTTGAGGTACAATCTGCAAGAATCTCACTAGAGATGGTAGACAAATCAAAGAAACAGGCTTATGGACTTGTAGAGGACGTCTTGGTAAAGGTTGAAGGCTTTTACATCCTTGCTGACTTCATAATCCTAGACACTGGGAAGAATGAGGATGAATCCATCATCCTTGGAAGACCCTTCCTAGCCATAACAAAAGCTATGATTGATGTAGACAGAGGAGAGTTAGTCCTTCAAGTGAATGAGGACTACCTTGTGTTTAAGGCTCAAGAATTTTCCTCTGTAAACATGGAGAAGAAGCATGAAAAGCTTCATCCAATTCTCTCTATGCAGAGTCAAGCAAAGCCCCCACATCTAAACTTTAAGTTTGGTGTTGGGAGGCCACAATCATGCTCTGAGCATCTGTGAAGCTCTATAAGAAGCTTCCTGTCAAGCTATTGACATTAAAGAAGCGCTTATTAGGAGGCAACCCAATTTTATTTATCTATATTAATTACTCTTTCATTTTGTTTTCCATTGTTATTTTATGTTTTCTTTAGGATGATGATCATGTGGAGTCACAAAAATAACTACAAAAATTAAAGCAAAATAAAAAACATCATCAAAAATAGCACACCCTAGAGGACGAGCTTATTGGCGTTTAACACCCAACCTGGCACCATTCTGGATGTTAAACGCCAGAACTGGCAGGCAAACTGACGTTTAAACGCCAGTAAAGGTAGAAAAATGGGCGTTTAAACGCCCAGCCTGGCACCATTCTGGGCGTTAAACGCCAAAACTGGCAAGTAGACTGGCATTTAATGCCAGAAAAGGTATCAGCCTGGCATTTAAATGCCTAGAATGGCACACAGAGGGCGTTTAAACGCCAGGAAGGTGCAGGGATGAGAATTTCTTGACACTTCAGGATCTGTGGACCCCACAGGATCCCTACCTACCCCACCTCACTCTCTCTCTTCTTCACACATATCCAACACTTCATACCCCCTTGGCCGAACCACTCCTTTCTATCTTCTTTTACTCGAGGACGAGCAAACCTTTTAAGTTTGGTGTGGAAAAAGTGTTGCTTTTCTATTTTCCATAACCATTAATGGTACCTAAGGCCGGAGAAACCTCTAGGAAGAGGAAAAAAGAAGGCAGTTACTTCCAACACCGAGTTAGGAGAGATAGAGAGATTCCTCTCAAAAGCCCATCACTGGAAAGAGGATGGAGCAAACAAGAGAGCCCACTCACGGACCTCAACAAGAGAAACTAAGGATAGAAGCACCAAAAGCACTAAGGATGGAGCACCAAAAGCACTCCATTATCCTCCATGAAATCAGAGAGGACCAAAGAGCCATGAAGGAGGATGGTACACAAAATTGTGATCTCTACTTTACACAACTCAAACAATCCCCGGTAATGGCTCCAAAAACTTGGTGCTCAATACCATGGTCTAAACATAATTTCACAACTTTGCACAACTAACCAGCAAGTGCACTGGGTCGTCCAAGTAATAAACCTTACGCGAGTAAGGGTCGATCCCACGGAGATTGTTGGTATGAAGCAAGCTATGGTCATTGGTGCACGAAATTGCAATAACACTTTTGCAATCCCGCACAACTAACCAGCAAGTGCACTGGGTCGTCCAAGTAATACCTTGCGTGAGCAAGGGTCGATCCCACGGAGATTGTCGGCATGAAGCAAGCTATGGTTATCTTGTAAATCTTAGTCAGGATAGCAGAAATTATCAGGATTGTTTGTGAAAAGCAAAAGAACATGAAATGGTTACTTGTTTTGCAGTAATGGAGAATAGGTTGAGGTTTGGAGATGCTCCATCTTCTGAATCTCTGCTTTCCTACTGTCTTCTTCTTCAGTCACGCAGGTCTCCTTCCATGGCAAGCTGTGTGTAGGGTTTCACCATTGTCAGTGGCTACCTCCCATCCTCTCATTGGAACGATTCCTAATGCCCTGTCACGGCACGGCATTCCATCTGTCGGTTCTCAATCAGACCGGAGTAGAATCCAGTGATTCTTTTGGCGTCTGTCACTAACGCCCCGCCTTCAGGAGATTGAAGCACGTCACAGTCATTCAGTCATTGAATCCTACTCAGAATACCACAGACAAGGTTTAGACCTTCCGGATTCTCTTGAATGCCGCCATCAGTCTAGCTTATACCACGAAGATTCCGATTAAAGAATCCAAGAGATAACTACTTAATCTAAGGTAGAACGGAGGTGGTTGTCAGTCACACGTTCATGGTTGAGAATGATAATGATTGTCACGGATCATCACATTCATCCGGATTAAGAACAAGTATTATCTTAGAATGGAAGCAAGCATGATTGAATGAGAAACAGTAGTAATTGCATTAATCCATCATGACACAGCAGAGCTCCTCACCCCCAACCATGGGGTTTAGAGACTCATACTGTAGAAGAAAACGTGTACAATGTCATAAGGTTGCATTCCGTCCTGATTACAAAGTCAAAAGGTCCTATAAGTAGTAAACTAGTATCCTAAGGTTTACAGAAATGAGTAAATGACAGAAAAATCCACTTCCGGGCCCACTTGGTGTGTGCTTGGGCTGAGCATTGAAGCTTTTATGTGTAGAGACGTTTTCTGGAGTTAAACGCCAGTTCTCATGCCAGTTTGGGCGTTTAACTCCAAGTTTTATGCCAGTTCCGGCGTTTAACGCTGGAATTTCTGAGGCCGGTTTGCTATGCAGGTTTGGGCCATCAAATCTTGGGCAAAGTATGGACTATTATATATTTCTGGAAAGCCCTGGATGTCTACTTTCCAACGCCGTTGAGAGCGCGCCAATTGGGCTTCTGTAGCTCCAGAAAATCCACTTCGAGTGCAGGGAGGTCAGAATCCAACAGCATCTGCAGTCCTTTTCAGTCTCTGGATCAGATTTTTGCTCAGAACCTTCAATTTCAGTCAGAAAATACCTGAAATCACAGAAAAACACACAAACTCATAGTAAAGTCCAGAAAAGTGAATTTTAACTAAAAACTAATAAAAATATAATAAAAACTCAACTAAAACTACCAAAAACATACTAAAAACAATGCCAAAAAGCATATAAATTATCCGCTCATCACAACACCAAACTTAAATTGTTGCTTGTCCCCAAGCAACTGAAAATCAAAATAGGATAAAAAGAAGAGAATATACTATAGACTCCAAAATATCAAAGAAACATAGTTCCAATTAGATGAGCGGGACTAGTAGCTTTTTGCCTCCGAACAGTTTTGGCATCTCACTCTATCCTTTGAAGTTCAGAATGATTGGCATCTATGAGAACTCAGAACTCAGATAGTGTTATTGATTCTCCTAGTTAAGACTGATGATTCTTGAACATAGCTTATGTATGAGTCTTGGCTGTGGCCCAAAGCACTCTGTCTTCCAGTATTACCACCGGATACATACATGCCACAGACACATAATTGGGTGAACCTTGTTAGATTGTGACTCAGCTTTGCTAAAGTCCCCAATTAGAGGTGTCCAGGGTTCTTAAGCACACTCTTATTGCCTTGGATCACAACTCTATTTCTTTTCTTTTTCTTTTTCTTTTCTCTTTTTTTTTTCGAAATTTTTTTTTTTTGTATTCACTGCTTTTTCTTGCTTCAAGAATCAATTTGATGATTTTTCAGATCCTCAATAACAATTCTCTTTCTCCTCATTCTTTCAAGAGCCAACAAATTTAACATTCTTAAAAACAACAAATTCAAGAGACATATGCACTGTTCAAGCATTCATTCAGAAAACAAAAAGTATTGTCACCACATCAAACTAATTCAACTAGTTTCTGAGATAAATTTCGAAATCCTGTACTTCTTGTTCTTTTGTGATTAAAGCATTTTTTTCTTTTAAGAGAGGTGATGGATTCATAGGACATTCATAACTTTAAGGCATAACTTTAATTTTATTAATTATGAATTAAAAACAAGACTCAAAAATAGATATAGAATGAGACTAGAAAAACGAAAAATAAAAACAAAATAAAGGAAAATAAAAAAAACGAAAAACAGAGGCTCCTAATGATAGAGGTTTTCACAGAGTTAGGACTCAACAACCTTGATTTTGAGAAGTGGATGCTCCCTCAGCTTGAGAGGAGAGCTTTTGGCGTTTCAACTCTTGGAGTTCACGCCCCTGCTTCTCTTGTTCCTTCAGCAATTTGCAGAGCATGCAGTTCTGATTCTGCTGTTCTTCCTTCAGTTGCTCCATAGTCTCTTGCAGCTTGTTAATAGATGCTTCTAGGCTGGACCAGTAGTCAATTCTTGGGAATTCAGGGAGGAATTCCTGCGCCCTCCTCTTGATGGAGTTGTCTTGCACTTGTCCTTCCATTGACTTCTTGGTGATTGGGTGTTCAATGGGTATGAACTCATCTACTCCCATCTTCACCCCAGCCTCTTTACAGAGCAAGGAAATCAAGCTTGGGTAAGCCAGTTTGGCCTCAGTGGAATTCTTATTTGCAATGGTGTAGATCTCACAAGCAATCACATGATGAACCTCCACTTCTTTTCCAAGCATAATGCAATGAATCATCACTGCTCTCTTGATGTTGACCTCAGAACGGTTGCTAGTGGGCAATATGGAACGCCCAATAAAGTCTAGCCAACCTCTTGCAATTGGCTTGAGGTCTCCCCTCTTGAGTTGGTTTGGGACACCCTTTGAATTGGTTATCCACTTAGTCCCAGGGAGGCATATGTCCTCTAGAACTTGATCCAACCCTTTATCTACTCTCACCATCCTCCTATTGAAGGAATCAGGATCATCTTGTAGTTGAGGTAGTTTGAAGATTTCTCTTATTTTGTCCAGATGGAAGTACATAACTTTCCCTCTGACCATGGTTCTGTGGGTATGGTAAGCGGTTCCAGTCATTCTTTGCTTATCTGTTAGCCACAGATTTGAGTAGAATTCCTGAACCATGTTCCTTCCAACCTTTGTCTCAGGATTGGTCAGAACTTTCCAACCTCTGTTTCGAATTTGCTCTTGGATCTCCGGATATTCATCTTCTTTCAGATCAAATTTAACTTCCGGGATCACTGACCTCAGACCCATTATTTTGTGATAATGGTCTTCATGTTCTTTGGTTAAGAACTTCTCTTCATTCCAAAGATTCTTTGGATTAGTCTCTTTCTTTCCTCTTGAGTTGGTTTGTTTTCCCTTGGGAGCCATGATCTTGATAGATTTTGGCTTAGTGATCACGGAAAAGCACACCAAACTTAGAGGTTTTGCTTGTCCTCAAGCAAAAAGAAAAGAAAGAAGAGAAGAGAGAGAGAGAGAGAGAGGAAATTCGAATGGTGTGAGGAAGGAGGGGTGAGGAACGTTCATTTATAGAGTGGGGGGAGGAGAATTCCGAAAACAAAAGAGAGATTTGAAAGGAAATTTGAAAAGATTTTGAAAAAATTTGAGAAAAGGGTGAGTTTTTGAAGAAGATTTGAGATTATTTTGAAATAGATTTGAAAAATGGTTTTGATTTGTGAAGATTTGAAAGTGAATGATGAAAGGTTGAAGTGCATTTATGTAGAAGATTATGGGTAAAAAGAGGAAAGTTTGAAAAAATTTGAGTTGAAAACAAAAATGTGGTCCCCCCACCTTTCTGGCGTTAAACGCCCAGAATGGTACCCGTTCTGGCGTTTAACGCCCACTTGGCACCCTTTTTGGGCGTTTAACGCCCAGCCAGGTACCCTGGCTGGCGTTAAACGCCAGAAAACCTTCCTCACTGGGCGTTTTTCTGAACGCCCAGTGATGCTGCACACCTGGCGTTAAACGCCCAGAATGGTACCCATTCTGGCGTTTAACGCCCAAAATGGTACCATTACTGGCGTTAAACGCCCAGAATGGTACCCATTCTGGCGTTTAACGCCCAAAATGCACCTTACTGGCATTTTTTCGCCAGTAAGCTCATTTTCTCTGCTTTTTGAGCTGAATCCTTCTGTAACTCTGTGAATTCCTTCATTTTTGATATTTGCCTCTGTAAGAACAAATCATATAACCTACTAATGACTGGGTTGCCTCCCAGTAAGCGCTTCTTTACTGTCTTTAGCTGGACTTCCACTGAGAATCACTCAAGTCTCAGTTTTGAGCACTCCTGCTCAAAGTTTCTTTCAAGATAATGTTTGATTCTCTGTCCATTAACAATGAACTTCTTATCAGAATCAATATCCTGAAGCTCAACATATCCATATGGTGATACTCCTGTAATCACATATGGACCCCCCCAACGGGATTTGAGTTTTCCTGGAAACAGTTTGAGCCTAGAGTTGAAGAGCAGAACTTTTTGTCCTGGCTCAAAGACTCTGGTTGACAATCTCTTGTCATGCCACTTCTTTGCCTTTTCCTTATGAATTTTTGCATTTTCAAATGCATTGAGTCTGAACTCTTCTAGCTCATTTAGCTGGAGCAGTCTTTTCTCACCAGCTAACTGTGCAACCATGTTTAGGAATCTGGTTGCCCAATAGGCTTTATGTTCCAGTTCCACAGGCAAATGACAGGCCTTCCCATACACCAATTGGTATGGGGAGGTACCTATAGGAGTCTTGAATGCTGTTCTGTATGCCCACAGAGCATCATCCAAGCTCTTTGCCCAATCCTTTCTTCGGGACATTACAGTCCGTTCTAGGATTCTTTTTAGCTCTCTGTTAGAGACTTCTGCTTGCCCATTTGTCTGTGGATGATACGGAGTTGCCACTTTGTGGCTAATTCCATATCTAACCATAGCAGAGTATAGCTGTTTATTGCAGAAATGAGTGCCCCCATCACTGATTAGCACTCTGGGGACGCCAAATCTGCTGAAAATGTTCTTCTGGAGGAATTTCAGTACGGTCTTAGTATCATTAGTGGGTGTAGCAACTGCTTCTACCCACTTAGATACATAGTCCACTGCCACCAGAATGTAAGTGTTTGAGTATGATGGTGGGAATGGCCCCATGAAGTCAATTCCCCATACATCAAACAGTTCTATCTCTAATATCCCTTGTTGAGGCATGGCATATCCATGAGGCAGGTTACCAGCTCTTTGGCAACTGTCACAGTTACGCACAAACTCTCGGGAATTTTTATAGAGAGTAGGCCAGTAGAAGCCACATTGGAGGACTTTAGTGGCTGTTCGCTCACTTCCAAAGTGTCCTCCATACTGTGATCCATGGCAGTGCCATAGGATCCTCTGTGCTTCTTCTCTGGGTACACACCTGCGGATCACTCCGTCAGCACATCTCTTAAAGAGATATGGTTCATCCCAGAGGTAGTACTTGGCATCTGAAATTAATTTCTTTCTCTGCATGTAACTGTACTCCTTGGGTATGAACCTCACAGCTTTATAGTTTGCAATGTCTGCAAACCATGGAGCTTCCTGAATGGCAAATAGTTGCTCATCTGGGAAAGTCTCAGAAATCTCAGTAGAAGGGAGGGACGCCCCAACTACTGGCTCTATTCTGGACAGATGATCAGCTACTTGATTCTCTGTCCCTTTTCTGTCTCTTATTTCTATATCAAACTCTTGCAGAAGCAACACCCACCTGATAAGCCTGGGTTTTGAATCCTGCTTTGTGAGTAAGTATTTAAGAGCAGCATGGTCAGTGTACACAATCACTTTGGATCCTACTAGGTGGGATCTAAACTTGTCAATGGCATAAACCACTGCAAGTAATTCTTTTTCTGTGGTTGTGTAATTTTTCTGTGCATCATTTAGAACACGACTAGCATAATAAATGACATGCAGAAGTTTATTATGCCTCTGTCCCAACACTGCACCAATGGCATGATCACTGGCATCACACATTAATTCAAATGGTAATGCCCAATCTGGTGCAGAGATAACTGGTGCTGTGACCAACTTAGCTTTCAGGGTCTCAAATGCCTGCAGACACTCATTATCAAAGATAAATGGAGTGTCAGCAGCTAGCAGATTACTCAGAGGTTTGGCAATTTTCGAAAAATCCTTGATAAACCTTCTGTAAAATCCTGCATGTCCCAGAAAGCTTCTGATTGCCTTAACATTGGCAGGTGGTGGTAATTTTTCAATTACCTCTACCTTTGCCTTATCCACCTCTATTCCCCTGCTTGAAATTTTGTGCCCAAGGACAATTCCTTCAGTCACCATAAAGTGACATTTCTCCCAGTTTAAAACCAGGTTAGTCTCTTGGCATCTTTTCAGGACAAGTGATAGGTGGTTAAGACAGGAGCTGAATGAGTCTCCATATACTGAAAAGTCATCCATGAAGACTTCCAGAAATTTCTCTACCATATCTGAAAAGATAGAGAGCATGCACCTCTGAAAGGTTGCAGGTGCATTGCACAGACCAAAAGGCATTCTCCTATAGGCAAACACGCCTGAAGGGCAGGTGAATGCTGTTTTCTCTTGGTCCTGAGGGTCTACTGCAATTTGGTTGTAGCCTGAATAGCCATCCAAAAAGCAGTAATAATCATGGCCAGCTAGTCTTTCTAGCATTTGGTCTATGAATGGTAAAGGAAAATGATCCTTTCTGGTGGCTGTATTGAGCCTTCTGTAGTCAATACACATGCGCCACCCTGTGACTGTCCTTGTGGGAACCAGTTCATTTTTTTCATTATGAACCACTGTCATGCCTCCCTTTTTGGGAACAACTTGGACAGGGCTCACCCAGGGGCTATCAGAAATAGGATAAATGATCCCAGCCTCTAGTAATTTAGTGACCTCTTTCTGCACCACTTCCTTCATGGCAGGATTTAGCCTCCTCTGTGGTTGGACCACTGGTTTGGCATTATCCTCCAATAGGATCTTGTGCATGCATCTAGCTGGGCTAATGCCCTTAAGATCACTTATGGACCACCCAAGAGCTGTCTTGTGCGTCCTCAGCACTTGAATCAGTGCTTCCTCTTCCTGTGAATTTAAAGCAGAGCTTATAATCACTGGAAAAGTGTCACCCTCTCCCAGAAAAGCATATTTCAGAGATGGTGGTAGAGGTTTGAGTTCAGGTTTGGGAGGCTTATCCTCCTCCTGAGGAATTTTCGAAAATTCCTTTACTTCCTCTAGTTCTTCTTGATCAGGTTGAGCATCTTTGAAGATGTCCTCAAGCTCTGATTCTAGGCTTTCAGCCATATTGATCTCTTCTACCAGAGAATCAATAATGTCAACGTCCATGCAGTCTTCTGGTGTGTCTGGATGCTGCATAGCTTTCACAGCATTCAACTTGAACTCATCCTCATTGACTCTCAGGGTTACTTCCCTTTATGTACATCAATGAGAGTTCGTCCAGTTGCTAGGAAAGGTCTTCCTAGAATGAGAGTTGCACTCTTGTGCTCCTCCATTTCCAGCACCACAAAGTCAGTTGGAAAGGCAAATGGCCCAACCTTGACAATCATGTCCTCTATTATGCCTGATGGGTGTTTAATGGAACCATCAGCAAGCTGGAGGCATATCCTGGTTGGTTTGACTTCTCCAGTCAACCCAAGCTTTCTGATAGTGGATGCAGGTATTAGATTTATGCTTGCTCCAAGATCACATAAGGCTATCTTGGTGCAGGCACCTTCTAATGTGCAGGGTATCATAAAGCTTCCAGGATCTTGAAGCTTTTCTGGTAAGCTTTTCAAAATGACTGCACTGCATTCTTCAGTGAGAAACACTTTTTCAGTTTCTCTCCAATCCTTCTTATGGCTTAAGATCTCTTTCATGAACTTAGCATAAGAGGGTATTTGCTCAAGTGCCTCTGCAAACGGAATCTTTATTTCAAGAGTCCTTAGATAGTCTGCAAAGCGGGCAAATTGCTTATCCTATTCCGCTTTGCGGAGTTTCTGAGGATAAGGCATCTTGGCTTGATATTCTTCAACCTTAGATGCTGCAGGTTTATTCCTTACAGAAATGGTTGAAGAGGCCTTGTTAGGGGGATAATCATCAGAACTCTCAGGTGCCTGATTCTCCTTGGGCGTTTGAACGCCAGGAGTGGATGAAGTTTGGGCGTTAAACGCCAACTTCTCCCCCTTTTCTGGCGTTTGAACGCCAGAACTGGGCAGGGAATGGGCGTTTAACGCCAGCTTTCCTCCCTGTTCTGGCGTTTGAACGCCAGTATTGGGCAAGGAATGGGCGTTTAACGCCAACTTTCCTTCCCTTTCTGGCGTTTGAACGCCAATAATATTCCTCTCTGGGCTCTTACTGTCCTCAGAGGGATTTTGAACAGTGGCTTGGTTATCCTCTGTCAACTGTTCCTTAATTGACTTCTTGCTCTTTTGAGTAGTGGCATTCAGTGTTTTCCCACTCCTCAGTTGAACTGCTTGACATTCTTCTGTTATTGTTTAGATATTTGCTGTTTTGCTTGATTCAACTGCAGTTCTATGCTCTTGTTAGCAACCTTAGTATCATGGAGCATTTCTTTAAATTCTGCTAACTGTTCTGTCATCAGGAGCAATTGTTGATTAAGCTCATTCATCTGTTCTTGAGGATTAGGATCATTGACTACTGCCATGACCTCTTCTTGTGGAACGAATTCCTTGCTAGAATATAAGTATTGGTTTCTAGCAACAATGTCTATAAGCTCTTGAGCTTCTTCAATTGTCTTTCTCATGTGTATAGATCCACCAGCTGAGTGGTCTAGAGACATCTGAGCTTTTTCTGTAAGCCCATAGTAGAAGATGTCTAACTGTACCCACTCTGAAAACATTTCAGAGGGGCATTTTCTGAGCATACCTCTATACCTCTCCCAGGCATCATAAAGGGATTCATTATCCTCTTGTTTAAAGCCTTGGATGTCCAGCCTTAGCTGTGTCATCCTTTTTGGAGGGTAAAAATGATTCAGGAATTTTTCTGTTAACTGTTTCCATGTCTTTATGCTTGCTGTAGGTTGGTTATTCAACCACCTTTTTGCTTGATTTTTTACAGCAAATGGAAACAGTAACAGTCTGTAGACATCCTGATCTACCTCTTTATCATGTATTGTGTCAGCAATTTGTAAGAACTGTGCCAGAAACTCAGTAGGTTCTTCCTCTGGAAGACCGGAATACTGGCAATTTTGCTGCACTATGATAATGAGTTGAGGGTTTAGCTCAAAGCTGCTTGCTTTGATGGGAGGTACACAGATGCTACTCCCATATGCAGCTGTACTGGGGTTGGCATAGGACCCCAGAGTCCTTCTGGACTGGTTAATTCCACTTAAGTCCATATTGGACAAAAGGGAAATGATAATAATTGCAAAGAGATAAATTTTGTTTGTTTTTTTTTTTGAAATAACCGAAAAATAAAAATAAAAACAAAAAGGAAATTTAAAATAAAAATTCGATAATCAAAAGGAAAATAAAATAAGATTTCGAAAATTAGAAAGAAAATAAGATCAAAGCAAATTGAGAACTGAATCAATTAGTTAATTAAAAAGATTTTGAAAACAGCAATTAAGAAGATATGATTGAAAAGTTTTTATGAAAAAGATTTGATTTTTTTTTTTAAAAAAGAGGAAAGAGAAAAACACAAAATGACACCAAACTTAAAATTTTAGAAAATCAAACACTATTTTTTTTTCGAAAATTTTAAAGGAAAAACACAAAGAGGACACCAAACTTAGAACTTTTATGAATCAAAAAGGGACTAAGAACATGCAAAAATCGAAAATCAAAAAGAAAAACAAAAGCATGCAAATGACACCAAACTTAAAATATGAAACTAGACTCAACTAAAAGACTCTAAACCAACAAAAATAAAACAGTCCTAATCTAAGCAACAAGACAAGCCGTCAGTTGTCCAAACTCGAACAATCCCTGGCAACGGCGCCAAAAACTTGGTGCACGAAATTGCAATAACACTTTTGCAATCCCGCACAACTAACCAGCAAGTGCACTGGGTCGTCCAAGTAATACCTTGCGTGAGCAAGGGTCGATCCCACGGAGATTTTCGGCTTGAAGCAAGCTATGGTTATCTTGTAAATCTTAGTCAGGATAGCAGAAATTATCAGGATTGTTTGTGAAAAGCAAAAGAACATGAAATGGTTACTTGTTTTGCAGTAATGGAGAATAGGTTGAGGTTTGGAGATGCTCCATCTTCTGAATCTCTGCTTTCCTACTGTCTTCTTCTTCAGTCACGCAGGTCTCCTTCCATGGCAAGCTGTGTGTAGGGTTTCACCATTGTCAGTGGCTACCTCCCATCCTCTCATTGGAACGATTCCTAATGCCCTGTCACGGCACGGCATTCCATCTGTCGGTTCTCAATCAGACCGGAGTAGAATCCAGTGATTCTTTTGGCGTCTGTCACTAACGCCCCGCCTTCAGGAGATTGAAGCACGTCACAGTCATTCAGTCATTGAATCCTACTCAGAATACCACAGACAAGGTTTAGACCTTCCGGATTCTCTTGAATGCCGCCATCAGTCTAGCTTATACCACGAAGATTCCGATTAAAGAATCCAAGAGATAACTACTTAATCTAAGGTAGAACGGAGGTGGTTGTCAGTCACACGTTCATGGTTGAGAATGATGATGATTGTCACGGATCATCACATTCATCCGGATTAAGAACAAGTATTATCTTAGAATGGAAGCAAGCATGATTGAATGAGAAACAGTAGTAATTGCATTAATCCATCATGACACAGCAGAGCTCCTCACCCCCAACCATGGGGTTTAGAGACTCATACTGTAGAAGAAAACGTGTACAATGTCATAAGGTCGCATTCCGTCCTGATTACAAAGTCAAAAGGTCCTATAAGTAGTAAACTAGTATCCTAAGGTTTACAGAAATGAGTAAATGACAGAAAAATCCACTTCCGGGCCCACTTGGTGTGTGCTTGGGCTGAGCATTGAAGCTTTTATGTGTAGAGACATTTTCTGGAGTTAAACGCCAGTTCTCATGCCAGTTTGGGCGTTTAACTCCAAGTTTTATGCCAGTTCCGGCGTTTAACGCTGGAATTTCTGAGGCCGGTTTGCTACGCAGGTTTGGGCCATCAAATCTTGGGCAAAGTATGGACTATTATATATTGCTGGAAAGCCCTGGATGTCTACTTTCCAACGCCGTTGAGAGCGCGCCAATTGGGCTTCTGTAGCTCCAGAAAATCCACTTCAAGTGCAGGGAGGTCAGAATCCAACAGCATCTGCAGTCCTTTTCAGTCTCTGGATCAGATTTTTGCTCAGAACCTTCAATTTCAGTCAGAAAATACCTGAAATCACAGAAAAACACACAAACTCATAGTAAAGTCCAGAAAAGTGAATTTTAACTAAAAACTAATAAAAATATAATAAAAACTCAACAAAAACTACCAAAAACATACTAAAAACAATGCCAAAAAGCATATAAATTATCCGCTCATCAGTCATCTTGAAAATCTCAGTCAGGCAGATTCAAATGGTTATAGGTGATTTATGAATAACGCATAGAATAAAGATAGAGATACTTATGTAATTCATTGGTGAGAATTTTAGATAAGCGTGTGGAGATGCTTTGTCCCTTCCGTCTCTCTGCTTTCCTACTGTCTTCATCCAATTCTTCTTACTCCTTTCCATGGCAAGCTGTATGTTGGACATCACCATTGTCAGTGGCTACAGTCCTGTCCTCTCAGTGAAAATGTTCAACGCGCTCTGTCACAGCACGGCTAATCATCTGTCCGTTCTCAATCAGGTTGGAATAGAATCCAGTGATTCTTTTGCGTCTGTCACTAACGCCCAGCCTTCAGGAGTTTGAAGCTCGTCACAGTCATTCAATCCTTGAATCCTACTCAGAATACCACAGACAAGGTTTAGACCTTCCGAATTCTCTTGAATGCCGCCATCAATTCTAGCTTATACCACGAAGATTCCGATTAAGGGATCCAAGAGATATCCACTCAATCTAAGGTAGAATGGAGGTGGTTTTCAGGCACACGTTCATAGGTGAGAATGATGATGAGTGTCACGGATCATCACATTCATCAAGTTGAGGAACAAGTGATATCTTAGAACAAGAATAACCTGAATTGAATAGAAGAACAATAGAAATTGCATTAATACTCGAGGTACAGCAGAGCTCCACACCTTAATCTATGGTGTGTAGAAACTCCACCGTTGAAAATACATAAATAATAATAGTGATCATTGGCTTCGGCACCAGAGAGGGAACCAGAAGAACCAAGATGATCTAAGAACTAGACGTCCAAAGATGAAAATACAATAGCAAAAGGTCTTATTTATAAAGAACTAGTAGCCTAAGGTTTACAAAGATGAGTAAATGACATAAAAATCCTCTTCCGGGCCCACTTGGTGTGTGCTTGGGCTGAGCATTGAAGCATTTTCGTGTAGAGACTTCTCTTGGAGTTAAACGCCAGTTTTTGTGCCAGTTTGGGCGTTTAACTCCCATTCTTGTGCCAGTTCCGGCGTTAAACACCAGAATTCTTGAGTTGACTTGGAACGCCTGTTTGGGCCATCAAATCTCAGGCAAAGTATGGACTATTAGGCATTGCTGGAAAGCCCAAGATGTCTACTTTCTAAAGCAATTGAGAGCGTGCCAATTGGGCTTCTGTAGCTCCAGAAAATCCACTTCGAGTGCAGGGAGGTCAGAATCCAACAGCATCTGCAGTCCTTTTCAGCCTCTGAATCAGATTTTTGCTCAGGTCCCTCAATTTCAACCAGAAAATACCTGAAATCACAGAAAAACACACAAACTCATAGTAAAGTCCAGAAAAGTGAATTTTAACTAAAAACTAATAAAAATATAATAAAAACTAACTAAAAATATACTAAAAATAATGCCAAAAAGCGTATAAATTATCCGCTCATCAGAGGAGCAACAAAGGCAAGGAAGAGATATTGAGGAGCTCAAACACTCCATAGGATCTTTAAGAGGAAGAACTAGCCGCCATCACTAAGGTGGACCTGTTCTTTAACTTCCTTGCTCTTATTTTTCTGTTTTTCGGTTTATATGCTTTATGTTTTGTCTATGTTTGTGTCTTTATTACATGATCATTAGTGTCTAGTGTCTATGCCTTGAAGCTATGAATGTCCCATAAATCCTTCACCTTTCTTAAATGAAAAATGTTTCTAATTCCAAAAAAATAAGAAGTACATGAATTTCGAATTCTATATTAAAATTAGTTTAATTATTTTGATGTGGTAGAAACATTTTTTGTTTTCTGAATGAATGCTTGAACAGTGCATATTTTTTTATAAGAAAGTTTATGAATGTTAAAATTGTTGGCTCTTGAAAGAATGATGAACAAAGAGAAATGTTATTGATAATCTGAAAAATCATAAAATTGATTCTTGAAGCAAGAAAAAGCCGTGAAAATGAAAAAGCTTGCGAAAAAATGGCAAAAAAAATAAAGAAAGAAAAAGAAAAGGCAAGCAGAAAAAACCAGTAGCCCTTTAAGCTAAAAGGCAGGGGTAAAAAGGATCCAAGGCTTTGAGCATTAATGGATAGAAAGGCCCAAAGGAATAAAATCCTGGCCTAAGTGGCTAAATCAAGCTGTCCCTAACCATGTACTTGTGTCATGAAGGTCCAAGTGAAAAGCTTAAGACTGAGTGGTTAAAGTCGTGATCCAAAGCAAAAGAGTGTGCTTAAGAACTCTGGACACCTCTAACTGGGAACTCTAGCAAAGCTGAGTCACAATCTGAAAAGGTTCACCCAGTTATGTGTCTGTGGCATTTATGTATCCAGTGGTAATTTTGGAAAACAATATGCTTAGGGTCACGGCCAAGACTCATAAAGTAGCTGTGTTCAAGAATCAACTTACTGAACTAGGAGAATCAATAACACTATCTGAATTCTGAGTTCCTATAGATGCCAATCATTCTGAACTTCAAAGGATAAAGTGAGATGCCAAAACTATCCAGAAGCAAAAAGCTACTAGTCCCGCTCATCTAATTGGAACTAAGCTTCATTGATATTTTGGAATTTATTGTATTTTATTTTCTTTTTATCCTAATTTGGTTTCAGTTGCTTGGGGACAAGCAACAATTTAAGTTTGGTGTTGTGATGAGCGGATAATTTATACGCTTTTTGGCATTATTTTTAGGTAGTTTTTAGTATGTTTTAGTTACTTTTTAGTATATTTTTATTAGTTTTTATGCAAAAATTACATTTCTAGACTTTACTATGAGTTTGTGTGTTTTTCTATGATTTCAGGTATTTTCTGGCTGAAATTGAGGGACCTGAGCAAAAATCTGATTCAGAGGCTGAGAAAGGACTGCAGATGCTGTTGGATTCTGACCTCCCTGTACTCAAAGTAGATTTTCTGGAGCTACAGAAGCCAAATTGGCACGCTCTCAATTGCGTTGGAAAGTAGACATCTTGGGCTTTCTAGCAATGTTTAATAGTCTATACTTTGCCCGAGATTTGATGGTCCAAACTGGCATCTAAACGCCCACCAAAAACCATTTTATGGCGTAAAATGCCAGAACTGGCACTAAAGTTGGGGTTAAACACCCAAACTGGCACCAAAACTGGTGTTTAAACTCCAAGAAGAGCCTATGCACGTGAAAGCTTCAATGCTCAGCCCAAACACACACCAAGTGGGCCCCGAAAGTGGATTTCTGCACTATCTACTCATTTTCTGTAAACCTAGTTTACTAGTTTAGTATAAATAGAACTTTTTACTAGTGTATTCACATCTTTGGACCATTCTTCGATCCTTAGATCAGGTCTTTAAACCCTATTTTGATTGTACTATGCCATTTGGGAGGCTGGCCATTCGGCCATGCCTAGACCTTGCTTTTATGTATTTTTCAACGGTGGAGTTTCTACACCTCACATATTAAGGTGAGGAGCTCTGCTGTTCCTTGAGTATTAATGCAAGTATTATTGTTTTTCTATTCAATTCACGCCTACTTCTCCTCCAAGATATACTCTCGTACTTAATTCAGTTAAGTTAGAATGAAGGGGTGACCCGTGACAATCACCCAATCTTCGTTACTCGCTTAGCCAAGATCCGCGTGCCTGACAACCACAAAGCGGTCTACATGATGTTCAACGTAGTCATTGGATGACAGCTGGAGTATATTCTCTTTGGTATCTGACCCATGGATCTGAAGCACCTCTCCTGACAATAGAGCATTCGAATCCGTGACGTTAGAACCTTCGTGGTATAAGCTAGAATCAATTGGCAGCATTTTTGAGATCTGGAAAGTCTAAACCTTGTTTGTGGTATTTCAAGTAGGATCTGGGATGGGATGACTGTGACGAGCTTCAAACTCATGACTGTTTGACACAGTGACAGTGTGCAAAAGAATAAATGTATTCTATTCCGACACGATCGAGAACCGGCAGCTGATTAGCCATACGGGAAACTGTAGAGGACATGTTTTCACTGAGAGGACAGATGGTAGCCATTGACAATGGTGATCCACCAACATACAGCTTGCCATGAAAGGGAGTATGCATGATTGGATGAGAACGATAGGAAAGCAGAGGTTCAGAGGCAACAAAGCATCTCCAAACACTTATCTAAAATTCCCAACAAGGAACTACATAAGTAACTGTATTTTATTTTCCGTTTTATTTATCTTTTAATTACCAACACCTCATAACCATTTGAATCTGCCTGACTGAGATTTACAAAATGACCATAGCTTGCTTCAAGTCGACAATCTCCGTGGGATCGACTCTTACTCACGTAAGGTATTACTTGGACGACCCAGTGCACTTGTTGGTCAGCTATGTGGAGTTGTGAAAAGTGTGAATCACAATTTCGCATACCAACTATATCTACACTTGGCCGTTCAGAAGATCGTCACGAGTCTATCCCATCTCCTCATCCTGCTCTATCTCTATCTCAGGATCTTCCTCCTCCTCATTTTCTGTAGCTACAATTATACCCTCAGACATTCCAGAACCACTACTGTCACTATGTACAAAACCATTCGCGAGCACAAGTCCGTTCGCGTATATAGGAGTCACCCCGTCATCCAGTAGTGCCGGCTCATCAGGCTGTAGAAAGTCAGGAATCGGCTCAGGGGAAAATCCCTCTCTGGTGGAATCACAGGTACGTACTCTCCAGCAATCTCGGGCTTATCAAGAATGATAGGCTCAGGTGCAACCGCATTCAAGAGTTGAGCTGGTATAGGGTGTCCGGGACCATCAGAAAAAGGATGCCCAGGTGCGTCAAGGTGTAACCAGGATAAGAGAAAGTCGTAAGGAGCATCGGGGTCAAAAAGCGGGCTTTACAAAGGATGTTGGAAGGGACGATTTCCTAACGCGTAACATCTCATACAAGGCTCCGCACTCAAAATGTAGTAACCATAGTACACTGGATCCTCGTAAATGTATAGGTCTTCGACTTCATAGAACATCATGCCCGTTTCCATTTGAAGGGGGAAGAGAGAGAAGGGGGTAAGAACTAGGGAGTTCTTAGTAGGGCTGGGGTTATTAGTTACGTTCATTAGTTATGTATTGTTTAGTAGACAGATAGCAGAATACAGCAAAGCAGTAAACAGGAGATGAAGATAAATAGAGAAAACAGAGAACAGAACACGAACAGAAGAATACAAGAAAATAAAACACAGATATAGCATACACATAGACAAACATAAAGAAATAGATCACACACATAAAAGAAATGCAACAAAGAATGATGCGCAAACAAGAATGATGCATGTCTAGTCCTAGTGTAGGTAATGAGCTCATTTGTCAGTTTCTACCCGCTCCCGACGTAACCCGAAGCAGCTAAAACGGGTATGGTTTTCTAGTAAGCATAAGTACAGTTCTCACTAACTAACGTATGCGTCATATCCTCTATTAGCAGACTCTGCCTTACAGGTGGCGGCATTCCAGCCGTGTATGAAATCATATCCTCTGTAAGTAATCCTTGCCTTACAGGTGCGGCATTTAGCTGTGTATGAATTAATATCCTCTGCAAGTGATCCCAGGTTATCAGTTTCAGGTATAGCTCTCTATAGCTGTGTAGCACTGAAAAATGTCCTGTGGTCGTACCACTATTTATCTGACTGCCTGAATGCAGTAGATGAACATACAAATAACTCTAGAGTTGCCTTAATGCTACAAATGAACAAACAAACATCTCTTGAGTTGCCTCAAGCAACAAATGACCTTTCAATAGGTCCTATGTTCTTTATTATATTATTCTTTCTCTGTGTCTCTTTATTCTGCTTTGATTTCTCTGTTTAACGTATGTATTTAAGGCTTATGTAAATTTCGGTATGAATAGTTAGCCTGTCCCAAGTATAAGTTCATTAAGTATATACTGAAATAGTTTAACTTTTCATATAATACCTAACCCTAGCCGCAACTCAAGGACTAACTATGTTGCCCTAATTTGTTCACTAATCTCTGTCTGTTTTTCTGTCATTAAAACTTTACAGACTTTTTCTTTGACTTTTATCTCTTCTTTAAATTTTTATCTTTTCTTTGTCTTTGCCTCACTAATATGTTATTACCACTCCCTAGGTATTTTATGAAGGTAATTATGAGATTCTGCACTTAAAGTTGTCTTTCTAAAACTTTTACAAAAGCTGCATTTTCCGTATTATTTTATTATTTTTATTAAAATATTATTTTTAATTAAATATTATTATTTAATATTTTATTATTTTTTTATTTTATTATTAAATTTTCAAAAATTAACTTGTCTTTTACTTTTAACTTTAAAATTTACTTTTTACCACCTGTAACTTTTAATATTTCTACTTTAACCACCCTAACTTTTGGAAATTACAAAATAACCCCTCAAACACCAAAATAATTACAACCTTGCCCATTTTAAGATCTAAAAAGTGTTCTTAAAAGTTCTTCACCACACTCAAAGTGTTCTTCGGGTTCTTCGTAAATTTTTCAGATTTTTTCTTTGTTTTCACCTGTTTTTTAATCTTTTCAGCAACCGATTTTTACCATAATTCAAAATAAAATTGCAGCCACCAAAGCCTTATATTTTCCACTTGATTCTAACACAAATTGAACCCCAAATTAAGGGTTAGGGTTCGTTTTTTCAGAAGCCACAAGAACACAAGTTCATAGCTTGAATTTTATCAAATTTCATCAAATTTTCACCAAAATTTCAATAAGAACACTCATATAAACAATCAATTTCAAGCATAAACAAACCATATCATAATCACACAACTCAAACACAATTAATCAAGATTAATTTTACCAAACCCTACCTTGATTTGTTGCTCCAAATCCGGTTACTCTTTGAAGTGTTCTTAAAGTACTTTTCCTCCTAAAACACATCAAGAACAACTTTGAATCCATAAAGCCTCAACTGACCAAACCTTAATCAACATGTTAGGAAGGGATTCATCAACTTAAACGTGCTAGGAATTGAAGATTCTTGGCTCACAAGTCAAGCTAAGCAAGAGATCTAAGGAAGAACATCAAGAAAACACATGTTTTAAGCATGCTTCCTTGAAAACCGAATTCAAAGGAGAAAGGGACAGCCATCTAACCATATTTACAGCCTTGATAAGTCAAATGGTTATGTAGAGAAGGAAGAGAGGATCATTTTGGTCAGATTGGAATTTTGATTTGAGTTTTAGTTCAGAAGAAATCAATCTTTGAAGATTTGGAACTAAGAACTTTCCTCTCTTTTTCTCTCTTGGAAATTTTGGCCACAAGGAGTAAATGAACCAGCCTTGGGAATTTTCGGGGTGTAGGGTGAGTTGTGATTGGTTGGCTTAGAGGTGGGTTAAAATAATATTAAAATATCTCAGGTGTATAAATATAAAACTAGATGTATCGGAACACTTATTAAAACATCTCTAAAAATTCCTTTTTGAGCTACTAGCATAAATAACACAAGTAACATATTTAATATGAGAATAAAACATGTATGATGAGGCCTTTGCATTGTTAAAGTCATCAGAGAGTGCTGGTGCTAAGCTACTCTAGTAAACTGTGAACCCGGTTAAACCGATTTCCTGTTTTTAACTAAAACAGACTAGGTAACCTTATAATATCATTCAAGTAGCTTCTAATACTAATATAATGATAATATTACACTATTATCTCTCTTCTCTCATGAATCAAGTCCGGTTCATCAAACTGAGACTATTTATGGAAACCATATCAAAACTCCTAATCGATACGGTTCAAAAACTAGGTTCTTCGCGATTGCGTTATCGAGCTTGCCAAAAAGAGGTTCTAGCTTAAATATGACATAATGACAATGAGGATTGAGATGCTTGATGATATATCAGAGGTATTCCCTTTAATGATCTTCTAGAGAAATCCATACCTTCAGAAAAGATCTCACGTACTCGAAAATCGGGGTTGTTACATGATGCGTACGCTTGAGTCATCCGTATGCGTGGTTATGCATGTTGGCTCATCACGAGCATGCATGGGCTATTCGCGCATGTGCAGTATAAAATTCTATGCCACGTGTGCGTGTGGGCCACGCGTACGCGTGGATGTACATTTTTCCAAAAAATTTATAGATTGCCCAAAAAGCTGCAAAACCAGAATTTTAGTTACCTACATATACATTTTCTACACCAAACTTCTGTCATCCATAACTTTCTCTACAAAATTCCATTTTTCACAAAATTTATATCATTCAAAAGCTTGCAAAACCATATTTCATTTGAAATAAACCGCAATTCCATTCAAAATTTGAGGAGCAAGTTATGGACTATCAAATTTCATCAAAAACCATTTTTTACCAAATTTTACCAAACCTCATTTTTTTCACCAAAACCACATTTTTTCCTTTCAAAGCTCATTTCCATTCAACTCAACATACCACAACCATCAATCTAACTATCCTTTTAATCATAGCACAACAATTCTTACAACTTAGCTCAATAACACCACATTTCACCCAACTTTACAAGATTAGCCACAAACCACATATTACTATACATACTCATATTATCTTCATCATGAAATCCTTCAACCCTCATTACAACATTATTCAGCAAGTCAATATCAACAAGTCTAAATAAATACCACTCAATCACAACCATGTCTTTACATTGCCATATTCATAAATTCTTCATCCATCATCATTATACTAATATATATATATATATATATATATATATATATATATATATATATATATATATATTAGTATAATGATGATGGATGAAGAATTTATGAATATGTATACACATTCAATAATAACCAAATCTCAAGAAACATCATAAACTATCCATATTCCTTAACACAAACTCAACATCCACTTATCCATCAACATCACAAAACTAATCATTTAATGCAAGTTACCATTTCAACTTATCATATAATGCTCTAGCCTAAGTTTTCACAAAACCTTAAATGTTAAATGCGCGAAACCTTAATCATACCTTGGCCGATCATTTTATTTAGTCCAACGCAGCCACACTAGCTACAACACAACCCCTCAAGCATTGAAAAACCAACCAAAATCTCAGCTCCAATCACCACCAAGCTTCCAAATGCCCACAATTCAATTCCAATGCTCATATATATACTTAATTCACACCTAATACACATATATATTCCAAATTCAGCTTTTACATAATAAAATCAAAATTGGCTATAGTTTAGGTTGTTCTTACTGTACCCACACTCATAATAACTCAAGCCCAATAGGCTTTGTAAGCTAAATCGAACCTAAAATACCAAATTGGGCAAGATTTCATCACAATGGTTCAATTTCACAATAAGAAATGGGCTAGAGATTCTGAAATGAAATTGGGACTTACCGGTGAAATCGATCCGACAAAAATGTAGAGCTCGACGTGCTGGACCCGTGGCCGCAAACGGTGCGGCGATCAGAGCTCAAATTGGGAAGTTATGCCGGAAAGAAGATTTGATGAGGGTTATCGAAGTTCTCTTCCTCCCCAATGCTGTTCAGCATTTTTTATGCTGAATGGGGATGAAGATGATTCTGTCCCTTTTATGTTATGGGTCCGGTTGGACCCACGGGCCTGGTTTTAGACCTGGTTCAACCGGTTCGGTCTATCCGGTCCAATTTTGGGCCAAATTTTTCGAAATTGGTATCAAAATTTTTGTTTTGAAGAGCTCTATCCTATTTTGATATTATTTTTATATTTTTAATTTATCTAATTAAAATTTGATTTATTTACTAATTATTTACTGATTTTAGCGGGGTTTACACTTTTTTGTATGTTATAATTTTTTACTATTATTACTATTTACGATTAATTTTTTGTTTAATTTACTTTACCTAATGGGATCAATAAATCATATTATAAAAAGATAATAAAAAAACAATACACAAAAATCACAATTATAAAAGTGTATAATGTCAAACAAATAGTTAACAAAAAATAATAAATAATAGAAAAAGAGAGTTCATATAAATAAAAATAATAACAATTCCATAAATAATACAATAACATACCTCAAGAATAAAGTTGGTAAAAAGTAAATAAAGACTTCGTGAACAAAGACATATAATTGTGTAATACTACTAATTTTTTTAAATAATTATCTCAATAATATGTATAAGACATCCTGATCAAAATACGTTGTTAGGACCAAACTCAATAACAAAAAAACATAATTCTTATGAACATAGAGCTCCCATTCTTCTTTCTTTCTTTGCTTTCTCTTCTTGTTTATAACCAGGAACCGGGATATAGAACCTCTCTTAAATCCTGATGCTGAACCTGAGAGGACTCTAAGGAAGCGTTTATAACATGCTAAAGCACAACACTCCGGAAGAAACTTTATAGAGATTTTCGAATAAGAAGCTGAAAGCATGGCATCAGAGCCTAATAATGAAAAAGATGCAAGAAAGGTTCCTGGTGACTACACCATACCAACTTCTGATTTCTATGGAAGAAGTATCTCCATACCTACCATTAGAGCAAACAACTTTGAACTTGAACCTTAATTAGTCTCTCTTATGCAACAGAATTGCAAATTCTATGGACTTCCACTGGAAGATCTACATCAGTTTCTATCTGAATTCCTGCAAGTCTGTGACTCTATTAAGACCAATGGAGTGGATCCTGAGGTCTACAGACTTATGCTCTTTTCCTTTGCGGTTAGAGATATAGCTAGGATATGGTTGGACTCTCAACCTAAAGAAAGCCTAGACTCCTGGAAAAAATTGGTCAATGCTTTCTTAGCCAAGTTCTTTCCTCCTCTGAAGATGAGGAGAATTAGAGTGGAAGTTCAAACTTTCAGACAAAAAGAAAGTGAATCCCTCTATGAAGCCTGGGAAAGATACAAGCAACTGATCAGGAGATGTCCTCCTGACATACTCTCAGAATGGTCTATCCTAGCTATCTTCTATGATGGTTTGTTTGAGATATCCAAAATATCATTGGATAGCTTTGCAGGTAGATCACTCCACTTGAAGAAAACGCCTATAGAAGCAAGAGAACTCATTGAGATGGTTGCGAACAACCAATTCATGTACACTTCTGAGAGAAACCCTATGAATAATGGGGTAGCTCAGAAGAAAGGAGTTCTTGAAGCAGACACTATGAATGCCATATTGGCTCAGAATAAGATCTTGACCCAACAGGTCAATATGATCTCTCAGCATTTGACTGGAATGCAAGTTGCAGCTGGCAACACCCAAGAAGCTTCCTCTGAAGTAGATGCTTATGATCCTAACCAACCCATGATGGAGGAGGTGAATTACATGGGAGAACCTTATGGAAATACCTACAATCCATCATGGAGGAATTATCCTAACCTTTCATGGAAGGATCAACAGAAGCCTTAGCATGGCTTCCATAATAATCAAGGTGGAAGAACCCAGAATAGGTTCAAGAACAGGCCACCATTCCTATATTCTCAAGAACATATGGAGATTCCTAAGCAGAGCCTTTCTGACTTAGTCACTATAGTCTCCAACCTCTCTAAGACTACACATAGTTTCATAACTAAAACAAGGTCCTCCATAAAAAATTTGGAGGTACAAGTTAGTCAACTGAGTAAGAGAATCCCTGAGACTCCTTCTAGCACTCTTCCTAGTAACACTGAAGTAAACCCAAGAGAAGAGTGCAAGGCCATCACTACTGAAGTTGAGGCCAAATTCAAAGGGAGTAACCTGGTGTTGAACGCCAATAATGAGATCCCTAATAGGCGTTCAATGCCCAATGATATGCCATTCTTGGCGTCGAACACTAGTAAGGAAGTCCTTACTGGGCGTTCAACGCCCAATGCTACACCTTTAATGGCATTAAACGCCAGTAAGGAAGACCTTACTGGGCATTCAACGCCCAAACTAGCACAAAATTTGGCGTTGAACGCCAGTAAAGAGGACCTTACTAGGCGTTTAACGCCCAAATTGGCAGAGAAGCTGTCGTTGAACGCCAGTGAAGATGCCCCTATTGAGCTGGTGCGCGAAATTGTGAACAATACTTTTCACAACTCTCATAATCCCTGGTCATGAACTCCAAAAACTTGGTGGTTCAATTCCATGGCATTACACAACTTCGCACAACTAACCAGCAAGTGCACTGGGTCGTCCAAGTAATACCTTACGTGAGTAAGGGTCGATCCCACGGAGATTGTTAGCATTGAAGCAAGCTATGGTCATCTTGCAAATCTTAGTCAGGCAGACTCAAATGGATATGGTGATGAACGAAAATAATATAAAAGATAAAGATAGTGATAGTTATGTATATCATTGGTGTAAGAGCTTCAGACAAGCGTATGAAGATGCCTTCCCTTCCGTCTCTCTGCTTTCCTACTGCCTTCATCCAATCCTTCTTACTCCTTTCCATGGCAAGCTCGTGTAGGGTTTCACTGTTGTCAGCAGCTACCTCCCATCCTCTCAGTGAAAATACGTCCCTGATACTCTGTCACAGCATAGGCTAATCATCTGTCGGTTCTCGTTCAGGCCGGAATAATATCCATTGATATTTTTGCGTCTGTCACTAACGCCCTAGCCTGCTAGGAGTTTGAAGCACGTCACAGTCATTCAATCACTGAATCCTACTCAGAATACCACAGACAAGGTTAGACCTTCCGGATTCTCTTGAATGCCGCCATCAGTTCTTGCCTATACCACGAAGACTCTGATCTCACGGAATGGTTGGCTCGTTTGTCAGGCGAGCACTCGGTTGTCAGGCAATCAACCATGCATCGTGCAATCAGGAATCCAAGAGATATTCACTAAGCCTCAGATGCTTGTAGAACAAGAATGGTTGTCAGTCACCTTGTTCATGAGTGAGAATGGTGATGGGCGTCAATCATCACCTTCATCATGTTGAAGAACAAGTGATATCTTGGACAAAGAACAAGCGGAATTGAATGGAAGAACAATAGTAATTGCATTAATACTCGAGGTACAGCAGAGCTCCACACCTTAATCTATGGTGTGTAGAAACTCCACCGTTGAAAATACATAAGAACAAGGTCTAGGCATGGCCGAATGGCCAGCCTCCCAATGGTCTAAGATAGCATAAAACGAAGATAGCTACCAAAAGTCCCCTGATACAATAGTAAAAGGTCCTACTTATAGATAACTAGTAGCCTAAGGTGTACAAAGATGAGTAAATGACATAAAAATCCACTTCCGGGCCCACTTGGTGTGTGCTTGGGCTGAGCAATGAAGCATTTTCGTGTAGAGACTCTTCTTGGAGTTAAACGCCAGCTTTAGTGCCAGTTTGGGCGTTTAACTCCCAATTAGGTGCCAGTTCCGGCGTTTAACGCTGGAATTTCTTGAGGTGACTTTGAACGCCGGTTTGGGCCATCAAATCTTGGGCAAAGTATGGACTATTATATATTGCTGGAAAGCCCAGGATGTCTACTTTCCAACGCCGTTGAGAGCGCGCCAATTGGGCTTCTGTAGCTCCAGAAAATCCACTTCGAGTGCAGGGAGGTCAGAATCCAACAGCATCTGCAGTCCTTTTGAGTCTCTGGATCAGATTTTTGCTCAGATCCCTCAATTTCAGCCAGAAAATACCTGAAATCACAGAAAAACACACAAACTCATAGTAAAGTCCAGAAAAGTGAATTTTAACTACAAACTAATAAAAATATACTAAAAACTCAACTAAAACTACCAAAAACATACTAAAAACAATACCAAAAAGTGTACAAATTATCCGCGCATCACAACACCAAACTTAAATTGTTGCTTGTCCCCAAGAAACTGAAGATCAAATAAGATAGAAAGAAGAGAATATGCAATGAACTCCAAAACCATCTATGAAGATCAGTATTAATTAGATGAGCGGGGCTTTTATCTTTTTGCCTCTGAATAGTTTTGGCATCTCACTTTATCCTTTGGAATTCAGAATGATTGGCTTCTTTAGGAACTCAGAATCCAGATAGTGTTATTGATTCTCCTAGTTAAGTATGATGATTCTTGAACACAGCTACTTATTGAGTCTTGGCCGTGGCCCAAAGCACTCTGTCTTCCAGTATTACCACCGGATACATACATGCCACAGACACATAATTGGGTGAACCTTTTCAGATTGTGACTCAGCTTTGCTAAAGTCCCCAATTAGAGGTGTCCAGGGTTCTTAAGCACACTCTTATTGCCTTGGATCACAACTTTTTTTCTTTCTTTTTCTTTCTTCTTCTTTTTTTTTTCTTCTTTTTTTTTCGGTTTTTTTTTTTTCGTTTGCTTTTTCTCTTTTTTTTTTCACTGCTTTTTCTGCTTCAAGAATCATTTTTATGATTTTTCAGATCCTCAGTAACATGTCTCCTTTTTCATCATTCTTTCAAGAGCCAACATTCATGAACCACAAATTCAGAAGACATATGCACTGTTCAAGCATACATTCAGAGAACAAAAGTGTTGCCACCACATCAAATTAATTAAACTATTATAAAATTCAGAATTCATGCAATTCTTTCCTTTTTAATTAAGCACGTTTTTATTCAAGAAAGGTGATGGATTCATAGAACATTCATAACTTTAAGGCATAGACACTAAGACACTAATGATCACAAGACACAAACATGGACAAACATAAAGCATAAAAATTCGAAAAACAGAAGAATAAAGAACAAGGAAATCAAGGAACGGGTCCACCTTAGTGATGGCGGCTCTTCCTTCCTCTTGAAGGTCCTATGGAGTGCTTGAGCTCCTCAATGTCTCTTCCTTGTCTTTGTTGCTCCTCTCTCATGATTCTTTGATCTTCTCTAATTTCTTGGAGGAGAATGGAGTGTTCTTGATGCTCCACCCTTAGTTGTCCCATGTTGGAACTCAATTCTCCTAGGGAGGTGTTTACTTGCTCCCAATAATTTGTGGAGGAAAGTGCATCCCTTGAGGAATCTCAGGGATCTCATGGTGAGAGGGGTCTCTTGTGTACTCCATCCTTTTCTTGGTGATGGGCTTGTCCTCATCAATGGGGGTATCTCCCTCTATGTCAACTCCAACTGAATAACAGAGGTGACAGATGAGATGAGGAAAGGCTAACCTTGCCAAAGTGGAGGTCTTGTCCGCCACCTTGTAGAGTTCTTGGGCTATAACCTCATGAACCTCTATTTCTTCTCCAATCATGATGCTATGGATCATGATGGCCCGGTCTATGGTAACTTCGGACCGGTTGCTAGTGGGAATGATTGAGCGTTGTATGAACTCTAACCATCCTCTAGCCACGGGCTTGAGGTCATGCCTTCTCAATTGAACCGGCTTTCCTCTTGAATCTTGCTTCCATTGTGCGCCCTCTTCACATATGGTTGTGAGGACTTGGTCCAACCTTTGATCAAAGTTGACCCTTCTTGTATAAGGATGCTCATCTCCTTGCATCATAGGCAAGTTGAACGCCACCCTCACACTCTCCGGACTGAAATCCAAGTATTTCCCCGAACCATAGTGAGATAATTCTTTGGATTCGGGTTCACACTTTGGTCATGGTTCTTGGTGATCCATGCATTGGCATAGAACTCTTGAACCATCAAGATTCCGACTTGTTGAATGGGGTTGGTGAGTACTTCCCAACCTCTTCTTCGGATCTCATGGCGGATCTCCGGATATTCACCCTTTTTGAGTGAAAAGGGGACCTCGGGGATCACCTTCTTCAAGGCCACAACTTCATAGAAGTGGTCTTGATGCACCCTTGAGAGGAATCTATCCATCTCCCATGACTCGGAGGTGGAAGCTTTTGCCTTCCCTTTCCTCTTTCTAGAGGTTTCTCCGGCCTTGGATGCCATAAATGGTTATGGAAAAACGAAAAAGCAACGCTTTTACCACACCAAACTTAAAAGGTTTGCTCGTCCTCGAGCAAAGAAGAAAGAAGAGAGTAGAAGAAGAAATGAGGAAAAGGGAGATGGTAGTGTGTTCGGCCAAAGAGGGGGAGAAGTGGTGTTTAGGTTGTGTGAAAATGAAGGGTTGAAGAATGGTATATATAGGAGAGAGGGGGGTAATGGTTCGGCCATTATGGGTGGGTTTGGGAGGGAAAGTGGTTTGAATTTGAAGGGTGAGGTTGGTGGGGTTTTATGAAGGATGGATGTGAGTGGTGAAGAGAAAGATGGGATTTGATAGGTGAAGGGTTTTTGGGGAAGAGGTATTGAGGTGATTGGTGAATGGGGGAAGAAGAGAGAGGGTAGTGGTGGGGTCCTGTGGGGTCCACAGATCCTGTGGTGTCAAGGAAAAGTCATCCCTGCACCAAGTGGCATCAAAATTCACGTTTTGAGCCATTTCTGGCGTTAAACGCCGGGCTGGTGCCCATTCCTGGCGTTTAACGCCAGGTTGTTGCCCTTTACTGGCGTTTAACGCCAGTCTGGTGCCCCTTTCTGGCGTTAAACGCCCAGAATGGTGCCAGACTGGGCGTTAAACGCCCAACAGCTAGCATTACTGGTGTTTGAACGCCAGCTTCTTCTCCTCCAGGGTGTGCTGTTTTTCTTCCTGTTTTTCATTCTGTTTTTGCTTTTTCATTGTTTTTGTGACTTCTTATGATCATCAACCTACAAAAAAGATAAATAACAAAAGAAAATAGTTAACTATAAAACATTGGGTTGCCTCCCAACAAGCGCTTCTTTAATGTCATTAGCTTGACAGAGGACTCTCATGGAGCCTCAGAAATACTCAGAACCGTGTTGGAACCTCCCAACACCAAACTTAGAGTTTGAATGTGGGGGTTCAACACCAAACTTAGAGTTTGGTTGTGGCCTCCCAACACCAAACTTAGAGTTTGACTGTGGGGGCTCTGCTTGGCTCTGTTTTGAGAGAAGCTCTTCATACTTCCTCTCCATGATGAGAGAGGGATGTCCTTGGGCCTTAAACACCAAGGATTCTTCATTCACTTGAATGATCAACTCTCCTCTATCAACATCAATCACAGCCTTTGCTGTGGCTAGGAAGGGTCTGCCAAGGATGGTGGATTCATCCATGCACTTTCCAGTCTCTAGGACTATGAAATCAGTAGGGATGTAATGGTCTTCAATCTTCACCAAAACATTCTCTACAAGTCCATGAGCTTGTTTTCTTGAATTGTCTGCCATCTCTAATGAGATTCTTGCAGCTTGCACCTCAAAGATCCCTAATTTCTCCATTACAGAGAGGGGCATGAGGTTTACACTTGACCCTAAGTCACACAAGGCCTTCTTGAAGGTCATGGTGCCTATGGTACAAGGTATAGAAAACTTCCCAGGATCCTGCCTCTTTTGAGGCAGTTTCTGCCTAGACAAGTCATCCAGTTCTTTGGTGAGCAAAGGTGGTTCATCCTCCCAAGTCTCATTTCCAAATAACTTGTCTTTTAGCTTCATGATTGCTCCAAGGTATTTAGCAACTTGCTCTTCAGTGACATACTCATCCTCTTCAGAGGAAGAATACTCATCAGAGCTCATGAATGGCAGAAGTAAGTCCAATGGAATCTCTATGGTCTCATTTTGAGCCTCAGATTCCCATTGTTCCTCATTGAGGAACTTAGAGGAGATTGGTACACGCCCATTGAGGTCGTCCTCAGTGGCGTCCTCCTCCTCTCTTTCCTCTCCATATTCGGCCATGTCTATGGCTTTGCACTCTCCTTTTGGATTTTCTTCTGTATTACTTGGGAGAGTACTAGGAGGAAGTTCAGTAACTTTCTTACTCAGCTGACCCACTTGTCCTTCCAAATTCCTAATGGAGGACCTTGTTTCAGTCATGAAACTTTGAGTGGTCTTTATTAGATCAGAGACCATTGTTGCTAAGTCAGAAGTACTCTGCTTAGAACTCTCTATCTGTTGCTGAGAAGATGATGGAAAAGGCTTGTTATTGCTAAACCTATTTCTTCCACCATTATTATTATTGAAACCTTGTTGAGGTCTCTCTTGATTCTTCCATGAGAAATTTGGGTGATTTCTCCATGAAGAATTATAGGTGTTTCCATAGGGTTCTCCTAGGTAATTCACCTCTTCCATGGAAGGGTTCTCAGGATCATAAGCTTCTTCCTCAGGTGAAGCATCCTTAGTACTGCCAGGTGCATTTTGCATTCCAGACAGACTTTGCAATCCCGCACAACTAACCAGCAAGTGCACTGGGTCATCCAAGTAATACCTTGCGTGAGCAAGGGTCGATCCCACGGAGATTGTCGGCTTGAAGCAAGCTATGGTTATCTTGTAAATCTTAGTCAGGATATCAGAAATTATCAGGATTGATTGTAAAAAGCAAAAGAACATGAAATGGTTACTTGTATTGCAGTAATGGAGAATGGGTTGAGGCTTGGAGATGCTCCATCTTCTGAATCTCTGCTTTCCTACTGTCTTCTTCATCAAACACGCAAGGCTCCTTCCATGGCAAGCTGTATGTAGGGTTTCACCATTGTCAGTGGCTACCTCCCATCCTCTCAGTGAAAATACGTCCCTGATGCTCTGTCACAGCATAGGCTAATCATCTGTCGGTTCTCAATCAGGCCGGAATAGAATCCAGTGATTCTTTTGCGTCTGTCACTAACGCCCCGCCCTCAGGAGTTTGAAGCACGTCACAGTCATCCAGTCATTGAATCCTACTCAGAATACCACAGACAAGGTTTAGACCTTCCGGATTCTCTTGAATGCCGCCATCAGTTCTAGCTTATACCACGAAGATTCCGATTAAAGAACCCAAGAGATAACTACTCAATCTAAGATAGAACAGAGGTGGTTGTCAGGCACATGTTCATGGTTGAGAATGATGATGATTGTCATGGATCATCACATTCATCCGGATTAAGAACAAGTGTTATCTTAGAATCGAAACAAGCATGATTGAATAAGAAACAGTAGTAATTGCATTAATCCATCAAGACACAGCAGAGCTCCTCACCCCCAACCATGGGGTTTAGAGACTCATACTGTGGAAAGAAACGTGTAAGAAATGTTATGAGGTCATAAGGTCCGGATACAATGTCAAAAGATCCTATAAGTAGTAAACTAGTGTCCTAAGGTTTACAGAAATGAGTAAATGACAGAAAAATCCACTTCCGGGCCCACTTGGTGTGTGCTTGGGCTGAGCAATGAAGGAATTTCGTGTAGAGACCTTTTCTGGAGTTAAACGCCAGCTTTCATGCCAGTTTGGGCGTTTAACTCCAAATTTTATGCCAGTTCCGGCGTTTAACGCTGGAATTTCTGTAGGTGATTTTGAGCGCCGGTTTGGGCCATCAAATCTTGGGCAAAGTATGGACTATTATATATTGCTGGAAAGCCCAGGATGTCTACTTTCCAATGCCGTTGAGAGCGCGCCAATTGGGCTTCTGTAGCTCCAGAAAGTCCACTTCGAGTGCAGGGAGGTCAGAATCCAACAGCATCTGCAGTCCTTTTCAGTCTCAGGATCAGATTTTTGCTCAGAACCCTCAATTTCAGTCAAAAAATACCTGAAATCACAGAAAAACACACAAACTCATAGTAAAGTCCAGAAAAGTGAATTTTAATTAAAAACTAATAAAAATATACTAAAAACTAACTAAAAATACTAAAAACATACTAAAAACAATGCCAAAAAAGCATACAAATTATCCGCTCATCACAACACCAAACTTAAATTGTTGCTTGTCCCCAAGCAACTGAAAATCAAAATAGGATAAAAAGAAGAGAATATACTATAGACTCCCAAAATATCAAAGAAACATAGCTCCAATTAGATGAGCGGGACTAGTAGCTTTTTGCCTCCGAACAGTTTTGGCATCTCACTCTATCCTTTGAAGTTCAGAATGATTGGCATCTATAAGAACTCAGAACTCAGATAGTGTTATTGATTCTCCTAGTTAAGTATATTGATTCTTGAACATAGCCAGTGTATGAGTCTTGGCTGTGGCCCAAAGCACTCTGTCTTCCAGTATTACCACTGGATACATACATGCCACAGACACATAATTGGGTGAACCTTTTTAGATTGTGACTTAGCTTTGCTAAAGTCCCCAATTAGAGGTGTCCAGGGTTCTTAAGCACACACTTTTGCCTTGGATCACAACTTTATTTCCTTCTTTTTCTTTCTTTTTCTCTCTTTTTTTTTCTCTTTTTTTCGAAATTTTTTTTTTTTGTATTCACTGCTTTTTCTTGCTTCAAGAATCAAATTGATGATTTTTCAGATCCTCAATGACAGTTCTCCTTTTCCATCATTCTTTCAAGAGCCAACAATTTTAACATTCTTAAAACAACAAATTCAAGAGACATATGCACTGTTCAAGCATTCATTCAGAAAACAAAAAGTATTGTCACCACATCAAACTAATTCAACTAGTTTCAGAGATAAATTTCGAAATCCTGTACTTCTTGTTCTTTTGTGATTAAAGCATTTTTTTCTTTTAAGAGAGGTGATGGATTCATAGGACATTCATAGCTTTAAGGCATAAACTTAAATTTTATTAATTATGAACTAAGAACAAGACTCAAATATAGATATAAGATGAGACTAAAGAAATAAAAATAGAAAACAAAACAAGAAAAACGAAAAAAAAATAGGCTCCTAATGATAGAGGTTTTCACAGAGTTAGGACTCAACAACCTTGATTTTGAGAAGTGGATGCTCCCTCAGCTTGAGAGGAGAGCTTTTGGCGTTTCAACTCTTGGAGTTCACGCCCCTGCTTCTCTTGTTCCTTCAGCAATTTGCAGAGCATGCAGTTTTGATTCTGCTGTTCTTCCTTCAGTTGCTCCATAGTCTCTTGCAACTTGTTAATAGATGCTTCCAGGTTGGACCAGTAGTCAATTCTTGGGAATTCAGGGAGGAATTCCTGCGCCCTCCTCTTGATGGAGTTGTCTTGCACTTGTCCTTCCATTGACTTCTTAGTGATTGGGTGTTCAATGGGTATGAACTCATCTACTCCCATCTTCACCCCAGCCTCTTTACAGAGCAAGGAAATCAAGCTTGGATAAGCCAATTTGGCTTCAGTGGAATTCTTATTTGCAATTGTGTAGATCTCACAAGCAATCACATGATGGACCTCCACCTCTTTTCCAAGCATAATGCAATGAATCATCACTGCTCTCTTGATGGTTACCTCAGAACGGTTGCTAGTGGGCAATATGGAACGCCCAATAAAGTCTAGCCAACCTCTTGCAATTGGCTTGAGGTCTCCCCTCTTGAGTTGGTTTGGGACACCCTTAGAATTGGTTATCCACTTAGTTCCAGGGAGGCATATGTCCTCTAGAACTTGATCCAACCCCTTATCTACTCTCACCATCCTCCTATTAAAGGAATCAGGATCATCTTGCAGTTGAGGCAACTTGAAGATTTCTCTTATTTTGTCCAGATGAAAGTATATAACTTTCCCTCTGACCATGGTTCTGTAGGTATGGTAAGCGGTTCCAGTCATTCTCTGCTTATCTGTTAGCCACAGATTTGAGTAGAATTCCTGAACCATGTTCCTTCCAACCTTTATCTCAGGATTGGTTAGAACTTCCCATCCTCTGTTTCGAATTTGCTCTTGGATCCCCGGATATTCATCTTCTTTCAGATCAAATTTAACTTCCGGGATCACTGACCTCAGACCCATTATTTTATGATAATGGTCTTCATGTTCTTTGGTTAAGAACTTCTCTTCATTCCAAAGATTCTTTGGATTATTCTCTTTCTTGCCTCTTAAATTGGTTTGTTTTCCCTTAGGAGCCATGATATTGATGAATCTTGGCTTAGTGATCACGGAAAAGCACACCAAACTTAGAGGTTTGCTTGTCCTCAAGCAAAAGGAAAGAGAGAAGAGAGGGGGAGGAAGAGGAAATTCGAATGGTGTGGGCAAAGGGGGTTCCAAACGTGAATTTATAAGGGAGGGGAGAAGAGATTTCGAAAAATTAAAAATTTGAAAGGAGATTTGAGAAGATATGAAAAGAAATTGAGAAAAGGGTGAGTTTTTGAAGAAGATTTGGGATTAATTTGAAATAGATTTGAAGAATGGTTTTGATTTGTGAAGATTTGAAAGTGAATGATGAAAGGTTGAAGAGCATTTATGTAGAAGAGTATGGTTAAAAAGAGGAAAGTTTGAAAAAAATTGAGTTGAAAACAAAAATGTGGTCCCCCCACCTTTCTGGCGTTAAACGCCCAGAATGGCACCCATTCTGGCGTTTAACGCCCATTTGCTACCCCTTTTGGGCGTTTAACGCCCAGTCAGGTGCCCTGGCTGGCGTTAAACGCCAGAAATCCTTTGTCACTGGGCGTTTTTCCAAAACGCCCAGGATGCTGCACACCTGGCGTTAAACGCCCAGAATGGTGCCCATTCTGGCGTTTAACGCCCAAAATGGCACCATTACCGGCGTTAAACGCCCAGAATGGTGCCCATTCTGGCGTTTAACGCCCAAAATGCCCCTTACTGGCATTTTTTCGCCAGTAAGCTCATTTTCTCTGCTTTTTGAGCTGAATCCTTCTGTAACTCTGTGAATTCCTTCATTTTTGATACTTGCCTCTGTAGGAACAATTCATACAACTTTCTAATGACTGGGTTGCCTCCCAGCAAGCGCTTCTTTACTGTCTTTAGCTGGACTTTCACTGAGAATCACTCAAGTCTCAGTTTTGAGCATTGGTATTCAAGTTCTTCCCACTCCTCAATTGAACTGCTTGACACTCCTCTGTTATCTGTTTAGATATTTGCTGTTTTGCTTGATTCAACTGTAGTTCTATGCTCTTATTAGCAACCTTAGTTTCATGGAGCATCTCTTTAAATTCTGCTAACTGTTCTGTCATTAGGAGCAATTGTTGATTAAGCTCATTCATCTGTTCTTGAGGATTAGGATCAGTGACTAATGCCATGACTTCCTCCTTTGGAACGAATTCATTGCTAGAATACAAGTATTGGTTTCTAGCAACAGTGTCTATAAGCTCTTGAGCTTCTTCAATTGTCTTCCTCATGTGTATAGATCCACCAGCTGAGTGGTCTAAAGACATCTGAGCTTTTTCTGTAAGCCCATAGTAGAAAATGTCTAACTGTACCCACTCTGAAAACATTTCAGAGGGACATTTTCTTAGCATACCTCTATACCTCTCCCAGGCATTATAAAGGGATTCATTATCCTCTTGTTTAAAGCCTTGGATGTCCAGCCTTAGCTGTGTCATCCTCTTTGGAGGGTAAAAATGATTCAGGAATTTGTCTGTTAACTGTTTCCATGTCTTTATGCTTGCTGTAGGTTGGTTATTCAACCACCTTTTGGCTTGGTCTTTTACAGCAAATGGAAACAGTAATAGTCTGTAGACATCCTGATCTACCTCTTTATCATGTACTGTGTCAGCAATTTGTAAGAACTGTGCCAGAAACTCAGTAGGTTCTTCCTGTGGAACACCGGAATACTGGCAATTTTGCTGCACTATGATAATGAGTTGAGGGTTTAGCTCAAAGCTGCTTGCCTTGATGGGGGGCGTGCAGATGCTACTCCCATATGCAGCTGTAATGGGGTTAGCATATGACCCCAGAGTCCTTCTGGACTGATTAATTCCACTTAAGTCCATAATGGACAAAAGGGAAATGATAATGATTGCAAAGAGATGAATTTTGTTTATTTTTATTTTTTTGAAATAACCGAAAAAATTAAAATAAAATAAAATAAAACAAAAGGAAACTAAAATAAAAAAATTCGAAAATCAAAGGGAAAATGAGATCAAAGCAAATTGAGAACTGAATCAATTAGTAAAAAAAAAGATTTTGAAAACAGCAATTAAAAAGATATGATTGAAAAATTTTTATGAAAAAGATTTGATTCTTAAAAAGAGGAAAGAGAAAAACACAAAAAGACACCAAACTTAAAATTTTTAGAAATCAAACACTAATTTTTCGAAAATTTTAAGAGAAAAACACAAAGAGGACACCAAACTTAGAATTTTTATGAATCAAAAAGGGACTAAGAACATGCAAAATTCGAAAATCAAAAGAAAAAAAACAAAAGCATGCAATTGACACCAAACTTAGAATATGAAACTAGACTCAACTAAAAGACTCTAAACCAACAAAAAGAAAACAGTCCTAATCTAAGCAACAAGATAAACCGTCAGTTGTCCAAACTCGAACAATCCCCGGCAACGGCGCCAAAAACTTGGTGCACGAAATTGCAATCACACTTTTGCAATCCCGCACAACTAACCAGCAAGTGCACTGGGTCGTCCAAGTAATACCTTGCGTGAGCAAGGGTCGATCCCACGGAGATTGTCGGCTTGAAGCAAGCTATGGTTATCTTGTAAATCTTAGTCAGGATATCAGAAATTATCAGGATTGATTGTAAAAAGCAAAAGAACATGAAATGGTTACTTGTATTGCAGTAATGGAGAATGGGTTGAGGCTTGGAGATGCTCCATCTTCTGAATCTCTGCTTTCCTACTGTCTTCTTCATCAAACACGCAAGGCTCCTTCCATGGCAAGCTGTATGTAGGGTTTCACCATTGTCAGTGGCTACCTCCCATCCTCTCAGTGAAAATACGTCCCTGATGCTCTGTCACAGCATAGGCTAATCATCTGTCGGTTCTCAATCAGGCCGGAATAGAATCCAGTGATTCTTTTGCGTCTGTCACTAACGCCCCGCCCTCAGGAGTTTGAAGCACGTCACAGTCATCCAGTCATTGAATCCTACTCAGAATACCACAGACAAGGTTTAGACCTTCCGGATTCTCTTGAATGCCGCCATCAGTTCTAGCTTATACCACGAAGATTCCGATTAAAGAACCCAAGAGATAACTACTCAATCTAAGATAGAACAGAGGTGGTTGTCAGGCACATGTTCATGGTTGAGAATGATGATGATTGTCACGGATCATCACATTCATCCGGATTAAGAACAAGTGTTATCTTAGAATCGAAACAAGCATGATTGAATAAGAAACAGTAGTAATTGCATTAATCCATCAAGACACAGCAGAGCTCCTCACCCCCAACCATGGGGTTTAGAGACTCATACTGTGGAAAGAAACGTGTAAGAAATGTTATGAGGTCATAAGGTCCGGATACAATGTCAAAAGATCCTATAAGTAGTAAACTAGTGTCCTAAGGTTTACAGAAATGAGTAAATGATAGAAAAATCCACTTCCGGGCCCACTTGGTGTGTGCTTGGGCTGAGCAATGAAGGAATTTCGTGTAGAGACCTTTTCTGGAGTTAAACGCCAGCTTTCATGCCAGTTTGGGCGTTTAACTCCAAATTTTATGCCAGTTCCGGCGTTTAACGCTGGAATTTCTGTAGGTGACTTTGAGCGCCGGTTTGGGCCATCAAATCTTTGGCAAAGTATGGACTATTATATATTTCTGGAAAGCCCAGGATGTCTACTTTCCAATGCCGTTGAGAGCGCGCCAATTGGGCTTCTGTAGCTCCAGAAAATCCACTTCGAGTGCAGGGAGGTCAGAATCCAACAGCATCTGCAGTCCTTTTCAGTCTCAGGATCAGATTTTTGCTCAGAACCCTCAATTTCAGTTAGAAAATACCTGAAATCACAGAAAAACACACAAACTCATAGTAAAGTCCAGAAAAGTGAATTTTAATTAAAAACTAATAAAAATATACTAAAAACTAACTAAAAAATACTAAAAACATACTAAAAACAATGCCAAAAAAGCATACAAATTATCCGCTCATCACACCAAAAACTTGGTGCGCGAAATTGTGAACAATACTTTTCACAACTCTCATAATCCCCGGTCATGAACTCCAAAAACTTGGTGGTTCAATTCCATGGCATTACACAACTTCGCACAACTAACCAGCAAGTGCACTGGGTCGTCCAAGTAATACCTTACGTGAGTAAGGGTCGATCCCACGGAGATTGTTAGCATTGAAGCAAGCTATGGTCATCTTGTAAATCTTAGTCAGGCAGATTCAATTGGATATGATGATGAACGAAAATAATATAAAAGATAAAGATAGTGATACTTATGTATATCATTGGTGTAAGAGCTTCAGACAAGCGTATGAAGATGCCTTCCCTTCCGTCTCTCTGCTTTCCTACTGCCTTCATCCAATCCTTCTTACTCCTTTCCATGGCAAGCTCGTGTAGGGTTTCACTGTTGTCAGCAGCTACCTCCCATCCTCTCAGTGAAAATACGTCCCTGATGCTCTGTCACAGCATAGGCTAATCATCTGTCGGTTCTCGTTCAGGCCGGAATAATATCCATTGATATTTTTGCGTCTGTCACTAACGCCCTAGCCTGCTAGGAGTTTGAAGCACGTCACAGTCATTCAATCACTGAATCCTACTCAGAATACCACAGACAAGGTTAGACCTTCCGGATTCTCTTGAATGCCGCCATCAGTTCTTGCCTATACCACGAAGACTCTGATATCACAGAATGGTTGGCTCGTTTGTCAGGCGAGCACTCGGTTGTCAGGCGATCAACCATGCATCGTGCAATCAGGAATCCAAGAGATATTCACTAAGCCTCAGATGCTTGTAGAACAAGAATGGTTGTCAGTCACCTTGTTCATGAGTGAGAATGGTGATGGGCGTCAATCATCACCTTCATCATGTTGAAGAACAAGTGATATCTTGGACAAAGAACAAGCGGAATTGAATGGAAGAACAATAGTAATTGCATTAATACTCGAGGTACAGCAGAGCTCCACACCTTAATCTATGGTGTGTAGAAACTCCACCGTTGAAAATACATAAGAACAAGGTCTAGGTATGGCCGAATGGCCCGCCTCCCAATGGTCTAAGATAGCATAAAACGAAGATAGCTACCAAAAGTCCTCTGATACAATAGTAAAAGGGCCTACTTATAGATAACTAGTAGCCTAAGGTGTACAAAGATGAGTAAATGACATAAAAATCTACTTTCGGGCCCACTTGGTGTGTGCTTGGGTTGAGCAATGAAGCATTTTCGTGTAGAGACTCTTCTTGGAGTTAAACGCCAGCTTTAGTGCCAGTTTGGGCGTTTAACTCCCAATTAGGTGCCAGTTCCGGCGTTTAACGCTGGAATTTCTTGAGGTGACTTTAAACGCCGGTTTGGGCCATCAAATCTTGGGCAAAGTATGGACTATTATATATTGCTGGAAAGCCCAGGATGTCTACTTTCCAACGCCGTTGAGAGCGCGCCAATTGGGCTTCTGTAGCTCCAGAAAATCCACTTCGAGTGCAGGGAGGTCAGAATCCAACAGCATCTGCAGTCCTTTTGAGTCTCTGGATCAGATTTTTGCTCAGATCCCTCAATTTCAGCCAGAAAATACCTGAAATCACAGAAAAACCCACAAACTCATAGTAAAGTCCAGAAAAGTGAATTTTAACTACAAACTAATAAAAATATACTAAAAACTCAACTAAAACTACCAAAAACATACTAAAAACAATACCAAAAAGTGTACAAATTATCCGCTCATCACAACACCAAACTTAAATTGTTGCTTGTCCCCAAGCAACTGAAGATCAAATAAGATAGAAAGAAGAGAATATGCAATGAACTCCAAAAACATCTATGAAGATCAGTATTAATTAGATGAGCGGGGCTTTTATCTTTTTGCCTCTGAATAGTTTTGGCATCTCACTTTATCCTTTGGAATTCAGAATGATTGGCTTCTTTAGGAACTCAGAATCCAGATAGTGTTATTGATTCTCCTAGTTAAGTATGATGATTCTTGAACACAGCTACTTATTGAGTCTTGGCCGTGGCCCAAAGCACTCTGTCTTCCAGTATTACCACCGGATACATACATGCCACAGACACATAATTGGGTGAACCTTTTCAGATTGTGACTCAGCTTTGCTAAAGTCCCCAATTAGAGGTGTCCAGGGTTCTTAAGCACACTCTTATTGCCTTGGATCACAACCTTTTTTCTTTCTTTTTCTTTCTTCTTTTTTTTTCGGTTTTTTTTTTCGTTTGCTTTTTCTCTTTTTTTTTTTCACTGCTTTTTCTTGCTTCAAGAATCATTTTTATGATTTTTCAGATCCTCAGTAACATGTCTCCTTTTTCATCATTCTTTCAAGAGCCAACATTCATGAACCACAAATTCAGAAGACATATGCACTGTTCAAGCATACATTCAAAGAACAAAAGTGTTGCCACCACATCAAATTAATTAAACTATTATAAAATTCAGAATTCATGCAATTCTTTCCTTTTCAATTAAGCACGTTTTTATTCAAGAAAGGTGATGGATTCATAGGACATTCATAACTTTAAGGCATAGACACTAAGACACTAATGATCACAAGACACAAATATGGACAAACATAAAGCATAAAAATTCGAAAAACAGAAGAATAAAGAACAAGGAAATCAAGGAACGGGTCCACCTTAGTGATGGCGGCTCTTCCTTCCTCTTGAAGGTCCTATGGAGTGCTTGAGCTCCTCAATGTCTCTTCCTTGTCTTTGTTGCCCCTCTCTCATGATTCTTTGATCTTCTCTAATTTCTTGGAGGAGAATGGAGTGTTCTTGATGCTCCACCCTTAGTTGTCCCATGTTGGAACTCAATTCTCCTAGGGAGGTGTTTACTTGCTCCCAATAATTTTGTGGAGGAAAGTGCATCCCTTGAGGAATCTCAGGGATCTCATGGTGAGAGGGGTCTCTTGTGTACTCCATCCTTTTCTTGGTGATGGGCTTGTCCTCATCAATGGGGGTATCTCCCTCTATGTCAACTCCAACTGAATAACAGAGGTGACAGATGAGATGAGGAAAGGCTAACCTTGCCAAAGTGGAGGTCTTGTCCGCCACCTTGTAGAGTTCTTGGGCTATAACCTCATGAACCTCTATTTCTTCTCCAATCATGATGCTATGGATCATGATGGCCCGGTCTATGGTAACTTCGGACCGGTTGCTAGTGGGAATGATTGAGCGTTGTATGAACTCTAACCATCCTCTAGCTACGGGCTTGAGGTCATGCCTTCTCAATTGAACCGGCTTTCCTCTTGAATCTTGCTTCCATTGTGCGCCCTCTTCACATATGGTTGTGAGGACTTGGTCCAACCTTTGATCAAAGTTGACCCTTCTTGTATAAGGATGCTCATCTCCTTGCATCATAGGCAAGTTGAACGCCACCCTCACACTCTCCGGACTGAAATCCAAGTATTTCCCCCGAACCATAGTGAGATAATTCTTTGGATTCGGGTTCACACTTTGGTCATGGTTCTTGGTGATCCATGCATTGGCATAGAACTCTTGATCCATCAAGATTCCGACTTGTTGAATGGGGTTGGTGAGTACTTCCCAACCTCTTCTTCGGATCTCATGGCGGATCTCCGGATATTCACCCTTTTTGAGTGAAAAGGGGACCTCGGGGATCACCTTCTTCAAGGCCACAACTTCATAGAAGTGGTCTTGATGCACCCTTGAGAGGAATCTATCCATCTCCTATGACTCGGAGGTGGAAGCTTTTGCCTTCCCTTTCCTCTTTCTAGAGGTTTCTCCGGCCTTGGATGCCATAAATGGTTATGGAAAAACGAAAAAGCAACGCTTTTACCACACCAAACTTAAAAGGTTTGCTCGTCCTCGAGCAAAGAAGAAAGAAGAGAGTAGAAGAAGAAATGAGGAAAAGGGAGATGGTAGTGTGTTCGGCCAAAGAGGGGGAGAAGTGGTGTTTAGGTTGTGTGAAAATGAAGGGTTGAAGAAGGGTATATATAGAAGAGAGGGGGGTAATGGTTCGGCCATTATGGGTGGGTTTGGGAGGGAAAGTGGTTTGAATTTGAAGGGTGAGGTTGGTGGGATTTTATGAAGGATGGATGTAAGTGGTGAAGAGAAAGATGGGATTTGATAGGTGAAGGGTTTTTGAGGAAGAGGTATTGAGGTGATTGGTGAATGGGGGAAGAAGAGAGAGGGTGGTGGTGGGGTCCTGTGGGGTCCACAGATCCTGTGGTGTCAAGGAAAAGTCATCCCTGCACCAAGTGGCATCAAAATTCACGTTTTGAGCCATTTCTGGCGTTAAACGCCGGGCTGGTGCCCATTCCTGGCGTTTAACGCCAGGTTGTTGCCCTTTACTGGCGTTTAACGCCAGTTTGGTGCCCCTTTCTGGCGTTAAACGCCCAGAATGGTGCCAGACTGGGCGTTAAACGCCCAACAGCTAGCATTACTGGCGTTTGAACGCCAGCTTCTTCTCCTCCAGGGTGTGCTGTTTTTCTTCCTGTTTTTCATTCTGTTTTTGCTTTTTTCATTGTTTTTGTGACTTCTTATGATCATCAACCTACAAAAAAGATAAAATAACAAAAGAAAATAGTTAACTATAAAACATTGGGTTGCCTCCCAACAAGCGCTTCTTTAATGTCATTAGCTTGACAGAGGACTCTCATGGAGCCTCAGAAATACTCAGAACCGTGTTGGAACCTCCCAACACCAAACTTAGAGTTTGAATGTGGGGGTTCAACACCAAACTTAGAGTTTGGTTGTGGCCTCCCAACACCAAACTTAGAGTTTGACTGTGGGGGCTCTGCTTGGCTCTGTTTTGAGAGAAGCTCTTCATGCTTCCTCTCCATGATGATAGAGGGATGTCCTTGGGCCTTAAACACCAAGGATTCTTCATTCACTTGAATGATCAACTCTCCTCTATCAACATCAATCACAGCCTTTGCTGTGGCTAGGAAGGGTCTGCCAAGGATGATGGATTCATCCATGCACTTCCCAGTCTCTAGGACTATAAAATCAGTAGGGATGTAATGGTCTTCAATCTTCACCAAAACATTCTCTACAAGTCCATGAGCTTGTTTTCTTGAATTGTCTGCCATCTCTAATGAGATTCTTGCAGCTTGCACCTCAAAGATCCCTAATTTCTTCATTACAGAGAGGGGCATGAGGTTTACACTTGACCCTAAGTCACACAAGGCCTTCTTGAAGGTCATGGTGCCTATGGTACAAGGTATAGAAAACTTCCCAGGATCCTGCCTCTTTTGAGGCAGTTTCTGCCTAGACAAGTCATCCAGTTCTTTGGTGAGCAAAGGTGGTTCATCCTCCCAAGTCTCATTTCCAAATAACTTGTCATTTAGCTTCATGATTGCTCCAAGGTATTTAGCAACTTGCTCTTCAGTGACATACTCATCCTCTTCAGAGGAAGAATACTCATCAGAGCTCATGAATGGCAGAAGTAAGTCCAATGGAATCTCTATGGTCTCATTTTGAGCCTCAGATTCCCATTGTTCCTCATTGAGGAACTCAGAGGAGATTGGTACACGCCCACTGAGGTCTTCCTCAGTGGCGTCCTCCTCCTCTCTTTCCTCTCCATATTCGGCCATGTTTATGGCTTTGCACTCTCCTTTTGGATTTTCTTCTGTATTACTTGGGAGAGTACTAGGAGGAAGTTCAGTAACTTTCTTACTCAGCTGACCCACTCGTCCTTCCAAATTCCTAATGGAGGACCTTGTTTCAGTCATGAAACTTTGAGTGGTCTTTATTAGATCAGAGACCATTGTTGCTAAGTCAGAAGTACTCTGCTTAGAACTCTCTGTCTGTTGCTGAGAAGATGATGGAAAAGGCTTGCCATTGCTAAACCTGTTTCTTCCACCATTATTGTTATTGAAACCTTGTTGAGGTCTCTCTTGATTCTTCCATGAGAAATTTGGGTGATTTCTCCATGAAGAATTATAGGTGTTTCCATAGGGTTCTCCTAGGTAATTCACCTCTTCCATGGAAGGGTTCTCAGGATCATAAGCTTCTTCCTCAGGTGAAGCATCCTTAGTACTGCCAGGTTCATTTTGCATTCCAGACAGACTTTGAGAAATCAAATTGACTTGTTGAGTCAATATCTTGTTCTGAGCCAAAATGGCATTCAGAGTGTCAATCTCAAGAACTCCTTTCTTCTGACTTGTCCCATTGTTCACAGGATTCCTTTCAGAAGTGTACATGAATTGGTTATTTGCAACCATCTCAATTAGTTCCTGAGCCTCTGTAGGCGTCTTCTTCAGATGAAGAGATCCTCCAGCAGAGCTATCCAAAGACATCTTGGATAGTTCAGAGAGACCATCATAGAAAATACCTATGATGCTCCATTCAGAAAGCATGTCTGAGGGACATCTTCTGATTAATTGTTTGTATCTTTCCCAAGCTTCATAGAGGGATTCTTCATCCTTCTGTCTGAAGGTTTGGACTTCCACTCTAAGCTTACTCCATCTTTGAGGTGGAAAGAACTTTGCCAAGAAGGCATTGACTAGCTTTTCCCAAGAGTCCAGGCTTTCTTTAGGTTGAGAATCCAACCATATTCTAGCTCTGTCTCTTACAGCAAAAGGGAATAGCATCAGTTTGTAGACCTCAGGGTTAACCCCATTAGTCTTGACTGTGTCACAGATTTGCAAGAATTCAGCTAAGAACTGATGAGGATCTTCCATTGGAAGTCCATGGAACTTGCAATTCTGTTGCATTAGAGATAATTGAGGCTTAAGCTCAAAGTTGTTTGCTCCAATGACAGGGATAGAGATGCTTCTCCCATAGAAATCAGGAGTAGGTGCAGTGAAGTCACCCAGCATCTTCCTTGCATTGTTGGCATTGTTGTTGTTTTCGGCTGCCATGGGTTCTTCTTCCTTGAAGAGTTCGGTCAGGTCCTCAACAGAAAGTTGTGCTTTAGCTTCTCTTAGCTTTCGCTTCAAGGTCCTCTCAGGTTCAGGGTCAGCCTCAACAAGAATGCCTTTGTCTTTGCTCCTGCTCATAAGAAAGAGAAGAGAACAAGAAAATGTAGAATCCTCTATGTCACAGTATAGAGATTCCTTTAAGTGTCAGAGGAAAAGAAGAGTAGAAGACAGAAGTAGAAAATTCGAACTTATCAGAAAAAGATAGAGTTCGAATTTTGCATTAAGAAGTAGTGTTAGTCATAAATAGAAGGATGTGAGAAGAGAGGAAGAAGTTTTCGAAAATTAATTAAAAGGATGTTGATAATTTTCGAAAATTGAAAGTGGAAAAGAAATCAAGTGATTTTTGAAAAAGATTTTGAAATTAGAAATTAAAAAGATTTGATTGAAAACTATTTTGAAAAAGATGAGGTTGAGAAGATATGATTAGTTTTAAAGAGATGTGATTGAGATGATATGATTTGAAAACAATTTTAAAAAGATTTGATTTGAAAACAATTTTAAAAAAAATTTGATTTTAAAAAAAAATTAATGACTTGCCTAACAAGAAAAGATATGATTCAAACATAAAACCTTCCTCAACAGAAAAGGCAAAAAATGTTCAATCAAATCATTAATTGTTAGTAAGTATCTTTGAAAAAGGAAAGAAATTGATTTTGAAAACATTTGATTGAAAAGATATGATTTGAAAAAGATTTGATTTTGAAAAACTTTGAAAACTTGAAAAAAAAATTGATTTTGAAAACAAAATCTTCCCCCTAGCACCATCCTGGCGTTAAACGCCCAGAATGGTATACATTCTGGCGTTTAACACCCAAAATGCTACCTCTTTGGGCGTTAAACGCCCAACCAGGTACCCTGGCTGGCGTTTAAACGCCAGTCTGTCTTCTTCACTGGGCATTTTTGAATGCTCAGCTTTTTCTGTATAATTCCTCTGCAGTATGTTCTGAATCTTCAATTCTTTGTATCATTGACTTGAAAAGACACAAATTAAAAATATTTTTGGATTTTTTAATAATCAAAATGCAACAAGAATCAAATAACAATGCATGCAAGACACCAAACTTAGCAGTTTGTGTACTACTGACACTATATGAGACACATAAACACTCAAGCCAAAAGAATTCAAAGATCAGAGTAAGAAATCATCAAGAATTACTTGAAGATCCTTAAGACACATGAATGAATGCATGCAATTGACACCAAACTTAAGATGAGACACTAGACTTAAGCAAGAAACATCAAATATTTTTGGTTTTATGATTTTGTGATTTTTTTTGTATTTTTCGAAAATTAAGTGGGAAAAGATATCAAAATTCTTAATGAGAATTCCAGGAATCAGTGCAATGCTAGTCTAAGACTCCGGTCCAGGAATTAGACATGGCTTCACAGCCAGCCAAGCTTTCAAAGAAAGCTTCGGTCCAAAACACTAGACATGACCAAAGGTCAGCCAAGCCTTAGCAGATCACTGCTCCAAAAGCAAAATTGATGAAAATCAACAAGCTCTTGTGGTGATAAGTTGAAACCTCGGTCCAATCAGATTAGACATGGCTTCTCAGCCAGCCAGATTTCAACAAATCATCATGAAACTCTAGAATTCATCTTCAAGAATTTCGAAAAAAATAAATACCTAATCTAAGCAACAAGATGAACCGTCAGTTGTCCAAACTAGAACAATCCCAGGCATTGTTACCAAAAGCTTGCTCAAAACTTGAACAATCCCCGGCAACGGCGCCAAAAACTTGGTGCGCGAAATTGTGAACAATACTTTTCACAACTCTCATAATCCCTGGTCATGAACTCCAAAAACTTGGTGGTTCAATTCCATGGCATTACACAACTTCGCACAACTAACCAGCAAGTGCACTGGGTCGTCCAAGTAATACCTTACGTGAGTAAGGGTCGATCCCACGGAGATTGTTAGCATTGAAGCAAGCTATGGTCATCTTGCAAATCTTAGTCAGGCAGACTCAAATGGATATGGTGATGAACGAAAATAATATAAAAGATAAAGATAGTGATACTTATGTATATCATTGGTGTAAGAGCTTCAGACAAGCGTATGAAAATGCCTTCCCTTCCGTCTCTCTGCTTTCCTACTGCCTTCATCCAATCCTTCTTACTCCTTTCCATGGCAAGCTCGTGTAGGGTTTCACTGTTGTCAGCAGCTACCTCCCATCCTCTCAGTGAAAATACGTCCCTGATGCTCTGTCACAGCATAGGCTAATCATCTTTCGGTTCTCGTTCAGGCCGGAATAATATCCATTGATATTTTTGCGTCTGTCACTAACGCCCTAGCCTGCTAGGAGTTTGAAGCACGTCACAGTCATTCAATCACTGAATCCTACTCAGAATACCACAGACAAGGTTAGACCTTCCGGATTCTCTTGAATGCCGCCATCAGTTCTTGCCTATACCACGAAGACTCTGATCTCACGGAATGGTTGGCTCGTTTGTCAGGCGAGCACTCGGTTGTCAGGCGATCAACCATGCATCGTGCAATCAGGAATCCAAGAGATATTCACTAAGCCTCAGATGCTTGTAGAACAAGAATGGTTGTCAGTCACCTTGTTCATGAGTGAGAATGGTGATGGGCGTCAATCATCACCTTCATCATGTTGAAGAACAAGTGATATCTTGGACAAAGAACAAGCGGAATTGAATGGAAGAACAATAGTAATTGCATTAATACTCGAGGTACAGCAGAGCTCCACACCTTAATCTATGGTGTGTAGAAACTCCACCGTTGAAAATACATAAGAACAAGGTCTAGGCATGGCCGAATGGCCAGCCTCCCAATGGTCTAAGATAGCATAAAACGAAGATAGCTACCAAAAGTCCCCTGATACAATAGTAAAAGGTCCTACTTATAGATAACTAGTAGCCTAAGGTGTACAAAGATGAGTAAATGACATAAAAATCTACTTCCGGGCCCACTTGGTGTGTGCTTGGGCTGAGCAATGAAGCATTTTCGTGTAGAGACTCTTCTTGGAGTTAAACGCCAGCTTTAGTGCCAGTTTGGGCGTTTAACTCCCAATTAGGTGCCAGTTCCGGCGTTTAACGCTGGAATTTCTTGAGGTGACTTTGAACGCCGGTTTGGGCCATCAAATCTTGAGCAAAGTATGGACTATTATATATTGCTGGAAAGCCCAGGATGTCTACTTTCCAACGCCGTTGAGAGCGCGCCAATTGGGCTTCTGTAGCTCCAGAAAATCTACTTCGAGTGCAGGGAGGTCAGAATCCAACAGCATCTGCAGTCCTTTTGAGTCTCTGGATCAGATTTTTGCTCAGATCCCTCAATTTCAGCCAGAAAATACCTGAAATCACAGAAAAACACACAAACTCATAGTAAAGTCCAGAAAAGTGAATTTTAACTACAAACTAATAAAAATATACTAAAAACTCAACTAAAACTACCAAAAACATACTAAAAACAATACCAAAAAGTGTACAAATTATCCGCTCATCATGAGCGTTCAACGTTCTACAAGAGATGGATCTGAACGCCAGTAAGGGTGTTCCTACTGAGCATTCAACACCCACTGATGAAGTCCCTATCCAAGAATTAAAGGAAGCCAAGACTCATGTAGAGACCATAGAGGTCCCCTTGCGACCATTCTCGTAATTCATGAGTTCTAATGAATACTCATTCTCTGATGAGGATGAGGAAACTTGTGAAGAGCAAGTTGCTCGATACCTAGGAGCGCTCATAGAGCTAAATGCCAAGTTATTCGGAGTAAAGACATTGGAGGAAGAACCTCCAGTGCTTACCAAAGAACTCAATGCTTTGGTTCAGCAGAAGCTGCCTCAAAAGCTTCTGGATCCAAGACACTTCCTAATTCCTTGCACCATAGGCACCATGACCTTTAATAAGGCTCTGTCTGACCTAGGATCAAATATAAATCTCATGCCACTCTCTGTGATTGAGAAGTTGGGAATCTTTGAGTTACAAGCTGCAAATATCTCACTAAAGATGGTAGACAAGTTAATGAAAAGAGTATATGGCCTTGTGAGGATGTCTTAGTAAAAGTTGAAGACCTTTACATCCTTGTAAACTTCATAATCTTAGATATTGGCGAAGATGAGGATGAGTCCATCGTCCTTGGAAGACCTTTCCTAGCCACTGCCAATGCTATCATTGATGTAGCAAAGGGAGAACTAATTTTACAACTAGGGGAGAAGCACATCTTGTTCAAGATGCCTCACCCCAACTCTCCCTCTGAGAAAAGAGAGATAACTGTGCAACTTAGTGTTCCAACCATCTCTCTCAGTGTAGAGCTTTACTAAGCCCCTAAACACCAATTCTAAGGTTTGTGTTGGGCAGCCAGCAACAAGCACTGAGAACAAAGGTACTAAGAAGAAAGTACTTAAAGGCTGGAGGGACAAAAATATCCCTACTGAAGGCCTCTCACCTGGCATGAGAGTTATCTTTACAAAGAAACCAGTCATACCACATACAGTGAGTTGAGTCTTATCTCTAGAGCATATGGAGCTCATCCATGAGAAAACAGGAAGAAAGTTCACAGTAAGGGGCAAAATTCTGAGCCCATATCAATCTCCGTAAGGAGCTGACCATCAAGCTAGTAACGTTAAAGAAGCGCTTGTTGGGAGGCAACCCAACCATAATTATTATTTATGTTTTTCTTTGAATTTATTTTTCTTAGTTATTTTCTTTAGGTTCATGATCATGTGCATTAGTCAGAACAGAGACAGAAATGTTTAGAAGTGGAATTAGAATACCCTGGAGTACATGTCTTGTTGGCGTTGACGCCAAACAAGAAGGCAAGAGTGGGCGTTCAACGTCGACAAAGGGTAACATTATTGGCATTGAACGCCATCCATGGAGCAGAGGCTGCGCGTTCAATGCCCAAAAAAAGTAGAAGACATGGTGTTAAATGCCATGAAGAAGGTCCCTCCTGGGCGTTCAACGCCCTGAGTGGGGTAGCGGCATAAGCTGAGTGTTCTACACCCATAAGGGGGTAGGGAATTTAAATTCCCTAGCCTCTCAGGACTAGTGGGTCCAAAAGCATCTTCACCTACCCCACCTTTTTCTCTCTTCTTTTTACACTTCCCTACACACTCTTCCCTATAAACCCTAAACCAATCACATTCATACCTTTTCCTCAAAACATCATAACTCCCACCAACCCCCACCCACTAAATTTCAAATTTTCTCACCCATAATGCCCCATTCATTTGAAACCCTAACCACATCCTCCCTATAAATACCCCCTTATTCCACTTATCCCACACATTACTCATACACCTTTAGCCCTCACTTGGCCGAATTGCTCTTCTCCCTCCATCTCCATCTATCTTCTTCTTCTTCTACTCCATTCCTCTCTTTTGTTTATTTTTACGCTAGAACGAGTAAAGCTTTTAAGTTTGGTGTTGGAAAAGCTATATTTTTTGCTTTTTATTCCCACTTATGGCACCCAAGGTCGGAGAACTCTCTAATCAATCCCATCCAAGAAGTTGGGATCTTAATGGTGCAAGAGTTCTATGCTAATGCATGGGTCACGAAAAACCATGATGTTAGTGTGAACCCTCATCTTAAAAATTGGAGCACCACGGTCCGAGGGAGAATCTCAAACTTCAGTCCAGAAAGTGTAAGGTTGGCGTTCAACTTGCCTTTGATGCAAGGAGACCCACATCCTTACAATAGAAGGGTCAATTTTAATCAAAGGTTCGATCAAGTACCCTCAGACATCTATGTAGAAGGAGCAGTGTGGAAAAGGGATTCCCAAGGCAAGCCTATCTAACTAAGAAGGCTTGACCTCAAGCCCATAGCTAGAAGATGGTTGGAATTCATCCAACGTTCTATCATCCCTACTAGCAACCAGTCCGAGGTGACCATAGACCGAGCCATCATGATCCATTGTATCATGCTCGAAAATGAGGTGGAAGTACATGAGGTGATACCTCAAGAGTTGTACAAAGTAGTGGATAGCCCCTCCACTCAAGCAAAGTTAGCTTTCCTTCATCTTATCTGTCACCTATGCAATTCAGCTGGAATTGTCACAGAAGGTGACACTCCAATTAAGGAAGACAAGCCCATCACAAAAAGAAGGATAGAGCATACTAGAGAGTCGATACATGAACCACAACATGAGCATGTGGAACCACCTCAACATGAGATCCCTGAGATACCTCAAGGGATGTATATTTTCCTCCTCAAAGCTATTGGGATCAATGGCATACTTCTATGGGAGAATTAAGCTCTAACATGAATCAGCTGAGGATGGAGTATCAAGAGCATTCCACCATCCTCAATGAAATTAGAGAAGATCAAAGAGCTATGAGGGAAGAACAACAGAGACACGGGCGTGATATTGAAGACATCAAGCACTATATTAGATTCTCTAGAGGAAGTGGTAGCCGCCGTCACTAAGGTGATCCCGTTCCATCACCCCTTGCTTTTATGTCATTTTTCTGTTTTCTATTATGTTTTGTTGTCTGTTCTCGTGTCCTTATTGCATGATCATTTATATCTATGTCTTAAAAGTTATCAAATGTTCCATATATCTCTCACCTTACTTAAAAGAAAATTTTATTTGAAAAATAAAATTAAGATGCATGAATTTTAAGTTTTATCTTAAGAATAGTTAATTATTTTGATGTGGTGGTGTTGCTTTTATTTTCTGAATGTATGAATGAACAGTGCAGATTTGAAATTGGAATTAAGAATGTTGGCTCTTGAAAGAATGATGAAAAAGGAGAAGTATTATTGATGATCCGAAAAATCAAAAGCAATTGATTCTTGAAGCAAGAAAAAGTAGCAAAAAGAAATAAAAGAAAAAAAAGATATTTATGCAAAAATAAAAAGCAGAAAACGCCAATAGCTCTTAAAACCAAAAGGTAAGAGCAAAAAGCCAATAACCCTTTAAACCAAAAGGCAAGGGCAAAAGAATCCAAGGCTTTGAGCATCAATAGTTAAGGGGCCTAAAAGAAACAAAATCATGGCCTAAGCACTCCAAAGGAACAATGTCCCTAACTATATGCTTGTGGTGTGAAGGTATCAAGTAAAAAAGCTTGAGACTGAGCAGTTAAAGTCGTGATCCAAAGCAAAAAGAGTGTGCTTAAGAACTCTGGACACCTCTATCTGGGGATTCTAGCAAAGCTGAATCACAATCCGAAAGGATTCACCCAGTTAAGTGTCTGTGGCATTTATGTATCCGATGATAATACTAGAAAAGAAAGTGCTTAGGGCCACGGCCAAGACATTAAAAGCTGTGTTCAAGAATCAAAAAGAACTAAACTAAGAGAGTCAATAATATCATTGGTGCACGAAATTGTGATCACTACTTTTCACAACTCAAATAATCCCTAGTAATGGCCCCAAAGACTTGGTGCTCAATACCATGGCATAAACACAACTTCGCACAACTAACCAGCAAGTGCACTGGGTCGTCCAAGTAATAAACCTTACGCGAGTAAGGGTCGATCCTACGGAGATTGTTGGTATGAAGCAAGCTATGGTCACCTTGTAAATCTCAGTCAGGTAGACTCAAATGGTTATGGATGATATATGAATAAAAGATAAAGATAGAGATACTTATGTAATTCATTGGGAAGAACTTCAGATAAGCGAATGGAGATGCTTTGTCCCTTCCCTCTCTCTGCTTTCCTACTGTCTTCATCCAATCCTTCTTACTCCTTTCCATGGCAAGCTGTATGCAAGGGTTTCACCGTTGTCAGTGGCTACCTCCCATCCTCTCAGTGGAAATGTTCAACGCACCCTGTCACGGCACGGCTATCCATCTGTCGGTTCTCGATCATGTCGGAATAGAATCCAGTGATTCTTTTGCGTCTGTCACTAACGCCCCACAATCGCGAGTTTGAAGCTCCTCACAGTCATTCAATCATTGAATCCTACTCAGAATACCACAGACAAGGTTTAGACCTTCCGGATTCTCTTGAATGCCGCCATCAATTCTAGCTTATACCACGAAGATTCTGGTTAAAGAACCCAAGAGATAAACATTAGAGCCTTGTTTGCTTGTAGAACAGAAGTGGTTGTCAGTCAGTTGTTCATAAGTGAGAATGATGATGAGTGTCACATAATCATCACATTCATCAAGTTCTTGAGTGCGAATGAATATCTTGGAATAAGAACAAGCTGAATTGAATAGAAGAACAATAGTAATTGCATTAATACTCGAGGTACAGCAGAGCTCCACACCTTAATCTATGGTGTGTAGAAACTCCACCGTTGAAAATACATAAGAACAAGGTCTAGGCATGGCCGTGAGGCCAGCCGCTTAATTGAAACTCAGAATGATTGGCTTCTTTAGGAACTCAGAATCCAGATAGTGTTATTGATTCTCCTAGTTAAGTATGATGATTCTTGAACACAGCTACTTATTGAGTCTTGGCCGTGGCCCAAAGCACTCTGTCTTCCAGTATTACCACCGGATACATACATGCCACAGACACATAATTGGGTGAACCTTTTCAGATTGTGACTCAGCTTTGCTAGAGTCCCCAATTAGAGGTGTCCAGGGTTCTTAAGCACACTCTTTTTGCCTTGGATCACAACTTTATTTCTTTCTTTTTCTTTCTTTTTCTCTTTCTTTTTCGTTTTTTTTTCGCCTCTTCTTTTTTTTTTTGTATTCACTGCTTTTTCTTGCTTCAAGAATCATTTTTAATGATTTTTCAGATCCTCAGTAACATGTCTCCTTTTTCATCATTCTTTCAAGAGCCAACATTCATGAACCACAAATTCAAAAGACAAATGCACTGTTTAAGCATACATTCAGAAGACAAAAATATTACCACCACATCAAAATAATCAAACTGCTATAAAATTCAAAATTCATGCAATTCTTTTCTTTTTCAATTAAGAACATTTTTTTTTAAGAAAGGTGATGGATTCATAGGACATTCATAACTTTAAGGCATAGACACTAAGACACTAATGATCACAAGACACAAACATGGACAAACATAAGCATTAATTTTCAAAAAACAGAAAATAAAGAACAAGAAAATTAAAGAACGGGTCCACCTTAGTGATGGCGGCTCTTTCTTCCTCTTGAAGATCCTATGGAGTGCTTGAGCTCCTCCATATCTCTTCCTTGTCTTTGTTGCTCCTCTCTCATGATTCTTTGATCTTCTCTAATTTCATGGAGAATGATGGAGTGTTCTTGATGCTCCACCCTTAGTTGTCCCATGTTGGAACTCAGTTCTCCTAGGGAGGTGTTCAGTTGCTCCCAATAGTTTTGTGGAGGAAAGTGCATCCCTTGAGGCATCTCAGGGATCTCATGATGAGAGGGGTCTCTTGTGTCCTCCATCCTTTTCTTAGTGATGGGCTTATCCTCATCAATGAGGATGTCTCCTTCTATGTCAACTCCAACAGAATAACAGAGGTGACAAATGAGATGAGGAAAGGCTAATCTTGCTAAGGTAGAGGACTTGTCCGCCACCTTATAGAGTTCTTGGGCTATAACCTCATGAACTTCCACTTCTTTTCCAATCATGATGCTATGAATCATGATGGCCCGGTCTAGAGTAACTTCGGACCGGTTGCTAGTGGGAATGATTGAGCGTTGGATAAACTCCAACCATCCTCTAGCCACGGGTTTGAGGTCATGCCTTCTCAATTGAACCGGCTTTCCTCTTGAATCTCTCTTCCATTGGGCGCCCTCTTCACAAATGTCTGTGAGGACTTGGTCCAACCTTTGATCAAAGTTGACCCTTCTAGTGTAAGGATGTTCATCTCCTTGCATCATGGGCAAATTGAATGCCAACCTTACACTTTCCGGACTAAAATCCAAGTATTTCCCCCGAACCATAGTAAGATAATTCTTTGGGTCCGGGTTCACACTTTGATCATGGTTCTTGGTAATCCATGCATTGGCATAGAACTCTTGAACCATTAAGATTCCGACTTGTTGAATGGGGTTGGTAAGAACTTCCCAACCTCTTCTTCGGATCTCATGTCGGATCTCCGAATATTCACCCTTTTTGAGTGAAAAAGGGACCTCGGGGATCACCTTCTTCAAGGCCACAACTTCATAGAAGTGGTCTTGATGCACCCTTGAGATAAATCTTTCCATCTTCCATGACTCGGAGGTGGAAGCTTTTGCCTTCTCTTTCCTCTTTCTAGAGGTTTCTCCGGCCTTGGATGCCATAAATGGTTATGGAAAAACGAAAAAGCAACGCTTTTACCACACCAAACTTAAAAGGTTTGCTCGTCCTCGAGCAAAAGAAGAAAGAAGAGAGTAGAAGAAGAAGAAATGAGGAAGAAGGGAATGGCTTTTGTGTTCGGCCAAAGAGGGGGAGAAGTGGTGTTTAGGTTGTGTGAAAATGAAGGGGTGAAGAAGGGTATATATAGGGGAGGGGGAAGGGTAAGGTTCGGTCAAGTGAGGGTGGGTTTGGGTGGGAAAGTGGTTTGAATTTGAATGGTGAGGTAGGTGGGGTTTTATGAAGGATGGATGTGAGTGGTGAAGAGAAAGATGGGATTTGATAGGTGAAGGGTTTTTGGGGAAGAGGTGTTGAGGTGATTGGTGAATGGGTGAAGAAGAGAGAGAGTGGTGGGGTTGGTGGGGATCCTGTGGGGTCCACAGATCCTGTGGTGTCAAGGAAAAGTCATCCCTGCACCAAATGGCATGCAAAATCACGTTTTGAGCCAATTCTGGCGTTAAACGCAGGGCTGGTGCCCATTTCTGGCGTTTAACGCCAGGTTCTTGCCCTTTTCTGGCATTTAACGCCAGTCTGGTGCCCCTTTCTGGCGTTAAACGCCCAGAATGGTGCCAGACTGGGCGTTAAACGCCCACCTGCTAGCCTTACTGGCGTTTAAACGCCAGTAAGTTCTTCCTCCAGGGTGTGCTATTTTTCTTCCTGTTTTTCATTCTGTTTTTGCTTTTTCAATTGATTTTGTGACTTCTCATGATCATCAACCTACAAAAAACATAAAATAACAAAAGAAAATAGATAAAATATAACATTGGGTTGCCTCCCAACAAGCGCTTCTTTAATGTCAGTAGCTTGACAGATGGCTCTCATGGAGCCTCACAAATGATCAGAGCAACGTTGGAATCTCCCAACACCAAACTTAGAGTTTGAATGTGGGGGTTCAACACCAAACTTAGAGTTTGGTTGTGGCCTCCCAACACCAAACTTAGAGTTTGACTGTGGGGGCTCTGTTTGGCTCTGTTTTGAGAGAAGCTCTTCATGCTTCCTCTCCATGATGACAGAGGGATATCCTTGAGCTTTAAACACCAAGGATTCTTCATTCACTTGAATGATCAGTTCTCCTCTATTAACATCAATCACAGCCTTTGCTGTGGCTAGGAAGGGTCTGCCAAGGATGATGGTTTCATCCATGCACTTCCCAGTCTCTAGGACTATGAAATCAGCAGGGATGTAATGGTTTTCAATCTTCACCAAAACATCCTCTACAAGTCCATGAGCTTGTTTTCTTGAGTTGTCTGCCATCTCTAATGAGATTCTTGCAGTTTGCACCTCAAAGATCCCTAGCTTCTCCATTACAGAGAGAGGCATGAGGTTTACACTTGACCCTAAGTCACACAGAGCCTTCTTAAAGGTCATGGTGCCTATGGTACAAGGTATTGAAAACTTCCCAGGATCTTGTCTTTTTTGAGGTAATTTCTGCCTAAACAAGTCATCCAGTTCTTTGGTGAGCAAAGGGGGTTCATTCTCCCAAGTCTCATTTCCAAATAACTTGTCATTTAGCTTCATGATTGCTCCAAGGTATTTGGCAACTTGCTCTTCAGTGACATACTCATCCTCTTCAGAGGAAGAATACTCATCAGAGCTCATGAAAGGCAGAAGTAAGTCCAATAGAATCTCTATGGTCTCATTTTGAGCCTCAGATTCCCATGGTTCCTCATTGGGGAACTCAATGGAGGTCAGTGCACGCCCACTGAGGTCTTCCTCAGTGGCGTTCACTTCCTCTCCTTCCTCTCCAAATTCGGCCATGCTGATGGCCTTGCACTCTCCTTTTGGATTTTCTTCTGTGTTGCTTGGGAGAGTACTAGGAGGGAGTTCAGTAACTTTCTTGCTCAGCTGTCCCACTTGTGCCTCCAAATTCCTAATGGAGGACCTTGTTTCAGTCATGAAACTTTGAGTGGTTTTGATTAGATCAGAGACCATGGTTGCTAAGTCAGAGGGGTTCTGCTTAGAATTCTCTGTCTGTTGCTGAGAAGATGATGGAAAAGGCTTGCCATTGCTAAACCTGTTTCTTCCACCATTATTGTTGTTGAAACCTTGTTGAGGTCTTTCTTGATTCTTCCATGAGAAATTTGGGTGACTTCTCCATGAAGAATTATAGGTGTTTCCATAGGGTTCTCCTAGGTAATTCACCTCTTCCATTGAAGGGTTCTCAGGATCATAGGCTTCTTCTTCAGATGAAGCATCCTTAGTACTGCTTGGTGCATTTTGCATTCCAGACAGACTTTGAGAAATCAAATTGACTTGTTGAGTCAATATCTTGTTCTGAGCCAATATGGCATTCAGAGTATCAATCTCAAGAACTCCTTTCTTCTGATTTGCCCCATTGTTCACAGGATTCTTTTCAGAAGTGTACATGAATTGGTTATTTGCAACCATTTCAATTAGCTCTTGAGCTTCAGTAGGCGTCTTCTTCAAATGAAGAGATCCTCCAGCAGAGCTATCCAAAGACATCTTGGATAGTTCAGAGAGACCATCATAGAAAATACCTATGATGCTCCATTCAGAAAGCATGTCAGAAGGACATTTTCTGATCAATTGTTTGTATCTTTCCCAAGCTTCATAGAGGGATTCTCCATCCTTCTGTCTGAAGGTTTGGACTTCCACTCTAAGCTTACTCAATTTTTGAGGTGGAAAGAACTTTGCCAAGAAGGCATTGACTAGCTTTTCCCATGAGTCCAGGCTTTCTTTAGGTTGTGAATCCAACCATGTCCTAGCTCTGTCTCTTACAGCAAAAGGGAATAGCATAAGTCTGTAGACCTCAGGGTCAACCCCATTAGTCTTGACAGTGTCACAGATTTGCAAGAATTCAGCTAAAAACTGATGAGGATCTTCCAATGGAAGTCCATGGAACTTGCAATTCTGTTGCATTAGAGAAACTAATTGAGGCTTAAGCTCAAAGTTGTTTGCTCCAATGGCAGGGATAGAGATGCTTCTCCCATAGAAGTCGGGAGTAGGTGCAGTAAAGTCACCCAGCACCTTCCTTGCATTGTTTGCATTGTTATTGTTTTCGGCTGCCATGTCTTCTTCTTTGAAGATTTCTATTAGGTCCTCTACAGAGAGTTGTGCCTTAGCTTCTCTTAGCTTTCGCTTCAAGGTCCTTTCAGGTTCAGGGTCAGCTTCAACAAGAATGCCTTTGTCTCTGCTCCTGCTCATATGAAAGAGAAGAGAACAAGAAAATATGGAATCCTCTATGTCACAGTATAGAGATTCCTTGAGGTGTCAGAAGAACAGAAAAATCGAAGAAAGAGGTAGATAAATTCGAACTTAATCAGATAGAGTTCGAATTGTGCATTGAGAAGGAGTGGTACTCCATAAATAGAAGGATGTGAGAAGGGAGGAGGAGCTTTTTTTCGAAAATCAAGTTAAAGAATTTGAGAACATTTTGAAAAACACTACTTGATTTTCGAAAATGAAAGTGGAAAAGAAATCAAGTGATTTTTGAAAAAGATTTTGAAATTAGAAATCAAAAAGATTTGATTGAAAACTATTTTGAAAAAGATGTGATAAAAAAGATATGATTGGTTTTAAAAAAATGTGATTGAGAAGATATGATTTGAAAAACATTTTAAAAAGATTTGATTTTAAAAATTAATAACTTGGCTATCAAGAAAAGATATGATTCAAACATTAAACCTTTCTCAACAGAAAAGGCAACATACTTGAAATGTTGAATCAAATCATTAATTGATAGCAAGTATCTTTGAAAAAGGAAAGAAATTGATTTTGAAAACATTTGATTGAAAAGATATGATTTGAAAAAGATTTGATTTTGAAAAACTTTGAAAACTTGAAAAAAAATTGAGTTGAAAACAAAATCCTCCCCTTTGTGCCATCCTGGCGTTAAACGCCCAGAATGGTGCACATTCTGGCGTTTAACGCCCAATGCACTACCTTTTTGGGCGTTAAACGCCCAACCAGGCACCCTGGCTGGCGTTTAAACGCCAGTCTGTCCTTCTTCACTGGGCGTTTTGAACGCCCAGCTTTTTCTGTGTAATTCCTCTGCTGCATGTTCTGAATCTTCAGTTCCCTGTACTATTGACTTGAAAATAGAACCAAGATCAAATAAACAATACATGCAAGACACCAAACTTAAAATTAGACAGTAGACTCAAACAAGAAACATAAAATATTTTTGGTTTTTTTATGATTTTGAAATTTTTTTGTGCTTTTTTCGAAAATTATATGAAATAGAAAATAAAAGTTTCAGAATTCTTAGTTTGGATTCCAGGAATCATTGCAATGCTAGTCTAAGACTCCGGTCCAGGAATTAGACATGGCTTCACAGCCAGCCAAGCTTTCAAAGAAAGCTTCGGTCTAAAACACTAGACATGGCCAATGGCCAGCCAAGCCTTAGCAGATCATTGCTCCAATAGCAAGATTGATAGAGATCAACAAGCTCTTGTGATGATCAGTTGAAACCTCGGTCCAATAAGATTAGACATGGCTTCTCAGCCAGCCAGATTTCAACAGGTCATCATGAAACTCTAGAATTCATTCTTAAGAATTCTGAAAAATGCCTAATCTAAGCAACAAGATGAACCGTCAGTTGTCCATACACAAAATAATCCCCGGCAACGGCGCCAAAAACTTGGTGTGCGAAATTGTGATCACTACTTTTCACAACTCAAATAATCCCTAGTAATGGCCCCAAAAACTTGGTGCTCAATACCATGGCATAAACACAACTTTGCACAACTAACCAGCAAGTGCACTGGGTCGTCCAAGTAATAAACCTTACGCGAGTAAGGGTCGATCCCACGGAGATTGTTGGTATGAAGCAAGCTATGGTCACCTTGTAAATCTTAGTCAGGCAGACTCAAATGGGTATAGTGATATACGAATAAAGCATAAAGATAAAGATAGAGGTACTTATGTAATTCATTGGTAGGAACTTCAGATAAGCGTATGAAGATGCCTTCCCTTCCGTCTCTCTGCTTTCCTACTGTCTTCATCCAATCCTTCTTACTTCTTTCCATGGCAAGCTTATGCAAGGGTTTCACCGTTGTCAGTGGCTACCTCCCATCCTCTCAGTGGAAATGTTCAACGCACCCTGTCACGGCACGGCTATCCATCTGTCGGTTCTCAATCAGGCCGGAATAGAATCCATTGATTCTTTTGCGTCTGTCACTAACGCCCCGCCCTCAGGAGTTTGAAGCACGTCACAGTCATTCAATCATTGAATCCTACTCAGAATACCACAGACAAGGTTAGACCTTCCGGATTCTCTTGAATGCCGCCATCAGTTCTTGCCTATACCACGAAGATTCTGATTAAAGAATCCAAGAGATAAACATTAGAGCCTTGTTTGCTTGTAGAACAGAGTGGTTGTCAGTTGATGAGCGGATAATTTGTACGCTTTTTGGCATTGTTTTTAGTATGTTTTTGGTAGTTTTAGTTGAGTTCTTAGTATATTTTTATTAATTTTTAGTTAAAATTCACTTTTCTGGACTTTACTATGAGTTTGTGTGTTTTTCTGTGATTTCAGGTATTTTCTGGCTGAAATTGAAGGTTCTGAGCAAAAATCTGATTCAGAGACTGAAAAGGACTGCAGATGCTGTTGGATTCTGACCTCCCTTCACTCGAAGTGGATTTTCTGGAGCTGCAGAAGCCCAATTGGCGCGCTCTCAACGGCGTTGGAAAGTAGACATCCTGGGCTTTCCAGCAATATATGATAGTCTATACTTTTCCCAAGATTTGATGGCCCAAACCGGCGTTCAAAGTCACCTCAAGAAATCCCAGCGTTAAACGCTGGAACTGGCACCCAAATGGGAGTTAAACGCCCAAACTGGCATAAAAGCTGGCGTTTAACTCCAAGAAGAGTCTCTACACGAAATTGCTTCATTGCTCAGCCCAAGCACACACCAAGTGGGCCCGAAAGTGGATTTTTATGTCATTTACTCATTTCTGTAAACCTTAGGCTACTAGTTATCTATAAGTAGGACCTTTTACTATTGTATTAGCAGACTTTGGTAGCTATCTTCGTTTTATGCTATCTTAGATCATTGGGAGGCTGGCCATTCGGCCATGCCTAGACCTTATGCTTATGTATTTTCAACGGTGGAGTTTCTACACACCATAGATTAAGGTGTGGAGCTCTGCTGTACCTCGAGTATTAATGCAATTACTATTGTTCTTCCATTCAATTCCGCTTGTTCTTTGTCCAAGATATTTATTTGCACCCAAGAACATGATGAATGTGATGATTATGTGACGCTCATCATCATTCTCACTCATGAACAAAGTGACTGACAACCACTCTTGTTCTACAAGCAAACGAGGCTCTAATGTTTATCTCTTGGATTCTTTAACCGGAATCTTCGTGGTATAGGCGAGAACTGATGGCGGCATTCAAGAGAATCCGGAAGGTCTAACCTTGTCTGTGGTATTCTGAGTAGGATTCAATGATTGAATGACTGTGACGTGCTTCAAACTCCTGAAGGCGGGGCGTTAGTGACAGACGCAAAAGAATCACTGGATTCTATTCCGGCCTGATTGAGAACCGACAGATGGATAGCCGTGCCGTGACAGGGTGCGTTGAACATTTCCAATGAGAGGATGGGAGGTAGCCACTGACAACGGTGAAACCCTTGCATAAGCTTGCCATGGAAAGGAATAAGAAGGATTGGATGAAGACAGTAGGAAAGCAGAGAGACGGAAGGGAAGGCATCTTCATACGCTTATCTGAAGTTCCTACCAATGAATTACATAAGTACCTCTATCTTTATCTTTATGTTTTATGCGTTCGTCACCATTATACATTTGAGTTTGCCTGACTAAGATTTACAAGATGACCATAGCTTGCTTCATACCAACAATCTCCGTGGGATCGACCCTTACTCACGTAAGGTATTACTTGGACGACCCAGTGCACTTGCTGGTTAGTTGTGTGAAGTTGTAGTGATCACAATTTCGCGCACCAAGTTTTTGGCGCCGTTGCCGGGGATTGTTCAAGTTTTGAGCAAGCTTTTGGTAACAATGCCTGGGATTGTTCTGTTTGGACAACTGAAGGTTCATCTTGTTGCTTAGATTAGGTATTTTTTTTTTCGAAATTCTTGAAGATGAATTCTAGAGTTTCATGATGATTTGTTGAAATCTGGCTGGCTGAGAAGCCATGTCTAATCTCATTGGACCGAGGTTTCAACTTATCATCACAAGAGCTTGTTGATTTTTGTCACTCTTGCTTTTGGAGCAGTGATCTGCTAAGGCTTGGCTGGCCTTTGGCCATGTCTAGTGTTTTGGACTGAAGCTTTCTTTGAAAGCTTGGCTGGCTGTGAAGCCATGTCTAATTCCTGGACCGGAGTCTTAGACTAGCATTGCACTGATTCCTGGAATTCTCATTAAGAATTTTGATATTTTTTTCCACTTAATTTTCGAAAAACACAAAAAAAAGAAAAAAAAATTCAAAAAACTCATAAAATCCAAAAATTTCTTGTTTGAGTTTAGTGTCTCATCTCAAGTTTGGTGTCAATTGCATACATTCATGTGTCTTAATGGTCTTCAAGTAATTCTTGATGATTTTCGTGTTCTAATCTTTGAATTCAATTGACTTGAGTGTTTTGTGTGTCTCATATGCATTCTCATTAGTGTCAGTAGTATACAAACTGCTAAGTTTGGTGTCTTGCATGCATTGTTATTTCATTCTTGTTGCATTTTGATTATTAAAAATCCAAAAATATTTTTGATTTGTGTCTTTTCAAGTCAATGATACAGAGAATTGAAGATTCAGAACATACAGCAGAGGAATTGCACAGAAAAAGCTGGGCGTTCAAAACGCCCAGTGAAGAAGGACAGACTGGCGTTTAAACGCCAGCCAGGGTACCTGGTTGGGCGTTTAACGCCCAAAAAGGGTGCATTTTGGGCGTTAAACGCCAGAATGTGCACCATTCTGGGCGTTTAACGCCAGGATGGCAAAGGGGGAAGATTTTGTTTTCAAATCAATTTTTTTTTAAGTTTTCAAAGTTTTTCAAAATCAAATCTTTTTCAAATCATATCTTTTCAATCAAATGTTTTCAAAGTCAATTTCTTTCCTTTTTCAAAGATACTTACTAACAATTAATGATTTGATTGAACATCTCAAATTTGTTGCCTTTTCTGTTGAGAAAGGTTTAATGTTTGAATCATATCTTTTCTTGTTAGGCAAGTCATTAATTTAAAAAAAAAAATCAAATCTTTTTTTTTTAAATTGTTTTCAAATCATATCTTCTCAATCACATGTTTTTAAAACCAATCATATCTTCTTAACCACATCTTTTTCAAAATAGTTTTCAATCAAATCTTTTTGATTTCTAATTTCAAAATCTTTTTCAAAAATCACTTTATTTCTTTTCCACTTTCAATTTTCGAAAATTATCAATCAATTTTTAAAATGTTTTTGACATCTTTCTAATCAATTTTCGAAAATTCTCTTCCCTCCTTCTCACATCCTTCTATTTATGGAGTACTACTCCTTCTTAATGCACAATTCGAACCTTATCTAATCAAGTTCGAATTCTTCTACCTTCTTTCTTCTATTTTTCGTTTCCTCTGACACCTTAAGGAATCTCTATACTGTGACATAAAGGATTCCACATCTTCTTGTTCTCTTCTCTTTCATATGAGCAGGAGCAGAGACAAAGGCATTCTTGTTGAAGCTGACCCTGAACCTGAAAGGACCTTGAAGAGAAAGCTAAGAGAAGCCAAAGCACAATTCTCTTTAGAGGACCTGACCGAATTCTTCAAAGAAGAAGAACCCATGGCAGCCGAAAACAACAACAATGCCAACAATGCAAGGAAGGTGCTGGGTGACTTTACTGCACCTACTCCCAATTTCTATGGGAGAAGCATCTCTATCCCTGCCATTGGAGCAAACAACTTTGAGCTTAAGCCTCAATTAGTTTCTCTAATGCAACAGAATTGCAAGTTCCATGGACTTCCAATGGAAGATCCTCATCAGTTTTTAGCTGAGTTCTTGCAAATCTGTGACACAGTCAAGACTAATGGGGTTGACCCTGAGGTCTACAGACTGATGCTATTCCCTTTTGCTGTAAGAGACAGAGCTAGAATATGGTTGGACTCACAACCTAAAGATAGCCTGGACTCTTGGGAAAAGCTAGTCAATGCCTTCTTGGCAAAGTTCTTTCCACCTCAAAAATGGAGTAAGCTTAGAGTGGAAGTCCAAACCTTCAGACAGAAGGATGGAGAATCCCTCTATGAAGCTTGGAAAAGATACAAACAATTAATCAGAAAATGTCCATCTGACATGCTTTCTGAATGGAGCATCATAGGTATTTTCTATGATGGTCTCTCTGAACTATCCAAGATGTCTTTGGATAGCTCTGCTGGAGGATCTCTTCATCTGAAGAAGACGCCTACAGAAGCTCAGGAACTAATTGAAATGGTTGCAAATAACCAATTCATGTACACTTCTGAAAGAAATCCTGTGAACAATGGGACTAGTCAGAAGAAAGGAGTTCTTGAGATCGATACTCTGAATGCCATACTGGCTCAGAACAAGATATTGACTCAACAAGTCAATTTGATTTCTCAAAGTCTGTCTGGAATGCAAAATGCACCTGGCAGTACTAAGGAAGCTTCATCTGAGGAAGAAGCTTATGATCCTGAGAACCCTTCAATGGAAGAGGTGAATTACCTAGGAGAACCCTATGGAAACACCTATAATTCTTCATGGAGAAATCACCCAAATTTCTCATGGAAGAATCAAGAGAGACCTCAACAAGGTTTCAATAATAATAATGGTGGAAGAAACAGATTTAGCAATAACAAGCCTTTTCCATCATCTTCTCAGCAACAGACAAAGAATTCTAAGCAGAATACCTCTGACTTAGCAACAATGGTCTCTGATCTAATCAAAACCACTCAAAGTTTCATGAATGAAACAAGGTCCTCCATCAGAAATTTGGAAGGACAAGTGGGTCAGCTGAGCAAGAAAGTTACTGAACTCCCTCCTAGTACTCTCCCAAGTAATACAGAAGAAAATCCAAAAGAAGAGTGCAAAGCCATAAACATGGCCGAATATGGAGAGGAAAGAGAGGAGGTGGACGCCACTGAGGAAGACCTCAATGGGCGTACACCAATCTCCTCTGAGTTCCCCAATGAGGAACCATGGGAATCCGAGGCTCAAAATGAGACCATAGAGATTCCATTGGACTTACTCCTGCCTTTCATGAGCTCTGATGAGTATTCTTCCTCTGAAGAGGATGAGTATGTCACTGAAGAGCAAGTTGCTAAATACCTTGGAGCAATCATGAAGCTAAATGACAAGTTATTTGGAAATGAGACTTGGGAAGATGAACCTCCCTTGCTCACCAAAGAACTGGATGACTTGTCTAGGCAGAAATTACCTCAAAAGAGACAAGATCCTGGGAAGTTTTCACTACCTTGTACCATAGGCACCATGACCTTCAAGAAGGCTCTTTGTGACTTAGGGTCAAGTGTAAACCTCATGCCTCTCTCTGTAATGGAGAAGCTAGGGATCTTTGAGGTACAAGCTGCAAGAATCTCACTAGAGATGGCAGACAACTCAAGAAAACAAGCTCAAGGACTTGTAGAGAATGTTTTGGTAAAAGTTGAAGACCATTACATCCCTACTGATTTCATAGTCCTAGAGACTGGGAAGTGCATGGATGAATCCATCATCCTTGGCAGACCCTTCCTAGCAACAGCAAAGGCTGTGATTGATGTTGATAGAGGAGAGCTAATCATCCAAGTGAATGAAGAATCCTTGGTGTTTAAGGCCCAAGGATATCCCTCTATCACCATGGAGAAGAAGCATGAAGAGCTTCTCTCAAAACAGAGCCCCCACAGTCAAACTCTAAGTTTGGTGTTGGGAGGCCACAACCAAACTCTAAGTTTGGTGTTGAACCCCCACATTCAAACTCTGAGTTTGGTGTTGGGAGGTTCCAACATGGCTTTGAGAATCTGTGAGGCTCCATAAGAGTCCTCTGTCAAGCTAATGACATTAAAGAAGCGCTTGTTGGGAGGCAACCCAATGTTTTATAATTAACTATTTCCTTTTGTTATTTTATCTTTTTTGTAGGTTGATGATCATAAGAAGTCAGAAAATCAATGAAAAAAGCAAAAACAAAATGAAAAACAGGAAGAAAAATAGCACACCCTGGAGGAAGATGTTGCTGGCGTTTAAACGCCAGTGAGGTTAGCTGTTGGGCGTTTAACGCCCAGTCTGGCACCATTCTGGGCGTTTAACGCCAGAAAGGGGCACCAGACTGGCGTTAAACGCCAGAAAAGGGCAAGAACCTGGCGTTAAACGCCAGGAATGGGCACCAGCCCGGCGTTTAACGCCAGAAATAGCACAAAACGTGATTTTGCATGCCATTTGGTGCAGGGATGACTTTTCCTTGACACCTCAGGATCTGTGGACCCCACAAGATCCCCACTTACCCCACCACCCTCTCTCTTCTTCTTCACCAATTCACCAATCACCCTCTACCACTCTCCGTCTCCTCCATTTCTTCTTCTTCTACTCTCTTCTTCCTTCTTTTGCTCGAGGACGAGCAAACCTTTTAAGTTTGGTGTGGTAAAAGCATTGCTTTTTGTTTTTCCATAACCATTTATGGCATCCAAGGCCGGAGAAACCTCTAGAAAGAGGAAAGGGAAGGCAAAAGCTTCCACCTCTGAGTCATGGGAGATGGAGAAATTCATCTCAAGGATGCATCAAGACCACTTCTATGAAGTTGTGGCCATGAAGAAGGTGATCCATGAGGTCCCTTTCAAACTCAAAAAGGGTCAACTTTGATCAAAGGTTGGACCAAGTCCTCACAAACATTTATGAAGAGGGCGTTCAATGAAGAGAGATTCAAGAGGGAAGCCAGTTCAACTGAGAAGGCATGACCTCAAGCCCATCACTAAGAAAAGGATGGAGCAAACAAGAGACCCTACTCATCATAAAATCCCTGAGATACCTCAAGGGATGCACTTTCCTCCACAAGACTATTGGGAGCAACTGAACACCTCCCTAGGAGAATTGAGTTCCAACATGGGACAACTAAGGGTGGAGCACCAAGAACACTCCATTCTCCTCCATGAAATTAGAGAAGATCAAAGAATCATGAGAGAGGAGCAACAAAGACAAGGAAGAGACATTGAGGAGCTCAAGCACTCCATAAGACCTTCAAGAGGAAGAACAAGCCGCCATCACTGAGGTGGACCCGTTCTTTAATCTCCTTGTTCTTTATTCTTCTGTTTTTCGAAAATTTATGCTTATGTTTATCCATGTTTGTGTCTTATGATCATTAGTGTCTTAGTGTCTATGCCTTAAAGTTATGAATGTCCTATGAATCCATCACCTCTCTTAAATAAAAACGTGCTTAATTGAAAAAGAAAAAGAATTGCATGAATTTTGAATTTTATAATAGTTTAATTATTTTGATGTGGTGGCAATAATCTTGTTCTCTGAATGTATGCTTAAACAGTGCATATGTATCTTGAATTTGTGGTTCATGGATGTTGGCTCTTGAAAGAATGATGAAAAAGGAGACATGTTACTGAGGATCTGAAAAATCATAAAAATGATTCTTGAAGCAAGAAAAAGCAGTGAATACAAAAAAAAAAAAAAGAGAAAAACTGAAAAAAAAAGAGAGAAAAAGAAAGAAAAAGAAAGAAATAAAGTTGTGATCCAAGGCAAAAAGAGTGTGCTTAAGAACCCTGGACACCTCTAATTGGGGACTTTAGCAAAGCTGAGTCACAATCTGAAAAGGTTCACCCAATTATGTGTCTGTGGCATGTATGTATCCGGTGGTAATACTGGAAGACAGAGTGCTTTGGGCCACGGCCAAGACTCAATAAGTAGCTGTGTTCAAGAATCATCATACTTAACTAGGAGAATCAATAACACTATCTGGATTCTGAGTTCCTAAAGAAGCCAACCATTCTGAATTTCAAAGGATAGAGTGAGATGCCAAAACTGTTCAGAGGCAAAAAGCTAAAAGACCCGCTCATCTAATTGATACTGATCTTCATAGATGTTTTTGGAATTCATTGCATATTCTCTTCTTTTTATCTTATTTGATTTTCAGTTGCTTGAGGACAAGCAACAATTTAAGTTTGGTGTTGTGATGAGCGGATAATTTGTACGCTTTTTGGCATTGTTTTTAGTATGTTTTTGGTAGTTTTAGTTGAGTTCTTAGTATATTTTTATTAGTTTTTAGTTAAAATTCACTTCTCTGGACTTTACTATGAGTTTGTGTGTTTTTCTGTGATTTCAGGTATTTTCTGGCTGAAATTGAAGGTTCTGAGCAAAAATCTGATTCAGAGACTGAAAAGGACTGCAGATGCTGTTGGATTCTGACCTCCCTGCACTCGAAGTGGATTTTCTGGAGCTACAGAAGCCCAATTGGCGCGCTCTCAACGGCGTTGGAAAGTAGACATCCTGGGCTTTCCAGCAATATATGATAGTCCATACTTTGCCCAAGATTTGATGGCCCAAACCGGCGTTCAAAGTCACCTCAAGAAATCCCAGCGTTAAACGCTGGAACTGGCACCCAAATGGGAGTTAAACGCCCAAACTGGCATAAAAGCTGGCATTTAACTCCAAGAAGAGTCTCTACACGAAATTGCTTCATTGCTCAGCCCAAGCACACACCAAGTGGGCCCGGAAGTGGATTTTTATGTCATTTACTCATTTCTGTAAACCTTAGGCTACTAGTTATCTATAAGTAGGACCTTTTACTATTGTATTAGCAGACTTTGGTAGCTATCTTCGTTTTATGCTATCTTAGATCATTGGGAGGCTGGCCATTCGGCCATGCCTAGACCTTATGCTTATGTATTTTCAACGGTGGAGTTTCTACACACCATAGATTAAGGTGTGGAGCTCTGCTGTACCTCGAGTATTAATGCAATTACTATTGTTCTTCCATTCAATTCCACTTGTTCTTTGTCCAAGATATTCATTTGCACCCAAGAACATGATGAATGTGATGATTATGTGACGCTCATCATCATTCTCACTCATGAACAAAGTGACTGACAACCACTCTTGTTCTACAAGCAAACGAGGCTCTAATGTTTATCTCTTGGATTCTTTAACCGGAATCTTCGTGGTATAGGCGAGAACTGATGGCGGCATTCAAGAGAATCCGGAAGGTCTAACCCTGTCTGTGGTATTCTGAGTAGGATTCAACGATTGAATGACTGTGACGTGCTTCAAACTCCTGAAGGCGGGGCGTTAGTGACAGACGCAAAAGAATCACTGGATTCTATTGCGGCCTGATTGAGAACCGACAAATGGAGAGCCGTGCCGTGACAGGGTGCGTTGAACATTTCCAATGAGAGGATGGGAGGTAGCCACTAACAACGGTGAAACCCTTGCATAAGCTTGTCATGGAAAGGAATAAGAAGGATTGGATGAAGACAGTAGGAAAGCAGAGAGACGGAAGGGAAGGCATCTTCATACGCTTATCTGAAGTTCCTACCAATGAATTACATAAGTACCTCTATCTTTATCTTTATGTTTTATGCGTTCGTCACCATTATACATTTGAGTTTGCCTGACTAAGATTTACAAGATGACCATAGCTTGCTTCATACCAACAATCTCCGTGGGATCGACCCTTACTCACGTAAGGTATTACTTGGACGACCCAGTGCACTTGCTGGTTAGTTGTGTGAAGTTGTAGTGATCACAATTTCGCGCACCATCAGTCACTTGTTCATAAGTGAGAATGATGATGAGTGTCACATAATCATCACATTCATCATGTTCTTGAGTGCGAATGAATATCTTGGACAAAGAACAAGCGGAATTGAATAGAAGAACAATAGTAATTGCATTAATACTCGAGGTACAGCAGAGCTCCACACCTTAATCTATGGTGTGTAGAAACTCCACCGTTGAAAATACATAAGAACAAGGTCTAGGAATGGCCGAATGGCCAGCCTCCTAATGATCTAAGATAGCATAAAATGAAGATAGCTACCCTGATATCTCAATACAATAGTAAAAGGTCCTACTTATAGAAAACTAGTAGCCTAGGGTGTACAGAGATGAGTAAATGACATAAAAATCCACTTCCGGGCCCACTTGGTGTGTGCTTGGGCTGAGCAATGAAGCAATTTCGTGTAGAGACTCCTCTTGGAGTTAAACGCCAGCTTTTATGCCAGTTTGGGCGTTTAACTCCCATTTAGGTGCCAGTTCCGGCGTTTAACGCTGGAATTTCTGAGGGTGACTTTGAACGCCGGTTTGGGCCATCAAATCTTGGGCAAAGTATAGACTATCATATATTTCTGGAAAGCCCAGAATGTCTACTTTCCAACGCCGTTGAGAGCGCGCCAATTGGGCTTCTGTAGCTCCAGAAAATCCACTTCGAGTGCAGGGAGGTCAGAATCCAATAGCATCTGCAGTCCTTTTCAGTCTCTGAATCAGATTTTTGCTCAGGTCCCTCAATTTCAGCCAGAAAATACCTGAAATCACAAAAAAACACACAAACTCATAGTAAAGTCCAGAAAAGTGAATTTTAACTAAAAACTAATAAAAATATACTAAAAACTAACTAGATCATACTAAAAACATACTAAAAACAATGCCAAAAAGCGTAGAAAATTCCTATGATGCTCCATTCAGAAAGCATGTCAGAAGGACATTTTCTGATCAATTTTTTGTATCTTTCCCAAGCTTCATAGAGGGATTCTCCTTCCTTCTGTCTGAAGGTTTGGACTTCCACTCTAAGCTTACTCAATTTTTGAGGTGGAAAAAACTTTGCCAAGAAGGCATTGACTAGCTTTTCCCAAGAGTTCAGGCTATCTTTAGGTTGAGTCCAACCATATCCTAGCTTTGTCTCTTACAGCAAAAGGGAATAGCATAAGTCTGTAGACCTCAGGGTCAACCCCATTAGTCTTGACAGTGTCACAGATTTGCAAGAATTCAGCCAAAAACTGATGAGGATCTTCCAATGGAAGTCCATGGAACTTGCAATTCTGTTGCATTAGAGAAACTAATTGAGGCTTAAGCTCAAAGTTGTTTGCTCCAATGGCAGGGATAGAGATGCTTCTCCCATAGAAGTCGGGAGTAGGTGCAGTAAAGTCACCCAGCACCTTCCTTGCATTGTTGGCATTGTTGTTGTTTTCGGCTGCCATGTCTTCTTCTTCTTTGAAGATTTCTGTTAGGTCCTCTACAGAGAGTTGTGCCTTAGCTTCTCTTAGCTTTCGCTTCAAGGTCCTTTCAGGTTCAGGATCAGCTTCAACAAGAATGCTTTTGTCTTTGCTCCTGCTCATATGAAAGAGAAGAGAACAAGAAAATGTGGAATCCTCTATGTCACAGTATAGAGATTCCTTGAGGTGTCAGAGAAACAGAAAAATAGAAGGAAGAGGTAGAAAAATTCGAACTTAGTGAGATAGAGTTTGAATTGTGCATTGAGGAGGAGTGGTACTCCATAAATAGAAGGATGTGAGAAGAGGGGAATAAATTTTCAAAAATTAAGTAAAAGATTTTAAAAAACATTTTGAAAAACACTAATTGATTTTCGAAAAACAAGAGTGGAAAAGTAATTTTTGAAAAAGATTTTGAAATTAGAAATTAAAAAGATATGATTGAAAAGTTATGGTTTTAAAAAGATATGATTGAAAAGATATGATTTGAAAAATAATTTAAAAAGATTTGATTTTTAAAAATTAATGACTTGGCTAACAAGAAAAGATATGATTCAAACATTAAACCTTTCTCAACAGAAAAGGCAACATACTTGAAATCTTGAATCAAATCATTAATTGATAGCAAGTATTTTTGAAAATGGAAAGAAATTGATTTTGAAAACATATGATTGAAAAGATATGATTTGAAAAAGATTTGATTTTGAAAAACTTTGAAAACTTGAAAAAAATTTGCCTTAAAAACAGAATCTTCCCTCTTGTGCCATCCTGGCGTTAAACGCCCAGAATGGTATCCATTCTGGCGTTAAACGCCCAAAATGCTACCCTTTTGGGTGTTAAACGCCCAGCCAGGCACCCTGGCTGGCGTTTAAACGCCAGTTTTCCTTCTTCACTGGGCGTTTTGAACGCCCAGCTTTTTCTGTATAATTCCTCTGCTGCATGTACTGAATCTTCAGTTCCCTGTATTATTGACTTAAAAATAGAACCAAGATCAAATAAACAATGCATGCAAGACACCAAACTTAAAATGAGACACTGGATTCAAACAAGAAACATAAAATATTTTTGGTTTTTATGATTTTGTAATTTTTTTTTGGATTTTTCAAAAAATAAGTGGAAAAGTAAAATAAAGGTATCAAAATTCGTAATGAGAATTCCAGGAATCATGCAATGTTAGTCTAAAGCTTTAGTCTAAAGAAATTAGACATGGATAGCCAAGCTTCAGCAGGACATTGCATTCAAGAGCTAAATTGATGATAATCAATCAGCTTTGGTGATGATAAGAACATCACCTTGAAACACTAGAATTCATTCTTAAGAACTCTGAAAAATACCTAATCTAAGCAACAAGATGAACCGTCAGTTGTCCATACTCGAAACAATCCCCGGCAACGGCGCCAAAAACTTGGTGCACGAAATTGTGATCACTACTTTTCACAACTCAAATAATCCCTAGTAATGGCCCCAAAGACTTGGTGCTCAATACCATGGCATAAACACAACTTCGCACAACTAACCAGCAAGTGCACTGGGTCGTCCAAGTAATAAACCTTACGCGAGTAAGGGTCGATCCCACGGAGATTGTTGGTATGAAGCAAGCTATGGTCACCTTGTAAATCTCAGTCAGGCAGACTCAAATGGTTATGGATGATATATGAATAAAAGATAAAGATAGAGATACTTATGTAATTCATTGGTAAGAACTTCAGATAAGCGAATGGAGATGCTTTGTCCCTTCCGTCTCTCTGCTTTCCTACTGTCTTCATCCAATCCTTCTTACTCCTTTCCATGGCAAGCTGTATGCAAGGGTTTCCCCGTTGTCAGTGGCTACCTCCCATCCTCTCAGTGGAAATGTTCAACGCACCCTGTCACGGCACGGCTATCCAGCTGTCGGTTCTCGATCATGTCGGAATAGAATCCAGTGATTCTTTTGCGTCTGTCACTAACGCCCCACAATCGCGAGTTTGAAGCTCGTCACAGTCATTCAATCATTGAATCCTACTCAGAATACCATAGACAAGGTTTAGACCTTCCGGATTCTCTTGAATGCCGCCATCAATTCTAGCTTATACCACGAAGATTCGGGTTAAAGAACCCAAGAGATAAACATTAGAGCCTTGTTTGCTTGTAGAACAGAAGTGGTTGTCAGTCACTTGTTCATAAGTGAGAATGATGATGAGTGTCACATAATCATCACATTCATCAAGTTCTTGAGTGCGAATGAATATCTTGGAATAAGAACAAGCTGAATTGAATAGAAGAACAATAGTAATTGCATTAATACTCGAGGTACAGCAGAGCCCCACACCTTAATCTATGGTGTGTAGAAACTCCACCGTTGAAAATACATAAGAACAAGGTCTAGGCATGGCCGTGAGGCCAGCCCCCAGTGATCAAAAGATTCAAAGATCTCCAGATGTAAAATACAATAGTAAAAGGTCCTATTTATAGGGAACTAGTAGCTTAAGAATTACAAAGATGAGTAAATGACATAAAAATCCACTTCCGGGCCCACTTGGTGTGTTCTTGGGCTGAGCATTGAAGCATTTTCGTGTAGAGACTATTCTTGGAGTTAAACGCCAGCTTTTGTGCCAGTTTGGGCGTTTAACTCCCATTCTTGTGCCAGTTCCGGCGTTTAACGCTGGGAATTCTGAAGGTGACTTTGAACGCCGGTTTGGGCCATCAAATCTTGGGCAAAGTATGGACTATCATATATTGCTGGAAAGCCCAGGATGTCTAATTTCCAACGCCGTTGAGAGCGCGCCAATTTGGCTTCTGTAGCTCCAGAAAATCCACTTCGAGTGCAGGGAGGTCAGAATCCAATAGCATCTGCAGTCCTTTTCAGTCTCTGAATCAGATTTTTGCTCAGGTCCCTCAATTTCAGCCAGAAAATACCTGAAATCATAGAAAAACACACAAACTCATAGTAAAGTCCAGAAAAGTGAATTTTAATTAAAAACTAATAAAAATATACTAAAAACTAACTAAATCATACTAAAAACATACTAAAAACAATGCCAAAAAGCGTACAAATTACCCGCTCATCAATCATCTGGATTCTAAGTTTCCAAGGATGCCAACACTTCTGAGTTTCAATCGATAGTGAGATGCCAAAACTATTCAAAAGCAAAAAGGTACTAAGCCCCGCTCATCTAATTGAAACTGAGTTTCTTTAAAGACTCTGAGATTTATTGTATCTTACCCTTCTTTTTATCCTACTTTGTTTTTAGTTGCTTGGGGACAAGAAATAGTTTAAGTTTGGTGTTGTGATGCGCGGATATTTTATATGCTTTTTGACATCATTTTCATATAGTTTTTGTTATGTTTTATTTAATTTTTATTATATTTTCATAGGTTTGAGTGTAAATTCATATTTTTGGATTCTACTATGATTTTTTGTGTTTTATGGTGATTTCAGGTATTTTCTGGCTGAAATCTGAGAGTTTTGACAAAATCTGATTCAGAGGCAAGGAAAGCGTAGTAGATGCTGTCAGGATTTGACCTTCGTGATCTCAAACAAAGCATTTCTGGCGCTACAGATATCCAAATGGAGTGTTCTCAATGATTATGGTAAGCTAACACCCAGGGCTTTCCAGAAATATATAATAGGCCCAAAATTGGTGTTCAACGCCAACCATCTACACCCTTCCTGGCGTTGGATGCCCAAAAGGGAGCAACTGGCGTCCAACACCCAAAGGGGAGTCCAAAGGGGGCATTCAACGCCCAAGAGCCCTACTAGCACGTGGAGACACCCTTAGCTCAGCTCAAACACTCACCAAGTGGACCCCGAAAGTGGATTTTTGCGCTACAAGCCTAAGACTATCATATTTTTGTAATCCTTAGTTATTAGATTAGTATATATAGGAGAAGATCACTCTTGTTTTAGGATATTCGACCACCATAAGAATTTTTGCCATATTTTTTAATTGTATTGTTCTTATGTACAGTATGAGTTTCTAATCCTCCTAGGTTAAGGTTAGGAGATCTGCTGAGTTTTATGGATTAATAAAAGTACTATCATTCTATTTCAATTCGTGTTTGATTCTATCATAAGATATATCTTTGTTCTTCAACCTTATGAATGAGTTAAACCGTCAAAAGTTATCTCTATTCTACATTGATTTAGCGAGCATTTTTCATCGGATATCAATAAACCACTAGCTTGAGGATACATTTCTTAGACGGCTAATCCACGACTTCGTTGGGGACTTCTCGAGACATCAGTTCAGCCGAGGTATGGAGAGATTAGGGTCTTTGTGGTAAAGACTAGAACCAAGGCGCAACATTCTCTGATCCAGAAGATTCGACCTTGTCTGTGGCATTTGGAGTAGGATCACCAAAGGGATGAACTGCAGGAGCTTCACCCTCATTCAGACTAGATGCACACTAAACCTGGTGTTCAGCCTAGAGGAAGATTGGCGGCTGCTCAAACCGGCGTTGATCACATACAGCCTGCTATAGAAGAAATCATTCACAGTTGGAGTAGACAGTAAGAAATTATTGATCCAGAAGAACAAGGCATCTCTGAATCCTTAACCATCTTCTTATCATTGAATTCACAACCACTGAGTAACGCTATCTTTATTTTACCTTACTTTTATGCCTTTAAACAACTACACAACTTTTCTATTCGCCAAACTAAGATTTACAAGATAACCACATTTTGATCCAAGCCAACAATCCTCGTGGGATCGACCCTGACTCACCTCAGGTATTACTTAAACGACCCAGTGCACTTGCTGGTTCAGTTGTGTAGAGTGTGGGAATCCGTGCACCATCTTTGCTACGGTCCGGAATTTTAGCAAAAATAATATGATCAATGTCTTCTCCGATTGGATACTTGTCATCCGGGTGAAGGAAAATGAATATGTGTGCATGAGGGAGTCCACGTTTTTGAAAGTCAATGGTGTAAACAACTGGAGAAAATAAAATGTGAATAAAAAGGAATAAAATGAAGAGACTATGATATCTTAAAATTAGAATCTTGATCAATAGTAAGTTGTTGAATAAATTTCGTAAGATAACTTGCACAATAATCAATTAGACATGGTAACAAAATAATAAAATTTTTCATTATGAAAAATTCCTTTGTCAGTGCCTATTGATAAAAATGCCTTAATAACTCATATTATATGTTTTCTATATAAAACAGTATTATCCAATTAAAAGAGTACTCAGTAATTTATCAAATTGAGATATCCAACACCATTGTTTCATATACTTAGTATTAGGGATTGCTAGACGATCAGATGCATATAATTTTCTATTCTTTAAAAAATCCTCAAGCTCATGCCAGTTAGGATTACATGTGAATGTGATGAAAAGATCTGGATACCCCATGACTTTGCAAATAGCCATTGCATCCTGGTAATTCTGAATCATGTACCTAGGACCTCCAGTAAAAGACGAAGGTAGAATAACACATTTTCCTCGAGAGGATGGCATTATTTCCCAATTAAGTACAGCATCTTTAATTTCTTTGTACATTTCACATCTAAATTTGTCTTAATCATGACGTATATAGTTCGATCTAGCTGATTCAATCATTGAATATGCATCCACCAAGAATTGTTGAAATAATCTCCTTGCATACAATAATGGGGAACCATCTTCTAACCTTTTTTGTATCCTAAAAGCAAAAAATTCTTTCATTGATACCTCTTGTCTTCCTTTTCCATTGTTCGGATTGGTCTTGTTGAGAACTATATCCTCATTGTATCCATCTTCTCGAAAAGGAAATAATAAAGGATATTGTAAACCAAGATAGGCAGGATTAAGTTGATTGATGCGTTGTAACTTTCCAGTTTGCATTTCATCCACAATGTCCGATCATTTTTGCCTATGTCAAAGTCACAAAAAATCAAAGCTGCCACCTTATTAGTTGAAGGTACATTATAACGTTTACCATCCTTCCCTCTTTTTCTGAAAAGCTTTAGCTTGACTATTGCTCCAGACTCAGAAGCAAATGACTCACGAAGCTTATGGAATGCCTTGACTAAAACATTATGCTCATCTAACATTGTCTTTAGATCCCTATCAATTTCTTGGATGTTATTGTTTTCCCCCCTGCATCATAAAAACATATGGTCAATATTAAGTAGTATATGAATAATTGAACTATAAGAAAAATCTAATCCAAACTTTGACTCATTGTTTCAGACATTTTAAATAAGAAATATTAAAAAAATTTATTGTAAACACACCTGAGAATAAACATTCAATTCTAGAATTTATTATCAGTATCAAACACATATAGCTGGGCAAATTTTGCTATATTCCCCTCTGGTGGTATTAGACTACCCATCAAATGATAATTCTTTCCAAAAAGAATAAATGTATGTGGTCCTTTTGTCTGATTAATACTTCTTTCAATTTTTGCACCCATGAATGTGAATTGAAACATGCTATTGTAAGTTCTAATGTTCTCATGAAAGTGGTGGCTTTTGGCATCATCTGCATATAACAAATTATAAAGAGTCTCAGAAGCTTCTTGTAACTATGGAATCTCCACTTGTTCTCCTCTACAACAAAGTGTGTATTTCGGTTCACTTGTATTGTAGTGTTTTTTTACTCTTTCGTCGTACCAAAATAATGCTTGGCAATTGTAACACCCTACCATAGAGAGTCTTATGCTTAATTCATAAAGTTGAGGTGGCAAGGTATTACAACCTCTAAAAGTAAATATATATATATATATAATAGTTAAAAGAAATTTTAACTAGAAGCCTGTGAAAAAAAGTTAAGAAAAGCGTTAAACAGAAAATCGCGTCACTCGCGTAAGTGATAAATATGAGAGAAGAATTCCAAAGATACATATAGTAAGGCTTCTGACTCGGCTCGCGAAGCTAGAACCGGCCAAAGTAAATATATACATATATATATATAACCCAAAAGAGTAACCCCAAATATAAGACAAAACACATGTTTCTCCAAGTCAACCTCTAAGAGGGACAAAATACAAAATATAAGGGTGGAGAATATATATACACATATACAAAACATAATACTAAATACAATAATCCCGAAATAACCAACTTCGCTTGCATAGGGAACTTCAGACGCTCACCGAGGTGCATCTTAACCTGCATCTGAAAAATCACAATATCGTATGGGATAAGAACCGAGGGTTCTCAGTATGGATAAGGTGCCCACATATATAATAAATAAAGTCCCGAAAAAGCCAGAGGCAATTCTAGAATGTCGATACTCAAATTATAAACTTAAAGGTAATAAATTGTAAACTATAAGTAGGGTAGATAGTGCGGAATTTATAACCCACAAACTAATCGGCAAGTGCATCGGGTTATACTAAGTTGTACCTCAAGTGAATGAGGGTCGATCCCACGAGGATTGATGGATTAAGTAATAGTGGTTAAGTGATTTACTTAATTAGACAAACAGAAAATGGTGTTTAAAGGTTCAAAAGCATTAACAATAAATTCAGAATATCAGAAAGCAAGCAATAAACAAATTGTGAATAATATATGGAGAAACAATTAAGGCTTCAGAGATATCTATTTTCCGGATTGACTTTTCTTACTAACTATTTTAAACATGCAAGATTTAATTCATGGCAAACTGTATGTGACTAAACCCTAATTCCTTAGACCTTTTTAGTCTCCTCTAAAATTCATCAACTGCCAATTCCTTGGTCACTTAATTCCAATTAGAGGGTGAAGTTAAATTCTAGTTTATATGCCACAGAAATCCTAATTACCCAAATATAAAAGGATTATATGTCACGTATCCCGTTAAGTCCAGATAATTAGAAATTTAGGAGAATATTTTTCAAGCTGTTGTTCAAGTAAAGAGCTTTTCTAAGTTATACAAGAACTCAATTAGAACCAAGGTCATACTTCTGTTCCACCCAGATTCATAAAATAAAGAACGAAAACAATTCTTGAATTATAAATCAGTACATGAATTAAAATAGAAAAGTAATAGTATCAATCCATACAATAGACAGAGCTCCTAACCTTAACAGTGGAGGTTTAGTTGCTCATAGTTCAGAGAAAAATAAGGATTCCAAAAAATTGTAAATTGCGGAATGAATTCTGAGAGAAGAGATGAGCCCGAAGGGCTGATTCTTTTCCATTTTATATCTAATCCTAATTAATGTAAAATATATTTCCTAAAATTAAAATAATATCTTTTCCTATTTTAAAATAAAATACAAATTCAATCAAAATTAATTTAGCTTCATGCGCATCTTTCTGAGTGCTTGGGGGTTATTAGGATCCATGCTGAACTTGGAAATTCCCAAGTTCAGCGTGGAGTGATGCGTGATTCCTCCTTTGTGCTTTTGATCCCACGCTGAACTTAGAGTTTCTCAAGTTCAACGTAGAATTGTACGTATGAAATAGAAGAAAAGGGTATACTATTATATATCGTTGGAAAGCTCTAAAAGTTAGCTTTCCAATGCTGCTAAAATCACGTCAATTGGACCTCTATAGCTCGAGTTATTTAGGTTTGAGTTCATAGAGGTCAGGGTTGACAACATCATTCGCTTTCTTCCTTTTCTGCTACAAAACTCCATCAAATCCATCAGAATGCTACCTGAAATAAATAGAAATTACAAACAACTCAAAGTAGCATTCATAGTGGCTAAAGATAATTAAATCTTGATTAAACTCGACAATTTGAATACAAATTCACTAGGAAAAGATAGGGAAGATGCTCACGCATTAGTAGATCATCTAAGGTTCTAACTCTTAACTAAACTCTAACTGAAACCCTCCGTCGTCTACTTTCCTCCAAATCCTGCAACTCCAGTGAAACCACACAAACAAGCAAATAGACAATGGTAAACACAAGTAGAATACAATTACAACAGGTAGTAAATATAGCAGGTAAGCATAGATTATCAATTAAGCAATCCCAAGAAATATAAACTCAAGCAAAACAGATAAATGCATATGATGAATGCCTGCCCTATGGATGATGATATCATCTGTCGGTTATATAGCTAACCCGACACGTCCTGGTAGCTAACCATGGACTGAAATACCCATGCAGAGCAAGTGAGTTTGAGCTACAACCTCCTTGCTACTACCCACTTAACCCAAAGCCAGTGGAATAACCACTACTGCGGCTACTACCCAAGCGGGTGTTTAAAAGTTCAACCTGGAGTAAGTGGAATAATCCACTACTGCCGCTACTACCCAGGCGTCACAATCACTAACCTGGAGCAAGCGGGACGAACTACCATCCTTGCTACTGCCCAGGGTCTCAAACATACATTCATTCAGCTTAAATCAATCATTATTGTTATCAAATCTCAAACATTAACCTGGAGCAAACGGGAATAGTCACCATCCTTGCTACTGCACAGGTATCACAAACATACATTCATTTCAAATTCCATAATTAAAGTCATTTCTCATGATTTTTCTTCCCTATCTCATACCCAGAACAAGTGGACAATGCCATTGCCTACTACCCGGTCACATATATCTCTTTAAATTACAAATCCTCATTACTCTCGTCTTCTTCATCAAATCAAGCATCCCCTTCCTCAACTCCTTCAACACCAATTCTATCTTCTCCCACTCACTAACCCTTACTCCATAACCCAAAACCTGGCTAATAGATCATAAACAGAGTTTCTAGTTTTTCCTAGAACTTCAAAAATTCAATTTTTACACATAACTTTCGACGTCTATAACTTCATCTACAAAATTTCATTTTTCACATAGTTTATACCTTCTTAAAGCTTTTAAAACTATCTTTGATTTGAATCAAAATTGACTCAAATTCAATATTCGAAGCTCGGGTTATGGATCACCAAAGTTCATTGAAAATATGCTTTTACCAAAAGAGTTCAACACCTTTATTTTTCAAATTCTCATTTTCAAACTAAGTTTCACAACCCAAAACAACATTAAACACACTCAAAACAATTCTATAACAATTTTCTTCATTCCACAACACTTCAACACTCAGTTTCATCAACTCTAACCCATGCAATCATAACCAAAGCAACAATACTCATAAATCATCAATATAACATCATCATCATTTAGAATCAAACTCAAACCTCATCATTACTCAATAATTCAGCAACATATTAACATATTCAACTCCATAGTTTTACTAGTTCACTAAACTTTAACAAGTCATCCTGGTTCAACCTAACCTATGGACAACTAGCCTAAGTTTTCACAGGACATTATATATTAAATACAAGAAACCAAAACCATACCTTGGCCAATTTTCTGTTAAACCTAGAACACCCCAATTTGTACCGCACCATAAGCTTCTCAACCTTAGCTCCTCAACAATAAAACCCAGCCACCAAGGTTAGTCTTCCAGCTTCCAATTTCTCAAATTGACACCAATCTACAACCAATTTCAATCTAACATCATAATATTTACTATAGTTAACATAGAGTTCACTAATTCAATATTTTACAAAGGAATTGAGGGTCCTTACCTAACCCACAGCCTCAATGAGCTGAATCCGACAATACCCGAGAGTTAATTCGAACCTAAACACCGAATTTAGGAAAAATCCAACATGATTACATATTGAATTTGAAATTGGGGAAGAGGGAATTGAAAAGGAAAATGTGACTTTCTTACCTAATTGACCACTGGGTTTTGTAGAGCTCGGCGCTGCGGTCGCGTGGCCGCAAATAGTGCGGTGATCGGAGCTCCGGATTGAAAGTTACATGGAATTGAATGAATTTGGAGCAAGGGTTTCATTTCTTTCCCCTAACCCATTGTGCTCTCACTCTTCCTCTCTGCAACCTGAAGTATTAACAATGGGGAAGGTTTCTTTATGTACTTGGTCTTGGATAATTGGGCCCAATATGGGCCCGGTTCAACTAGTTCGGTCCGTTCGGCTCAATCTTGGGCCAAATTCTTTAAAATTGGTGTCAAAATTCTTGTTTTAATTTTCTCTATCACCTTAAACTATAAAATTCTATTTTTTAATTTGCTTGATTACTAATTAATTTATTGATTAATTATTTACTAATTACTCAAGGTTTACAGCAATATTCACATTCTTGAATCATATATCCCATGTGATAGTATGCTGCAATATTTAGATCAATAGGCACCATAATGACAATGATATATTTAGAAATGGTAATTATATAAAAGGATTTTTCAAAATTTTAATACGTAGTTGTGTAAACTAAATTTGAATAATATAATATATGATTATTTTTATATATTTATATTTTAAAAAAAGCTTAGAGAAGTTCGAATATCTATTTATGTCTACCACATTTGAATAATATAGTTTGAGATACCTTCAGTTGCCTTCACGTTCTTTTGATTGGTGTTCCGTTTCTTTGCCGATATGCCTAGTTTATCAAAAGAAACTGAAATTCTTAGTTTTTAGCTTCTAAATACTTAATATTAGGCAAATAGACTCTTCAACCAAAGGATTGTTATAACAATTTCATAAATTTTGAAGCTAACCTTCTTTGGCATTGGTTATAATTGATTGACTTCTATTATTTGTTGACAATGTCTCCCTTAGCCTGGCCTTCTTTTTTGGTTCTGTATTGTAATAAAGTATCGATATGGATATTTGATATCAATTATTGTGTATTACATAATTATACAGACTTCATATATGATAGATCAGTCTCTCCTATTTAGAACTACAACTTGCTCATGCTATGATGAATATTAACCATTGAATTTATCTTTGTGTTATCCTTAGCAACTATGTCTATTATTATGCTGTGTGATAAGTCGTTGCTTCTATCAGCTGTTGTGAACGAACTTTGAGCGAAATTATTTGTTAGAGAATTATTTTCTCCTGTAAATATATATTCACAAAAAGGTTGTGAATTGATATAAGTATAAAAAAACATAACAGAATATAGTAATAGTCTAGATAATATACTACCTACTTGAAGCTGGTCCCTATACATCTCATTTGATGTAGTACCCTGAGTAAGCCTTAAATAATTAAGAACCACCTTTATCTCATACTTTAAGGTCTATATAACAGATAAAAATATTATTCAAACCCTAATAAAATAAAGGGATAAGTATGGTTTTGGTCCCTAAAGTTTAACGCCAGAATTGAAACTGTCCCTCATCTAATTTTTGTATTAAAATCGTCCTTAACGTTTTTTTTTCGCATTAAAATCATCCTTTCTAATAAACTTTTTTATATTATTCCTAAACTACCCCTATTTTAATAAAAAAGATAAAATTAAAAAAATAAAAAAAACGTATTGTGGGGGGGAGGGGAAACACGTCGGGGAGGGGGGGAGGAAAAGGGTAAAGGGGAGGGGAAGGGAGGGGAGGGGAGGGGGGAAGGGGAAACCAGCCCCTCACCGCCACGCACAGCTTTCACCGCCGCGCCCAGCTTTCATCGCCGCGCCCAGCGCCTCACCGCCAGGTCCAGCCCTCACCGCCGCGCCCAGCGCCTTACCGCCAGGTCCAGCCCTTACCGCCGTGCCCAGCCCCTCACTGCCAGCTGCGCCCAGCCCTCACCGCCTCACCGCCCAGCCCTTATCTCTTCGCCGAACCTTCACCGTCGCGCCAGCCACCCACGCCAGAGGAGAGAGATCGGACAGAGAGAGACGCGAAGAGGGAGAAGGACTCACGTTGCTACTTCTTGCCGCCTAGCCACTGAGGGAAGCCAGCGCCACCGTCGCCGCTGCTCCTCGCCGCCTCGCCGCTTCAGCTTCTTGCGGTTATGGGTTCTAATGATGAGTTTACCGGTGGTCCTGCTTGGCCTTCTGCATCTGCTTCTTTGTGTTTTGAATTTCTGATTTGGTTTTGTGCTTCTCTGTTGAATTTGTTGATTTGGTTGTGTTGATTTGTTGATTTGTTGCTTTCTGTTTCTGCATTTGTTAAATTTGTGCTTGAATTTGTTGATTTTCTGTTTTTGCTTCTCTGTGTGGAGGTGGAGGTGGAGGGGGGGAAGGGAAGACGGAGAGGGGGAGGGGACGTGGTGGTGGGGGTGGGGGTGGAGGTTAGGGGAAGGGAAGACGGGGAGGGGGAAGGGACGCGGGGTGGGGATGGGGGTTGGGGAGGGGGAGGGGACGCGGGGGTGGGGGTGGAGGTTGGGGGAAGGGAATACAGGGAGGGGAAAAGGGGGGAGGGGGACGGTAGCGGCGGCGTTGGTGGTGGTGTTGGTGGTGGTGCTGGTGCTGGTGCTGGTGTTGGTGGTGCTGTGGATGGATGCTGTGGCGGTGGTGTTGGTGGTGGTGGTGGTGGAGCATGTAATTGTGTTGGTAGTGGTGAGGGTAATTTTGTCCAAAAAAAAATAAAAAGGACGATTTTAATACGAAAAAAACGTTAAGGACGATTTTAATACGAAAATTAGACGAGGGACGGTTTCGATTCTGGCGTTAAACATTAGGGACCAAAACCATACTTACCCCTAAAATAAATTTCACCTGTTGACCTCATAGAAGCCATATTTTTTCGTTTCACAGCTAGTTTCAACGCTCTTTCCTTTCGAGCATTCCTGGTGTCACCTACTTGGGAAATCTCTTCTTATTAGTTGTCAAAAAATATATGAAAATTCTAAGTATTAAGCTGAAAGACACCATATATCTTGACAATACCTTTTGAATTTTGGTTAGATGTTCCAAGTTTTAGGCTGAAATTTATTGAGAACTTTGGCGTGTTGTTGATAAAACTTTGAAAGGGATTCTTCTTGTTTGTTGTCCTTCCTACATTTGATACTGATATGATGTTTTCTTTGTTTGAAATCAATTCTTATGTGGATATTGCTGAAATTGTTGGCACAGTACCTGAATTTGTAACATATAAAAATCACTTGAACGTAAAATATTGATCATTAAGTTTTTTAAAATTTAATCTTTACTTGAGGGTGTAGTAGCATGTGTTGTTTGATATTTTTGAGAATTTATAAGCAAAGAATCCAAGGTTCTATTGAGATGACCTACATATAATGGTTAATTTACACAATCAAGGTCCATCTTTGGATAGTTTTGAAAATATGTCAGTCTTGGTATATAATGATAAAAGATTGTAAATAATGAAAGCATGTTTTTGTAAATAGTGATGTATAATTATATTTATTCAAACATATCCACATAAATTAGTCAAAAATAGATCTGAAAGCAATTTTTTGTAAATAGTGATGTATTTATATGTAATATTTCTACATTTTATACTATACACAGGTTGAAATGATATTGCATCATTAAATGTCATCTGAAAGTCGCGTTTAGTGAAAGTAAGCTTCAAATATATGTATTCGTGTATGTAAAAAAAATCCTGTAGCAATTATATAGGATAAGACAAATACATCTTATGAAAGTAATTGTTTCCAAATACATTGAAGAAAGGATTAAATCTGTACATTTCTTGATATATAAAGTTATTAAAAGCAAGTACCTGGTGGTGTGTTTCTTGAGTTCAGACTAATCTGTTTCAATGGTTCTCTTCTTAAGTTCTGCTCACCATATTGGGCATCGTCTACTATTTTAAGCTTTTTCCTCTTCTCATAGATGAAAATTTTCTTTCTTGTCTAGCTTGTTTGGGAGTTTTTTTCTCCATTATTTCCAGATAGGCGAGCTTAACTCAAACTTAGTCAGTATTTTCTGGCAAAATCTCTTCTTCTATCTTCTTGATATAGCAGAAAGTATAGGTTGCACTTACTAACTCTCGATATTTGCTTCTCATCTTTCCCCTATGAGATTATACTAAGGTGTCATTATACTTGTGTTGTAATATGTCCTTGTTAGTGGCTATTTTCTGTATTGACCAGAATTGAACTTGTTTCTTGTCTTGACGAAAAAAGATATTAGTTAGCTGGCCTACTCCTTTAGTTCTTACCGTTTATGATAGTAATATTAAGTTTAAACATATTACTATATTAAAAATAAAGAAGTCTCCCTGATTAATATTGTTTGGACTTACAACCTATTAACAATGTAATAAGATTTTGGAGTATATGTTTAATATTGTTTGAGTGCCAGAGTATTAACCGTACTATTCAGTTGTATTAATATATAAACCAATGTGATATCATAAGAGTCAATTATAGAGTGATGGAAGTTGGCCCCCTTTATGAAAAAAAAAATTTAGAATATGTTATTTTAGAGTTTATGGTAATTTTTTCATTCAATTTCATCTTTTGACCTAATGGTGATATTATGTTAATTTATATTCAAGTAAATGTATAAGTATGATAAAAAAAAATTAAACTAAATTTGATTAGATGTGAATTTAAACCGAACCCATATTGCCCATTTTTCTGGTTTATATGAATTATGTTAATAGAGTGTAAGTCCTAATTGGTACTTTATATTATTCGTGGTTTGGCACTAATTTAATATATACAGTGATTATAATATCAAGATTCACTTTTTTAATCTATTAGAACTTATTATCACCCTTAAATTATTAATCTTTAATAAATGAATAAGAGATTTTATAACACCCTTAAATAAAAACATATGATAAATATAAAAATACGAAGCTTAAGTGAAACTAAATACATTGATTTCTTAGCCAAATAGGATTATATGATCAAATTTTTGCTCTAAAACTCATAAACTCGAAGTTTAACACCCACATCAATAGAGCTAAGCAAGAAATAAAACAACGATATGCACTCTAGGCTAATCCCAGCACAATTTTAAAAATTAAAATAACATAACAAAAACTAAGATAAATACTCAAGTGGCATTACAAACACATCTCAGTATGTTGAAGACAATTGAACATTGCACTTTAGCAACTTTTATTAGGAGCATTATACTGGGTATAGTCCCTAACAATGCATGGTGACTATTTTAACATAATCAGTCTCATGCCAACTGTGCTGAAAGAGGTGTTCCCATAATGTTCCCTTGTATTTAAGCCTTGAAAGGATAATTTCAGTTCTTTCTGAATTATTCGCACTACCAAAATAGTAGCTGGAATCCAGGACAAATATTATATCTTTCCCTACAAATAGTGTGGGATTATGAGGTAATCCAACACTAGAAATCCTTATCATTTTATCCCAATAAAGCTTATTATCACTATCACGGTTAATTTCCCACACCACAATCTCCTTACTAAAGTCAGTGTTCTTATAGGATATAAACCCTATACCATCTTTAAATAATGTGAGGGAGTGATAAGCTGATTTCACTTTGTTTGGGACCTTTTCTTCAAAAAAAAGTCTCTGCTGTAGAGAGAATGTCAGAATTAGTTTTGGTTCCGTAAATTCATCCCCTCCCCCAACCTATCTAGTAGACAATTCCGTTGTTAACAACATCCTTAAGGCCTAATTTCTGCACTTCAGTGTTAAACTTGACAGAATGGTTCCAATCATCTTCAAATGAGTTGTAGCAGGTCCATGATATCTGCTTGGTTGAATAAGTACATTTATAAACGTGGATAATGCGATACTCAATGCCATCAATCAACTAACTGAATGCATAAAGAGAAACGACATAGCGGCAATGCTTGCTGGCCTGATCAGACACGAACATCATTCTACGTGTGAGTGAATTCCACATCATCAATCTAGTATTAAGGCCTTCCTGGGAGAATCGTATACAAACATTGCCGTTGTCTGAACCAATAAAAGAATAGAAACCAAATCGGTTGATAGGAATGGGGACGTTCATATCCATTTGTTGGCCTTCATCTAACATTGTCTTCAGAAACAACCTACAGCTTTCATCAGATGGAGGGTAGCCAACTTCGATAATGACACTTCTATCCCTATCTTTGTTTTGCTTGAAGTGCTGCTTAACAAATAGAACGGTGGATAGCTTAAATTTCTATTCTTTATTAGTTGTTCGAGATTGCCCCACTGTTTTTGCATCACACCTAACAAAGATCTTCCATAAAAGATCTTCATTGAGCTGTGGAATAGTTACGCTCCTGGGTGTTATATCACTCATTGCTTTTATACAAAACCAAAAGCTTCTAGTTAGGGAGGCTAATGAAAAAGAAGAAGTTTTTGTTTACCATTCTCCATTGTGTTTGTCTTGTGATATTTATAGAAGTTATTTTCTCCTGTGAAGACTACCCCTTAGTGTCATTATATATTATAAAGAGCACCCTTTAATTTGTTTCTGCATTATTGTCTAGATTTTAAAAATTAATTTATTTTTGCCTTTCACAACATTTAAGATGGTAACTAATAAAAACATATACATAGGATGTTATGAACTGACTGCTCCTTTCATATCAATGGACAATGTGAGGTCACATAGATGGAGTTAGAATTTTATACAAAGACTGATAAAATATTCCCTATTGATTGATTTTTTCACCCAACCTAAAAGAGTGACAATAGAATTGTCAGCTTTCAATTTTAGGAATTTTAATATTCATCATATATATATATATATATATATATATATATATATATATATATATATATATATATATAACTATATATAGCCTTTTAAAAGCACTATTGAGATTGCTATATTTTTACATTACCTCTTTTTATGTGATGGATTCTTTACCTGACATAAAATTTGCTTTGGAAAAATTTTTAGGATATAATTTAATAAAATATATAATATTATTAATCTTTTGTGTAAAACCCAAGAAATTAATAAATAATTAGTAAATAAATTAATTATTTTTCTAGCAAATTAGAAAATAGACTTTTATAGTTTAATGAGATAAAGAAAATTAAAATAAGAATTTTGACACTAATTTTAAAAAATTTGACCCAAAATTTGATCGAACTGGCCGAACTAGGCCCAAACCAAACCCATGGGCCCAACCCACTCACATTATTAAAGTGAGTTCAGACCTCTCTTTCACTATTTGGCATGCAGAACGCGATGGAGCAGCCATGGGAGAGGAAGAACATGCAAAACCTTTGCTTTGATTTCAATTTGCCATAACTTTTGATTCGGAGCTCCGATTGACAAGCTGTCAGTGGCCACGCGTTCACCTCAGAATCCTCTACAAAACCCATTCAACTATTTGGTAAGAAACTCGATTTTTCTTTCCTAAATCATTTCATCTCAGTTTCAAAATTTGTTGAGATTAGGTGTTCAGAGTTTATTGAATTTTGGTGTTTATGAACAAATTAGCTTTATAGATTTGATGGGTTCTTTCCTAATTTTGCATTGGTAAGGTAAGGAACATTTAATCCTTTTTAAGTTATCTAATTAGTGAACCCTATGATAATTTTAGTGTTATTTTGTGAAATTAGTTTGGATTGTGTACTTTGGAAACAAATTGATGTAGAGACTTGGTATTGGACTCTATGGAGCCGGAGACCCGTTTAGTGAGACTTTGGAACCTTGGGTGTCGTAAAATGGTGACAAATTGTGACATTTCGAGTTTACGGAAAATTAGCCAAGGTATGGTTTTAGTTTCTCAGATATAATATACAATGTTTTGTGAAAACTTAGACTAGATGATCATAGGATAGGCTAGAATACATGATTGTATTAAAGATTTAGTATTCTTGATTATGATTGTTGATTTGGGTTGAGCATGACCTGGTGAATATTGTTATATGATAAAAATAGGATTCTATATGACGATTTTGATGCTAATGGATGAGGATTTTGAAAGTGAACTTATGAATGTTAATAAATTGATAAATATTGGGCCAGAGGCCGTGAATTGGGACCAGAGGCCATGAAATTGGGCCGGAGGCCGGAAGAAGGAAAGAAAGGTGAATGATGCTTGTATAAGCGATGATATTGAATTTATAAGAGTGATGCTTGTATGAATGATGATTTATGTGTGGCTTGAGTTGAAGAGGGTTAAGAGAATTGATAATGAGAATTGATTAGGGATGTTTTGGGACATGAATTGGATATTGAAATGTGACTTGGTAAGGTTAGATATTGTCAAAAATGCTTAGAGTTTTAGTATTGTGATATGAAATTAGTAAAAATAGAGGTTTGATAAGCTTTGTGAAAATCTGATTTTTAGCCAAACTTCGATGAGCCATAACTAAGCTTCCGAACTCCCAAATTATTTCAAACCTATTTCATATGAAAATTAGGTCCGAGAAGTTTATACCCTTCGAAGAATGGATAAAAGTATTTTAAAATGAGAAAGTTATGTGCGTCGGAAGTTTGGAGTGTAAAACTGGAAATTTTGTAGTATAAGGCTTGCGCACACGACCACTTGTACGTGACGCGACCAACCCTTCTAGGTTGGGCATCTAGCATACGCGAGCAGGGTGCTTGTGTACGTGAGCATGGTAAAGTGAGTCCTTGTGTACGCGAGCAAGGTGCTTGCGTACGCGACGGCCCTGTTTTCAGCAAAAATGAATTTTATGTTTTAAAACCTAATTTCGAACTTCTAAACCTCTATTTTTTACTTTTTTATCCCCTAGATCTTAATAGTATGTCTAGTAATATGATTAAGCTATGAGAAAGAAGGTTACTTGGAAGTGAAGGAAGGTCTAGAGTAACTGAATTGAGATATTAATGATGAGATTTGGGGATGACTGTGTGTGGCCGGAATGGTCGAGGTGTGTATGTGGCCGAAACGGTCAAGAAGGCAAGGTCTGGGTGCGATCCCGCTTGTGTGTTAACTTGAAATCTATTTGGATGGCAAGTTGAGGAAAGAGGATTCCCTCTCTTGTCGTGATGTGGATGTGGGGAAGGTGGAAAGGCACTCTCCTTCGTATTGTTTCCCCACATTTTTCTCTGGTTGCAAGGTGGAAAGGCACGATCTTTCGATCTGGAAAGGTCTCTCCTTCGTATCTCCTCCAAGAGAAGGTGGAAAGGCACATTCCTTTGATGTAGAAAAGCACTCTTCTTTGTTTATGATCTTTCTAGAGATGCGCAACCTCGAGAGAAATGTCTAGGTTAGCTACCAGATGAGTGTGGTTCTGGCGATATAACCAATTCGTGAGCTCATGGCCAGTAGGATAGATATCCATTATATGCATATGTGTGCTTTGTTTGATTGTGAATTAATTGGGAATTGCCTAAGTGGTTATAATATGCTATTTGTTGTATTTGCTATCTGTATTACTTGTATTCTACTTGTGTTTGTTATTGTCTACTTGTTTGCCTTTGTAATTTCACTGGAGATGGAGGAACGGAAGAAAGGCAGAGAGATTTAGGGTTCTAGTTAAGTTTTAGTTAGATTTAAGGACTTGGTTAAGTTTAGAAAGTCTTAGAGAACCTCTCTCATTCATGGTTTCTGTTTTAGTTCTTTAAGTTTCACAATCTGAGTGTCGGCGTTCTAGGATTGCCTCTAGCATTCCCAAGACCTAATTTATTATACATGTGGGAACCTTAACCATACTGAGAACCCCCGATTCTCATCATATACAATATTATTATTTTTCAGATGCAGATTGAGAAGCACCACTCTGTATTCTAGAGACTCTGATGATGCGAAGAATTCTTGGGACTCAGGGGCGTATTTTGCTTATATTTATATATGCATATAACTTCTCCACCATGTACTTTATGTTTGTCCCTCTTAGAGGTGCATGGAGAACTAGGGTTTCTATGTATATCTTGGGTTATGGGTTTATATATATTTTGTATGTAAATATTCTCCGACCTGCCTTAGTTTCACAAGCTGAGTTAGGAGCTTGTTATTTTGTATTCTTGACTCTCTGCCTTACTTTTTATATATCTATGTTTATGAACCTTAGTTTTCTTCGTACACAAGTTTTCTATTTATGTGAAGACTACGACTTTTGTTTTAGACTTTCCTTCGAAGGCTCCTCGTTATACAATTCCTTTCAACTATTATTATATATAACTTTTTGTTTAGAGGTCGTAATACCTTGCCACCTCTGTTTTATGACTTAAGCATAGAATTTGTGTGGTAGGGTGTTACATTATGGTATTAGAGCAATTCGTTCCCATAGATCCTGGAGAATGGACTGACTATGCTTCTGAGCATACTCTGGCTGTTTGTACATGCTATTTAGGATGTTGGTGGACGAAATTGTGATCAACAATATTGGCTCTTTGGCATGTGCCTAAAAACTAACTCAGCACTTTCTTTTCACAACTCCGTTCAACTTAACCAGCAAGTGTACTGGGTCATCCAAGTAATACCTTACGTGAGTAAGGGTCGATCCCACAGAGATTGTTGGTATGAAGCAAGCTATGGTCACCTTGTAAATCTCAGTTAGGCAGATTAAATGGTTATGGGTTTCGAAAATTAATAATAAATAGAAAATAAAAAGGGATAGAAATACTTATGTAAATCAATAGTGGGAATTTCAGATAGGCGTGTGGAGATGCTAGAATCCTTTCGAATCTCTACTTTCTTATTGCTTTCATCCAATCCTTTTTACTCCTTTCCATGGCAAGCTGTATGTAAGGCATCACCATCATCAGTGGCTACTTTTAATCCTCTCGGGAAAATGGTCCTATGCGCTGTCACTGCACGGCTAATCGTCTGGAGGCATCACCCTTGACAATGACTACATCCCATCCTCTTAGTGAAAATGGTCCAAATACTCTGTCACAGCACGGCTAATCAGCTGTTGGTTCTCGATCATGTTGGAATAGGATCCATTGAACCTTTTGCGTTTGTCATCACGCCCAGAAATCGCGAGTTTGAAGCCCGTCACAGTCATTCAATACCGGAATCCTACTCGGAATACCACAGACAAGGTTAGACTTTCCGGATTCCCAGGATCCTACTCGGAATACCACAGACAAGGTTAGACTTTTCGGATCCCCATGAATGCTGCCATCTATCTAGCTTATACCACGAAGATTTTGTTGGGGAATCTAAGATATATGTGCCCGGCCTAGAGTAGAACGGAAGTGGTTGTCAATCACGCGCGTTCATAGGTGAGAATGATGATGAGTGTCACGGATCATCACATTCATCAAAGTGTTGTGCAACATATATCTTGGAATAAGAATAAAAGAGAATTGAATAGAAAGTAATAGTAATTGTATTGAAACTTGAGGTACAGCAGAGCTTCACACCCTTAATCTATGGTGTGCAGAAACTCCACCGTTGAAAATACACAAGTGAAAGGTTCAGGCATGGCCGAATGGCCAGCCCCCTAAAACGTGCTCAATGGCCTCCTAAGATGAAGAATAAAACAAAACTGAGACCAAAGATGAAACGTGGTCAAAAGACGTCTAATACAATAGTTAAATGTCCTATATATACTAGACTAGCTACTAGGGTTTACATGAGTAAGTAATTGATGCATAAATCCACTTCCGGGGCCCACTTGGTATATGCTTGGGCAGAGCTTGATCTATCTACGAGCTTAGGCTTTTCTTGGAGTTGAACGCTGAGTTATAACGTGTTTTGGGCGTTCAACACCGAGTCGTGACGTGTTTCTGGCGTTTAACTCCAGACAGCAGCATGTACTTGGCGTTGAGCGCCACTTTACATCGTCAATTTCCGAATAAATTATGGACTATTATATATTGCTGGAAAGCTCTGGATGTCTACTTTCCAACGCCGTTGAGAGCGCACCATTTGAAGTTCTGTAGCTCCAGAAAATCCATTTTTAGTGCAGGGAGGTCAGATTCCAACAGCATCAGTAGTCCTTTTGTCAGCCTTCTTTCAGAGTTTTGCTCAAGTCCCTCAATTTCAGCCAGAAATTACCTGAAATTACAGAAAAACACACAAACTCATAGTAAAGTCCAGAAATGTTAATTTATCATAAAAACTAATGAAAACATCCCTAAAAGTAGCTTGAACTTACTAAAAAATACCTAAAAACAATGCCAAAAAGCGTATAAATTATCCGCTCATCAGATGTCTGCTTGAAATATATACCATAAATATTCATGAACATACTTTTGGATATTCGAAGCACTAAACTTTAGATTTTAAGACTGATCACCTTAATATCAATTATTCAGTGTGGACAAGACGCAAATGGCATCTCATGGGCGCGAGTAAGGTAATACAGCTGGGGTAAAGGCCAATAACATTTAGTTAGAAAGATGGAGAGATTCAAGGAGTGTTCGGGCCAAGTAGGTGAACGATTAAGAAACTTAGTGGCTTATAATTAGAGTAACGCTCCGAAAGCACAGTTTTGGTGACTCTAGAGAAGTGATGATGAGGGGATGAAGTCGTGAGATATGAACATGATTCGAGGATTAACACAGGATCGAGGAATGCAGAGTGAGAATGTGTGCTTAGGTTATAACAGATTAACTCAGTATAAGATATTAATGAATTGTTTAGTGAGTGAGATAGCTTAGAAAGAATTGAGATTAATTTCGTTTAGAAAGAACCCTTGAAGGGTAAGGAAGTTGTATTCGTTAAGAGAGTTAAACGAAGCTAAGAATGAGACATACGAGTTTAGCTTAGGCTCGAATTAGGAATAGGATATTACATTGGCGTCCGAGAATAGTAAAATGAATGGTAAGAAGTCGGTTGAATCTGAGGGGGAACATATGATGATTTGATAGCTGATGAGCGGATAATTTGTACGCTTTTTGGCATTGTTTTTAGTATGTTTTTAGTATATTTGGTTTAGTTTTTAGTATATTTTTATTAGTTTTTAGTTAAAATTTAATTTTCTGGACTTTACTATGAGTTTGTGTGTTTTTCTGTGATTTCAGGTATTTTCTGGCTGAAATTGAGGGACCTGAGCAAAAATCTGATTCAGAGACTGAAAAGGACTGCAGATGCTGTTGGATTCTGACCTCCCTGCATTCGAAGTGGATTTTCTGGAGCTACAGAAGCCCAATTGGCGCGCTCTCAAAGGCGTTGAAAAGTAGACATCCTGGGCTTTCCAGCAATATATGATAGTCCATACTTTGCCCAAGATTTGATGGCCCAAACCGGCGTTCAAAGTCACCTTCAGAAATTCCAGCGTTAAACGCCGGAACTGGCACCAAAGTGGGAGTTAAACGCCCAAACTGGCACAAAAGCTGGCATTTAACTCCAAGAAGAGTCTCTACACGAAAATGCTTCATTGCTCAGCCCAAGCACACACCAAGTGGGCCCGGAAGTGGATTTTTATGTCATTTACTCATCTTTGTAAACCTTAGGCTACTAGTTTTCTATAAGTAGGACCTTTTACTATTGTATTTTCATCTTTGGACATCTAGTTCTTAGATCATTGGGAGGCTGGCCATTCGGCCATGCCTAGACCTTGTTCTTATGTATTTTCAACGGTGGAGTTTCTACACACCATAGATTAAGGTGTGGAGCTCTGCTGTACCTCGAGTATTAATGCAATTACTATTGTTCTTCTATTCAATTCCGCTTGTTCTTGTTCTAAGATATCACTTGTTCTTCAACTTGATGAATGTGATGATCCGTGACACTCATCATCATTCTCACCTATGAACGTGTGCCTGACAACCACCTCCGTTCTACCTTAGATTGGGTGAATATCTCTTGGATTACTGATACACGATGCATGGTTGATCGCCTGACAACCGAGTGCTCGCTTGACAACCGAGCCAGCCATTCCGTGAGATCAGAGTCTTCGTGGTATAGGCAAGAACTGATGGCGGCATTCAAGAGAATCCGGAAGGTCTAACCTTGTCTGTAGTATTCTGAGTAGGATTCAATGATTGAATGACTGTGACGTGCTTCAAACTCCTGAGGGCGGGGCGTTAGTGACAGACGCAAAAGAATCAATGGATTCTATTCCGGCCTGATCGAGAACCGACAGATGGATAGCCGTGCCGTGACAGGGTGCGTTGAACATTTCCACTGAGAGGATGGGAGGTAGCCACTGACAACGGTGAAACCCTTGCATAAGCTTGCCATGGAAAGGAGTAAGAAGGATTGGATGAAGACAGTAGGAAAGCAGAGAGACGGAAGGGACACAGCATCTTCATGCGCTTATCTGAAATTCCCACCAATGAATTACATAAGTATCTCTATCTTTATCTTTATGTTTTATTCATATATCATTCATAACCATTTGAATCTGCCTAACTAAGATTTACAAGGTGACCATAGCTTGCTTCATACCAACAATCTCCGTGGGATCGACCCTTACTCGCGTAAGGTTTATTACTTGGACGACCCAGTGCACTTGCTGGTTAGTTGTGCGGAGTTGTGATGAAGAGTTGAGATTGCAATGAGCGTACCATGTTGATGGCGCCATTGATGATCACAATTTCGTGCACCAAGTTTTTGGCGCCGTTGCCGGGGATTGTTTCGTGTATGGACAACTGACAGTTCATCTTGTTGCTTAGATTAGGTAATTTTTTTCAGAATTTCTTTAAGAATGAATTCTAGAGTTTCATGATGATCTGTTGAAATCTGGCTGGCTGAGAAGCCATGTCTAATCTTATTGGACCGAGGTTTCAACTTATCATCACAAGAGCTTGTTGATTTCTATCAAACTTGCTGTTGGAGCAATGATCTGCTGAGGCTTGGCTGGCCATTGGCCATGTCTAGTGTTTTGGACCGAAGCTTTCTTTGAAAGCTTGGCTGGCTGTGAAGCCATGTCTAATTCCTGGACCGGAGTCTTAGACTAGCATTGCAATGATTCCTGGAATTCTAATTAAGAATTCTGAAACCTTTATTTTCTATTTTCATATAATTTTCGAAAAAGCACAAAAAAATTACAAAATCATAAAAACCAAAAATATTTTATGTTTCTTGTTTGAGTCTAGTGTCTAATTTTAAGTTTGGTGTCTTGCATGCATTGTTTATTTGATCTTGGTTCTATTTTCAAGTCAATAGTACAGGGAACTGAAGATTCAGAACATGCAGCAGAGGAATTACACAGAAAAAGCTGGGCGTTCAAAACGCCCAGTGAAGAAGGGCAGACTGGCGTTTAAACGCCAGCCAGGGTGCCTGGTTGGGCGTTTAACGCCCAAAAAGGTAGTGCATTGGGCGTTAAACGCCAGAATGTGCACCATTCTGGGCGTTTAACGCCAGGATGGCACAAGGGGGAGAATTTTGTTTTCAAATCAATTTTTTTTTCAAGTTTTCAAAGTTTTTCAAAATCAAATCTTTTTCAAATCATATCTTTTCATTCAAATGTTTTCAAAATCAATTTCTTTCCTTTTTCAAAGATACTTGCTAACAATTAATGATTTGATTGAACATTTCAAGTATGTTGCCTTTTCTGTTGAGAAAGGTTTAATGTTTGAATCATATCTTTTCTTGTTAGGCAAGTCATTAATTTTTAAAATCAAATCTTTTTAAAATTGTTTTCAAATCATATCTTCTCAATCATATCTTTTTAATCACATCTTTTTCAAAACCGTTTTCAATCATATCTTTTTTATTTCTAATTTCAAAATCTTTTTCAAAAATTACTTGATCCCTTTCTCACTCTTGATTTTCAAAAATCAAATTAAAGTTTTTCAAAATGCTTTTAAAAATCTTTTTAACTTAATTTTCGAAAAAGCTCTTCCCCTCTTCTCACATCCTTCCATTTATGGAGTATCACTCCTCCTCAATGCACAATTCGAACTCTATCTCCCTAAGTTCGAATTCTTCTACCTCTTTCTTCTATTTTTCTTTTCCTCTGACACCTCAAGGAATCTCTATACTGTGACATAGAGGATTCCATATTTTCTTGTTCTCTTCTCTTTCATATGAGCAGGAACAAAGACAAAGGCATTCTTGTTGAAGCTGATCCTGAACCTGAAAGGACCTTGAAGCGAAAGCTAAGAGAAGCTAAGGCACAACTCTCTGCAGAGGATCTAACAGAAATCTTCAAAGAAGAAGAACACATGGCAGCCGAAAACAACAACAATGCCAATAATGCAAGGAAGGTGCTTGGTGACTTTACTGCACCTACTCCCGACTTCTATGGGAGAAGCATCTCTATCCCTGCCATTGGAGCAAACAACTTTGAGCTTAAGCCTCAATTAGTTTCTCTAATGCAACAGAATTGCAAGTTCCATGGACTTCCATTGGAAGATCCTCATCAGTTCTTAGCTGAATTCTTGCAAATCTGTGACACTGTCAAGACTAATGGGGTTGACCCTGAGGTCTACAGACTTATGCTATTCCCTTTTGCCGTAAGAGACAGAGCTAGGACATGGTTGGACTCACAACCTAAAGAAAGCCTGGACTCATGGGAAAAGCTAGTCAATGCCTTCTTGGCAAAGTTCTTTCCACCTCAAAAATTGAGTAAGCTTAGAGTGGAAGTCCAAACCTTCAGACAGAAGGAAGGAGAATCCCTCTATGAAGCCTGGGAAAGATACAAACAACTGATCAGAAAGTGTCCCTCTGACATGCTTTCTGAATGGAGCATCATAGGTATTTTCTATGATGGTCTCTCTGAACTATCCAAGATGTCTTTGGATAGCTCTGCTGGAGGATCTCTTCATCTGAAGAAGACGCCTACAGAAGCTCAAGAACTAATTGAAATGGTTGCAAATAACCAATTCATGTACACTTCTGAAAGGAATCCTGTGAACAATGGGACAAATCAGAAGAAAGGAGTTCTTGAGATTGATACTCTGAATGCCATTCTGGCTCAGAACAAGATATTGACTCAACAAGTCAATTTGATTTCTCAAAGTCTGTCTGGAATGCAAAATGCACCAAGCAGTACTAAGGATGCTTCATCTGAAGAAGAAGCCTATGATCCTGAGAACCCTTCAATGGAAGAGGTGAATTACCTAGGAAAACCCTATGGAAACACCTATAATTCTTCATGGAGAAATCATCCAAATTTCTCATGGAAGGATCAACAGAGACCTCAACAAGGTTTCAACAACAATAATGGTGGAAGAAACAGGTTTAGCAATGGCAAGCCTTTTCCATCATCTTCTTAGCAACAGACAGAGAATTCTAAGCAGAACCACTCTGACTTAGCAACCATGGTCTCTGATCTAATCAAAACCACTCAAAGTTTCATGACTGAAACAAGGTCCTCCATTAGGAATTTAGAGGCACAAGTGGGACAGCTGAGCAAGAAAATTACTGAACTCCCTCCTAGTACTCTTCCAAGCAATACAGAAGAAAATCCAAAAGGAGAGTGCAAGGCCATCAACATGGCCGAATGTGGAGGGGAGGAAGAGGAAGTGAACACCACTGAGGAAGACCTCAATGGGCGTGCACTAGCCTCCAATGAGTTCCCTAATGAGGAACCATGGGAATCTGAGGCTCAAAATGAGACCATAGAGATTCCATTGGACTTACTTCTGCCTTTCATGAGCTCTGATGAGTATTCCTCCTCTGAAGAGGATGAGTATGTCACTGAAGAGCAAGTTGCTAAATACCTTGGAGCAATCATGAAGCTAAATGACAAGTTATTTGGAAATGAGACTTGGGAGAACGAACCTCCTTTGCTCACCAAAGAACTGGATGACTTGTCTAGGCAGAAATTACCTCAAAAGAGACAAGACCCTGGGAAGTTTTCACTACCTTGTACCATAGGCACCATGACCTTCAAGAAGGCTCTGTGTGACTTAGGGTCAAGTGTAAACCTCATGCCTCTCTCTGTAATGGAGAAGCTAGGGATCTTTGAGGTACAAGCTGCAAGAATCTCACTAGAGATGGCAGACAATTCAAGAAAACAAGCTTATGGACTTGTAGAGGATGTTCTGGTAAAGATTGAAGACCATTACATCCCTGCTGATTTCATAGTCCTAGAGACTGGGAAGTGCATGGATGAATCCATCATCCTTGGCAGACCCTTCCTTGCCACAGCAAAGGCTGTGATTGATGTTGATGGAGGTGAACTGATCATTCAAGTGAATGAAGAATCCTTTGTGTTTAAGGCTCAAGGATATCCCTCTGTCACCATGGAGAGGAAGCATGAAGAGCTTCTCTCAAATCAGAGTCAAACAGAACCCCCACATTCAAACTCTAAGTTTGGTGTTGGGAGGTTTCAACATTGCTCTGAGAAAATGTGAGGCTCCATGAGAGCCCTTTGTCAAGCTACTGACATTAAAGAAGCGCTTGTTGGGAGACAACCCAATGTTATATTTTATATATTTTCCTTTGTTGTTTTATTTTATTTTGTAGGTTGATGATCATGAGAAGTCACAAAATCAATAGAAAAAGCAAAAACAGAATGAAAAACAGGAAGAAAAACAGCACACCCTGGAGGAAGAACCTGCTGGCGTTTAAACGCCAGTAAGCCTAGCAGATGGGCGTTTAACGCCCAGTCTGGCACCATTCTGGGTGTTTAACGCCAGAAAGGGGCACCAGACTGGCGTTAAACGCCAGGAAAGGGCAAGAACCTGGCGTTAAACGCCAGAAATGGGCACCAGCCCGGCGTTTAACGCCAGAATTGGCTAAAAACGCAATTTTGCATGCCATTTGGTGCAGGAATGACTTTTTCTTGACACCTCAGGATCTGTGGACTCCACAGGATCCCCACCAACCCCACCACCCTCTCTCCTCTTCACCCATTCACCAATCACCTCAATACCTCTTCCCCAAAAACCCTTCACCTATCAAATCCTATCTTTCTCTTCACCACTCACATCCATCCTTCATAAAATCCCACCTACCTCACCATTCAAATTCAAACCACTTTCCCTCCCAAACCCACCCATAATGGCCGAACCCTACCCCTCCCCTCACCCCTATATCAACCCTTCTTCACTTCTTCATTTTCACACACCCTAAATACTACTTCTTCCCCTTTTTGGCCGAAACATAAGCCTCCTCCATCTCCTCCATTTTCTTCTTCTTCTACTCTCTTCTTTCTTATTTTGCTCGAGGACGAGCAAACCTTTTAAGTTTGGTGTGGTAAAAGCAGTGCTTTTTGTTTTTCCATAACCATTTATGGCATCCAAGGCCGGAGAAACCTCTAGAAAGAGGAAAGGGAAGGCAAAAGCTTCCACCTCCGAGTCATGGGAGATGGAGAGATTCATCTCAAGGGTGCAACAAGACCACTTCTATGAAGTTGTGGCCTTGAAGAAGGTGATCCCCGAGGTCCCTTTTTCACTCAAAAAGAGTGAATATCCGGAGATCCGACATGAGATCCGAAGAAGAAGTTGGGAAGTTCTTACCAACCCCATTCAACAAGTCGGAATCTTAATGGTTCAAGAGTTCTATGCCAATGCATGGATCACCAAGAACCATGATCAAAGTGTGAACCCGGATCCAAAGAATTGGCTTACTATGGTTCGGGGAAAATACTTGGATTTTAGTCCGGAAAATGTAAGGTTGGCATTCAACTTGCCTATGATGCAAGGAGATGAACATCCTTACACAAGAAGGGTCAACTTTGATCAAAGGTTGGACCAAGTCCTCACTGACATTTGTGAAGAGGGCACCCAATGGAAGAGAGATTCAAGAGGGAAGCCAGTTCAACTAAGAAGGCATGACCTCAAGCCCGTGGCTAGAGGATGGTTGGAGTTTATCCAACGCTCAATCATTCCCACTAGCAACCGGTCCGAAGTTACTCTAGACCGGGCCATCATGATTCATAGCATCATGATTGGAGAAGAAGTGGAAGTTCATGAGGTTATAGCCCAAGAACTCTATAAGGTGGCGGACAAGTCCTCCACCTTGGCAAGGTTAGCCTTTCCTCACCTCATTTGTCACCTCTGTTATTCAGTTGGAGTTGACATAGAAGGAGACACCCCCATTGATGAGGATAAGCCCATCATTAAGAAAAGGATGGAGCAAACAAGAGACCCCTCTCATCATGAGATCCCTGAGATGCCTCAAGGGATGCACTTTCCTCCACAAGACTATTGGGAGCAACTGAACACCTCCCTAGGAGAATTGAGTTCCAACATGGGACAACTAAGGGTGGAGCACCAAGAACATTCCATCCTCCTCCATAAAATTAGAGAAGATCAAAGAATCATGAGAGAGGAGCAACAAAGACAAGGAAAAGACATTGAGGAGCTCAAGCACTCCATAAGATCTACAAGAGGAAGAACAAGCCGCCATCACTAAGGTGGACCCGTTCTTTAATCTCCTTGTTCTTTATTTTCTTGTTTTTCGAAAATTAATGCTTATGTTTATCCATGTTTGTGTCTTATGATCATTAGTGTCTTAGTGTCTATGCCTTAAAGTTATGAATGTCCTATGAATCCATCACCTCTCTTAAATGAAAAAAAAAATGTTCTTAATTGAAAAAAAAAAGAATTGCATGAATTTTGAATTTTATAACAGTTTAATTATTTTGATGTGGTGGCAACACTTTTGTTTTCTGAATGCATGCTTAAACAGTGCATATGTCTTTTGAATTTGTGATTCATGAATGTTGGCTCTTGAAAGAATGATGAAAAAGGAGACATGTTACTGAGGATCTGAAAAATCATAAAAATGATTCTTGAAGCAAGAAAAAGCAGTGAATACAAAAAAAAAGAGAAAAGAGACGAAAAAAAAAGAAAGAGAGAAAGAAAAAGAAAAGAAAAAGAAAGAAATAAAGTTGTGATCCAAGGCAAAAAGAGTGTGCTTAAGAACCCTGGACACCTCTAATTGGGGACTCTAGCAAAGCTGAGTCACAATCTGAAAAGGTTCACCCAATTATGTGTCTGTGGCATGAATGTATCCGGTGGTAATACTGGAAGACAGAGTGCTTTGGGCCACGGCCAAGACTCATAAAGTAGCTGTGTTCAAGAATCATCATACTTAACTAAGAGAATCAATAACACTATCCGGATTCTGAGTTCCTAAAGAAGCCAATCATTCTGAGTTTCAAAGGATAGAGTGAGATGCCAAAACTGTTCAGAGGCAAAAAGCTAAAAGCCCCGCTCATCTAATTAATACTGATCTTCATAGATGTTTTTGGAATTCATTGCATATTCTCTTCTTTTTATCTTATTTGATTTTCAGTTGCTTGAGGACAAGCAACAATTTAAGTTTGGTGTTGACATGAGCAGATAATTTGTACGCTTTTTGGCATTGTTTTTAGTATGTTTTTAGTATATTTGGTTTAGTTTTTAGTATATTTTTATTAGTTTTTAGTTAAAATTCACTTTTCTGGACTTTACTATGAGTTTGTGTGTTTTTCTGTGATTTCAGGTATTTTCTGGCTGAAATTGAGGGACCTGAGCAAAAATCTGATTCAGAGACTGAAAAGGACTGCAGATGCTGTTGGATTCTGACCTCCCTGCATTCGAAGTGGATTTTCTGGAGCTACAGAAGTCCAATTGGCGCGCTCTTAACGGCGTTGGAAAGTAGACATCCTGGGCTTTCCAGCAATATATGATAGTCCATACTTTGCCCAAGATTTGATGGCCCAAACCGGCGTTCAGAAATTCCAGCGTTAAACGCCGGAACTGGCACCAAAGTGGGAGTTAAACGCCCAAACTGGCACAAAAGCTGGCGTTTAACTCCAAGAAGAGTCTCTACACGAAAATGCTTCATTGCTCAGCCCAAGCACACACCAAGTGGGCCCGGAAGTGGATTTTTATGTCATTTACTCATCTTTGTAAACCTTAGGCTACTAGTTTTCTATAAGTAGGACCTTTTACTATTGTATTTTCATCTTTGGACATCTAGTTCTTAGATCATTGGGAGGCTGGCCATTCGGCCATGCCTAGACCTTGTTCTTATGTATTTTCAATGGTGAAGTTTCTACACACCATAGATTAAGGTGTGGAGCTCTGCTGTACCTCGAGTATTAATGCAATTACTATTGTTCTTCTATTCAATTCCGCTTGTTCTTGTTCTAAGATATCACTTGTTCTTCAACTTGATGAATGTGATGATCCGTGACACTCATCATCATTCTCACCTATGAACGTGTGCCTGACAACCACCTCCGTTCTACCTTAGATTGGGTGAATATCTCTTGGATTACTGATACACGATGCATGGTTGATCGCCTGACAACCGAGTGCTCGCCTGATAACCGAGCCAGCCATTCCGTGAGATCAGAGTCTTCGTGGTATAGGCAAGAACTGATGGCGGCATTCAAGAGAATCCGGAAGGTCTAACCTTGTCTGTGGTATTCTGAGTAGGATTCAATGATTGAATGACTGTGACGTGCTTCAAACTCCTGAGGGCGGGGCGTTAGTGACAGACGCAAAAGAATCAATGGATTCTATTCCGGCCTGATCGAGAACCGACAGATGGATAGCCGTGCCGTGACAGGGTGCGTTGAACATTTCCACTGAGAGGATGGGAGGTAGCCACTGACAACGGTGAAACCCTTGCATAAGCTTGCCATGGAAAGGAGTAAGAAGGATTGGATGAAGACAGTAGGAAAGCAGAGAGACGGAAGGGACACAGCATCTTCATGCGCTTATCTGAAATTCCCACCAATGAATTACATAAGTATCTCTATCTTTATCTTTATGTTTTATTCATATATCATTCATAACCATTTGAGTCTGCCTAACTAAGATTTACAAGGTGACCATAGCTTGCTTCATACCAACAATCTCCGTGGGATCGACCCTTACTCGCGTAAGGTTTATTACTTGGACGACCCAGTGCACTTGCTGGTTAGTTGTGCGGAGTTGTGATGAAGAGTTGAGATTGCAATGAGCGTACCATGTTGATGGCGCCATTGATGATCACAATTTCGTGCACCAATAGCGAATTTTTTAGGATGAAAATTTCTGTTAGGGGGGTTGGATGTAAAATCCGAGAAATTAGTAAATAATTAGCAAATAAATTAATTATTTTTCTAGTAAATTAGAAAATGGACTTTTATAGTTTAATGAGATAGAAAAAATTAAAATAAGAATTTTGACACAAATTTTAAAAAATTTGGCCCACGATTAGACTGAACAGGCCAAACCGGTCGAATTGGGCCCAAACAGAACCCGTGGGCCCAACCCACTAACTTTATTAAAGTGAGTTCAGACCTCTCTTTCTCTATTTGGCATGCTGAACATGATGGAGAAGCCATGGGAGAGGAAGAACATGCAAAACCCTTGCTTTGATTTCAATTTGTCATAACTTTTGATCCAGAGCTCCGATTGACGAGTCGTTAGCAGCCATGCATTCTTCTCGGAATTCTCTACAAAACACATTCAACTATTTGGTAAGAAACTTGATTTTTATTACCCAAATATTCTCATCTCAGTTTCGAAATTTGTTGAGATTAGGTGTTGAGAGTTTATTGAATGTTGGTGTTTAGGAGCAAATTAGCTTTGTGGATTTGCTGGGTTCTGTCCCAATTTTGCATTGGTAAGGTGAAAAATCCTTTTCAAGTTATCTAATTAGTGAACTCTATACTAATTTTAGTGTTATTTTGTGAAATTAGTTTGGATTGTGCACTTTGAAAACAAATTGGTGGTGTTAGAGACTTGGTATTGGACTCCGGAGACCCATTTGGTGAGACTTTGGAACCTTGGGTGTCATGGAACGGTGACAAATTGTGACATTCCGGGTTTTATGGGAAATCGGCCAAGGTATGATTTTGGTTTCTCGTATATAATATATAATGTTTTGTGAAAACTTAGACTAGATGACCATAGGATAGGTAGGAATGCATGATTGTATTAAAGGTTTAGTATTCTTGATGATGATTGTTGATTTGGTTTGAGCATGAATTGGTGAATATTGTTATATGATAAAAATAGGGTTCTATATGATGATTTTGATGCTAATGGATGAGGATTTTGAACGTGAACTTATGAATGTTAATAAATTGATAAATGTTGGGCCGGAGGCCGTGAATTGGGGTCGGAGGCCGGAAGAAGATAAGAAAGGTGAATGATACTGATATAAGCGATGATAATGATGATATTGAATTTATAAGAGTGATGCTTATATGAATGATGATTTATGTGTGGCTTGAGCTGAAGAGGGTTAAGAGAGTTGACAATGAGAATTGATTAGGGATGTTTTAGGACATGAACTGAATATTGAAATGTGACTTGGTAAGGTTAGATATTGTCAAAAAAGCTTAGAGTTTTAGTATTGAGATATGAGATTTGTGAAAATAGAGGTTTGATAAGCTTTGTGAAAATCTGATTTTTTGCCAAACTTCGGTGAGCCATAACTTGACTTCCGGACCTCCAAATTATTTCAAACCTCTTCATATGAAAATTGAGTCCGTGAAGTTTATGCCATTCAAAGAACGGATGAAAATATTTTAAAATGACAAAGTTATATACGTCGGAAGTTTGGAGTGCGAAATTGGAAATTCTGTAGCATAAGGCTTGCGCACGCGACCGCCTGTACGCAACGCGACCAACCCTTCAGGGCTGGGCATCTAGCATACGCGAGAAGGATGTTTGTGTACGTGAGCATGGTAATCTGAGTCCTTACGTAAGCGACGGCCCTGTTTTCAGCAAAAATAAATTTTATGTTTTAAAACCTAATTTCGAACCTCTAAACCTCTATTTTTACTCTTTTAGCCCCTAGATATTAATAGTATGTCTAGTAATGAGATTAAGCTATCAGCTATGAGAAGGAAGGTTACTTGAAAGTGAAGGAAAGTCTAGGGTAATTGAATTGAGATATTAATGATGACATTTGGGGATGGCTTTGTGTGGCCGGAATGGTCGAGGTGTGTGTATGGCCAAAATGATCGAGAAGGCAATGTCTGGGGGCGATCCCGCTTGTGTGTTAACTTGAAAATCTATTCGGATGGCAAGTTGAGGAAAGAGGATTTCCTCTCTTGTCGTGATGTGGATGTGGAGAAGGTAGAAATGTACTTTCTTTCGTATTGTTTCCCCATATTCTTCTCTGGTTGCAAGGTGGAAAGACACGATCCTTCGATGTGGAAAGGCACACTCCTTCGTATCTCCTTCAGAAGAAGGTGAAAAGGCACAATCCTTTAATGTGAAAAGGCACTCTCCTTTGTTTATGATCCTCTTGGAGATGCGCAACCTAGAGACAGAAGTCTGAGTTAACTACCAAATGTGTCGGGTTCTGGCGATATAATCAACACGTGAGTTCACGGCCAGTAGGATAGACATTCATCATATGTATATGTGTGCTTTGTTTGATTGTGCATTAATTGGGAATTACCTAAGTGGTTATAATATGCTATTTGTTATATTTGCTATCTGTATTACTTGTATTCTACTTGTGTTTGTCATTGTCTGTTTGTTAGTCTTTGTAATTTCACCGGAGATGGAGGAATGGAGGGAAGATAGAGAGATTTAGGGTTCTAGTAAAGTTTTAGTTAAATTTAAGGATTTGGTTAAGTTTAGAAAGTCTTAGAGAACCTCCCTGATTCATGGTTTTTGTTTTAGTTCTTTAAGTTTCACAATCTGAGTGTCGGCATTCTAGGATTGCCTCTAGTATTCCCAGGACCTTATTTATTATATATGTGGTCACCTTAACCATATTGAGAACCCCCGGTTTTCATCCCATACAATATTGTTGTTTTTCAAATGTAGGTTGAGAAGCACCACTCTGTATTCTGGAGACTCTAATGAAGCAAAGAACTCTTGGGATTCAAGGGCGTATTTTGCTTATATTTATATATGTATATAACTTCTCCACCTTGTACTTTATGTTTGTCCCTCTTAGAGGTGCATGGAGAACTAGGGTTTCTCTGTATATCTTGGGTTATAGGTTTTATATATATTTTGTATGTAAATATTCCCTGGCCAGCCTTAGCTTCGCAGGCTGAGTTAGGAGCTTGTTATTTTGTATCCTTGACTCTCTGCTCTTACTTTCTATATATCTATGTTTATGAACCTTAGTTTTCTTCGTACGTAAGTTTTCTATTTACGTGAGCGCTATGACTTTTGTTTTACACTTTTTTTCGAAGGCTCCTCGTTATACAATTTCTTTCAAGTATTATTATATATAATTTTACGTTTAGAGGTCGTAATACCTTGCTACATCCGTTTTATGACTAAAACATAAGACTTTGTGTGGTAGGGTGTTCCGTTTTGAGTTACAATTGAATTGACATGATGGATTTGCTCTAGAATTCCAATAAATGGATGACTATTCTCACAAAAGAATACCTTCTTTGTTAAAACTTATTGGACTTGTTCTCTTATTTCAATGTCAAAAAGGTCATTTCTATTTTTTAATGCTCTAGCCCACTACCTTACAAAATATGGATCCATCTATCTCTCTTATCCAATAGCCGTCAAAGAAAGGAAGACCCCATCTAGACATCTATTGATGTGGTATTATATTAAATGATAGGTCGATTCTAACAAAATTTGGAAGCGCGTGCAAAAGTGTCAGCTATTAATGGGATGAGAATAATTTTATGTTATATTCCACGTTGAATGAGATTAATGTAACATTATATAAAAATACAAAATTTTCAATACTTGTTTTTTTATTTTTTTTTAAGAAAGAATTTTTCCTATATAAATTAATATGTCAGCTATTAATGGGATGCCTGGTACTATCTCCTATTCACACAATAATACTTGTTTTTTTCATAGTTATCGGTAAAGGATTTTGTTATGTATATATTAATTCTTTCTATTAAATAGTATTGTCATCTAAGCTTTTTATATAGACATGTATGCACCATATATCATTTGACCAGATTAGTATAACTACTGGGTGAAGTTTGTATCTCTTAAAACTTAAATTTGACATACTAGTAATGTGTAATCTTGACACATCAGTGAATTTTCATCATATTGGCTTGGTCCACTGCTTTAATCCATGTATTTTGCAAAAATCAAATATCTTCCAAGATACGAAAAGATATCATGATCAAGTTGACCTTACTGTTTCAAACATTGAGGTAAGCTTTTCCAAGTTTGAGCAAACCTCAAACCTGCACATCAAAAAATATGAAGACTAAGTTTCACATAAAGCGAATTATATTTTTTTTATTTGTCACTGTGTCTGAATTATTTTTATAAATTTAATTTGCCACAATCTTGAATAGATTTTGTCCCGTAATATTGAAACAGATTGCTTCATGTGTGATTCGTCTTTTTATGCTATCAAGTTTACAGCTTTCTGCTGAATTAGTCAATTACATGTTATGCTTTAAATTGATTGTCTTTGCAGTGGATGTGATTTCTATTTGTTTATTTTTTCCAACATACTAGTGAGACTTACTTTGTTTAAGCAAGAGTCAAACCTGCAATTGAAAAAGTATGAAAGTCCAATTTTTATATTTAACGAAGTTTAAATTTTATTTGTCATTATCTCTGGCTTATTTTCATTAAATAAATATCCTACTCTCATGAATAAGTATTGCCCCTTTTATTAAATCGCATATACCCATCAGCCCAACACTTTATAGCTTTCTACTTGTTGAGTTCTACATTTGTTACTAAAAAGTAATCATAGTTTTTTATGTAGTGAGCTTCTATTTTATTTTTGTTTAAACAAATAACCCTAATTTCTGAAAATAAATATTTTAAAGCAATTTTGTTTTCAACTTTCTGCTGAATTAGCTAATTACATGTTATGCTTTAAGCTAATTACCTTTTCAGCTGTGTTGGATTTATTTTTATTGTTTGCAGAATAAATTTATAATTTCTTATATATGAAAATGAAATGATATAGATCCACTTTTTTTAAACAATTAGTACATATTCTATAGAAATATAAATTAATGTTTCTGAGCATTAATTTAATCTATTTTTTACTTGAACTAAACTTCATCGTTTCGTTGGGATTATGACCAACCATGTACCTTATGCTAAGAGTTTCATTTAAAATGTTTTTATCTAAATAATTGCTGGGCACACTCTTTCCTTTACTCTCCTAATGCTTGTTCTTATTGACTAAGTGAACCATTTTTTATACACAATAAATTTCTTTTTTCACTCAATATTTTCCCATAGCCATTGTGATGCTATTAACATCATAGATTCTCTAGTCTTTACACTGAAAACTATGTTTATTCCGTAGGATGTAAATAACAAATATCATTAAAATCTTTTGCAGTGGATGTGATTTTCGATTTGTTTACTTTTTCTAACATACTATGGAGACTTGCTTTGTTTAAGCAAGAGTCAAATCTGCAATTGAAAAAGTATAAAAGTTCAATTTTTACATTTAACCAAATTTAAATTTATTTGTCATTATATCTGACTTATTCTCATTAAATAAATACCCTTCTCTCATGAATAGGTATTGCTATTATTTATTGAATTTCATATACCCGTCAGTTCAGCACTTTGTAGCTTTATGCTTTTCGAGTTACTAAAAGGTAATCATAATTTTTTATGCGGTGAGCTTCTAATTTATTTTTATTGAAGCAAACAGTTTCAATTTTTAAAAAGTATTATTTTAACTAATTTTTATTATAACAACATACAGGACAAATATCAATGATCAAGTGACTAACTATTAAAACACCAAGTTTTGCTAGTTTAGATATAGATCTTGGTTAAAAAAAGGCTAAATTGAAATACTTGTCCAATTAAAACAGATTTTACAAAATTATTTATAGCACAATTAATTTCTATTGGACGAAACAGTTAATTTCAACATGTGTGATGCAGTATCAGCTAAAAAACATTTTTATACTGATATTTTAGTAAATTCTCTTAATATAAGACTTTGCTCCTCAAGATAACCATTTTTTGACTATCAATCAAATAATTCGTAACGCAAACATGGTGTTCGTGTTAAGAATTCTTGATTATTTCATTTTTCTTATATACACAGAGTTAACAACACAACCACCAATATTAAAATTTTTGTATAAATTATGTCGTGTATGCTAAAATCATGGGTCTATGCTATGCACCTTCACAATTACTGTAACTTTTATTTGGTGGTGCTATCCAAAAGTGTTATCTATTCTCATTTTGATATAACTTAGAGAACATTTAGTATGCAAACTATCCCATATAGTTTTGGTATTTTGTAAATTAATTATGCATATTTTTCTACAATAGACTTCATGTCAAAAATCTCAATAAAAGGGCTTAGATACATAAATTATTTGGATAATATCTATAAGAGAATTTATTATGAAACTTCTCCCATCCATTTCACATATATTTTTAATTTTATATCAATTTATCCAGCAGACTTCATATAGAATTTTCAAAATATCTAAACCTAAATACTAGCAAGATCTTTATCACTATTTAGATAGTATTCATCCATTTCACATAAAACCTAAATTTTATATCACTTTATCCAATAGACTTATTACGATTAATCAATATAGATATAAAGCAAATATGTATATGAATCCCTTATAGATATAGCAATATATATAGGAATTCCTTATCATATAAGTATGTCAAAATAAAGGCATGTATACTGGCAAGCTCATTATAAGATTTTGGATAATATCTATGGAATAGATTCCATGGTAATTAGATTAGTTCACCAAGTTCATAAATTAAATTGAGTCTAAAGAAAGATTCACCCTATATACGTTGTCAAATACTTGTGTCCAACTATGTAAAACATAAATATGTTAACCAAAACAATGCTAAATGAAAATTTAGCAATATTTCAAAATCCATCATAAGTACATCACTCATCCCCTTCAATCTCTTGAATCTTCTGTCATTTTTTAGACTTTTTGCTGAATTTATTGGTTGAAAACTGTCCATCCGCATTGTTATCTATTGCATTATTAGACCCAAACTTCACCCACTAGAAGCTCATTTAGATGGGGTCTTGTGTTTGAGGGAGAAAACACACTCATCCAAAATATTCTACATATAACCATAAAACTAACAATAAATTATTTTTTCAATTAGGATTGTAATTAAACAATTAAAGAAAACTACCTAAAATACGATACATAAGGTTGGAAACAAAAGCCAAATTTTTATACCACAGAAAATGGAGGATTAGCATCAACATTAAGATGAATAACATTTTCAAACATATCAATCGAGTTGCTGCAATTAATTTCCTACAAAATCCAAAACCATTCTTTTTGTTTAAATATACTTGTAAACCATGCTTATTTAAGAAATATAACTTCAAAAAATTAATATAAACACTGAACCATACCATAACACTAATAGACTGATTAAATTGTATCTCTTTTGGAAGATTCTTCTGAATTATCTCATCATCATCACACACTTTTATGATAGTATAGACTTGATCTCTATGATTAATATTTGCATATTTTACATTAATCTTAAATAGCACTTTTTTGTCTATCATATTATCAAGGATAGGAGGATATTTATCACCATCAGTTATCTAGAGCTAAAACTAAATGTTAGTGTCACTAATCCTAGCTTATTTATTAAATGCATTTATTATTTAAGATTAATTTAAAAAATATTATCATGTTTAGTTGTGTACTTACATTCTCCTCCATCACTTGTTCTGCTCGCTTACCACACAACTGAGTGGTTTCTCTGTCCCAGAGAAGCAAACTCATACTTCCAGTGCCATCATATACCATGACCTCCACCTTGAACCTACCATTTCAAAGGATAAAAATATATTACCAATTAGAACAACTCTAAGCCTAATACTTGTATGGAACCACGATAAGTAAAAAAATCTAAACAAAATAATACCTCAAAGCTGCACAACCATGAGTGTGGCCACATTTGTTACATTCCTATCTATCACCGATACTTAGTTCTATTTTTTTCAGGAACCTCCTACATGCCTTGTAGAACCAATCCTTGTTCATGGCATTTATAGCCACAATGGTTGCAGATATCCAGCAAGGACCTTCTTGAACCAAGCCAAGTGTTTCTTCAATTGTCTTTACAGAAACATAACCTTGATTAAATTCATCAGCTCCTGACCATGCATGCTGTAAAGACACTTGACTAATCCTCACAGAACTTGATGGCAACACACTAAGTAGCCTAAGGTGAATAAATGAGAAATAATGAATAGCAACATGTGGTTGAATGAAAATATTTACATTAGTGTTATTAATACATTAAGATTCTGCAAATCTTTTCTGAAACTCCATTATCTCTTTTAAGTTGTTGTCAAATTACATTTGAGACACATCAAAGTTGCTTTGAATAGAGGTCTTTCTATTTCACCTTGTTGCTCTGACATATTGAAACAAAACTATAAAGAGTTCCACCCTTCCATCTTCAAGTTGTGGAAGAATCTAGTCCACCGTGTTTCCGAATAGAATGCAGTTTATTCTATTGCTCCTGCAAGAAGTTAATGGAACATTTTAAATAGTGCAAATCTTTATTTTGTAAAATGATTCTAAATATCAAAGGATTTTGATAAAGTGCAAATCTTTATTTTGTAAAATAATTCTAAACATCAAAGGAGTTTAACAATATACTCTAGATCTTCTAGGACAACCACCAAACGCTTAATCTCTTTCCCTTTGTTAGTGACCAAATGTTTGGGATCCTCTTTGCCAACTACCTCGGCAATGATATCTGACAATACAAATGCTCTTTATATATCTGACTAATAACTTAGTATAGGAACATGTTCAATATAAAATACATGTACTTATCAAAATTCTCATAATCATCCAACTTATAGCATTCAGAAAATCTGGTATAGATTTGAAATGAAAGGTTTTCAATGAAAAGTATGGATTCTCCACATGGATGACTCGTGTTCTGTGGGAGAAGCAAAGTATCCATTTGCTCGGAGTTATGATTGTGCCTATATCATTAGCAACAACAATGAAGTGGGTCATTTGATAATTCTAAAACTGTACAATAGAACCCTTCCACTTACTGACCAAAGACCTAGGAATTTTAGCGTACATCCTATCACCCTATTAGAAAGATTTGGTGTTAGTTACTGGTGAAGTATAAATATTTTAGTTAGTCGGAAGAAAATATTTAAAAACACAGTGTACAAACCTTTTTATCTTGAAGAATCATTTGAATGCTTCCAACCTCCTTCTCATTATACTTACTTGGGACTTCCTAAATCCTAATAACGTAAACTTTAAAATTTCAGGCAAATTTTGTTGAATTCAAGTCAAGAAGGTAATCAACGTATTCGGCCATTTCGATGTTAGTATTTGTATGAGATGATATGGAATGAAATTTTGGATGCCTTAAAGGGATATTTAGCCTATTTTGTATGTATAAGTGTATTATACTTTCAAAAATTACTATCTCGTATATTTGAGAATAGGTTTGAATTAAGCATAAAATTGGTCCCTGTGTATCCACTTTAGATTGCCATCTTTTCCAACTGATTTTATTTATTTTTTTATTATGATGTAACATCAAGTATAATATTGTGTATGTATAAATGTACAATTTCGTATATTCAACAATAGGTTGAGCCAATTATCAGTGTAAATCAATGTTCTGAAAACCGGTTCGAATCGGACGGTCGAACCGGTTGAACCGTGAACCAATGGAATTTTCGGTTCGGACTAATGGCAAAACCGTAGAATCAGCAAACCGATGTCGAACCGCAAAACCGGCCGGGAACCAGTCGGTCGAACCGAATCGTGAACCGGTCAGTTTTTTAAATTTGACCAAGTCCTTCCCATTTAACCCAGCAACCCTAAATCCCTAATTCAGTAACCCACTCCACTAACCATTGCTCCACACAAGACAAACGACGCAGCTCTCCCTCTCCCTCTCTCACCCTCACCCTCACCCTCACCCTCAACCTCACCCTCGAGCTCGTCCTTCCTCTCACTGTTGGCGAGTTGTCTCCGTCACTTCCGTCCAGCTGCTGGACTGCTCCCGCCGCCGTCGCAAGTTGGAGCCTCGAAGATTACAGTCGCGATCGTGCAGCTCTCCACCATCGTCGCTGTTTCAACTCTGGAAGGACCGTCGCCAGACTCGCCTCCTGCTTCCGTCGTACACCTCTCTTCCACCGTCGTCGGCGTCAGCTCGGTTGCACTGGTCAGTTTTGTTCACCGATTCCCCCTCTATTTTATACTTTTATGCTTCTAGCTTCTAGGTTTTTTTAAACAATAATTATTGAATAATCTATAAACTTGTTATGGGTTAATAATTGTTAATTATTCTGTGAGTTTTGTTGCTGTTATTAGTTGAATAATTGTTGAATTTTGCTGCTGTTATTGGTTGAATTTTGACTCTATTTTGGTTGAAATTTGCTACTGTTACTCTTATGCATAGAGATAGAGTTTGGAGCTAACAAGTGAAGCTATAGAGTTTTTGAATGGTACCTTTTGATTGTTGGATACAAATAAAGTATGTAACAACATTTTTTATCCACTCCAATATGCACCTCCATTTAGTTAGCTTCCATGCTCATTTTAATTTATAATTTCTATTCTTTGGTGCTTCAAAACTTGACACTTTCTAGGATTGATCCCTATGCAATCAACTTTTTAATACTGCTCCAGAGAGGTGAACATTCCCTTTATTTGTCCCTTTTTCTTTTTCCGAATAAATAATTACTTTTTCACTAATTTTCCACTACTATCATATTAATCTGCATTTTTTGTTTTTGTTTCGGGGGTATATTAATCTGCATAGTTAAATTACTCTTTTATGACATTGAAGAAGTAGACTTAAATTGTTTGATGGCCTCTAATAGCTTGAGCTATTGATTAAGTATCAACAATAGAGCTTTGAGATAGTTTTTAGGTCCAACACTCAATAACAATTAGATTTTGTGTAGTTAAATGTAATACTAGGCTTATCATATATTATATTTAATTTGTTAGGACGGAAAGACAAAAAAGAAAGCAAAAGGTACAATATGAAAGTATTTGAATGAGATTATAACATTCGGGTTTATATAGTACTTTTAATTTGGATATTTTAAAGTTTACATTAGACTATAACTATATTTTAGTGTGTTTATTTATATTTTATTTATTATTTTATTATAAAACAGTTTTTTCAGTTCAACTACGGTCGAACCGGTTGAACCTATAAACCAATAAACCAGTAGCTAGAGCGGTTTGATGATCGGTTCGATTTTCATAACCTTGGTGTAAATGACATTTATATTTAACATTATCTGTATTTAGCAATCTAATATACGGTGATGTAATAACACAATAAAAAAATTTCTTTTACGCTACCATTGTACCACATGCTGCATAATAAAGTTTAATACTTTTCAACATAGTTGTAAAACTCGGACCGGACTGACCGGTTCAACCAAAAAACTGATGAACCGAACCTATACCAATCCGATAGTTAGATCGTGTAAGGAAGTGAACCGATACGAATCGGTCAAACTCGGTCAAAATCCGAAATGAACCGTTGAAAACCGGTCAAACCGAACCGATTGAAAATGCAAATTTGTTCATAATGATAGAAAGGAAGTTCGATCCCTTGTCTCCAGGAAATTAAAATGTTAGCACAGCCGCTAGGCTGTAACGTTCCTTATGCTTTATTATGCAAATTATGATATATATATATATATATATATATATATATATATATATATAATTTACTTTTTATTTTAATTTTAGTTATAAATTTAATCTTTTTAATTATATTTTTATTTAATAATAATTATAAATTCACTTATTTTTTTGTCATAATTATATAATATATATTAATATTATATTTTAATAAATACTTATAGTATATAATAGTATAATAGATATAAATTAATTAATAAATTATTGAAATTTAAAAATAATAGTTATTTTAATACAAAAATAAAATAAAAATATTTATAATAGAATAAAAATAATAAAATACTTATTGTTCTTATTTCATATTATTTTAAAATAGTTTAATATTCTTAAAATATTAATGAAAATATATATTTTAAATTTTTAGTTATTTTTTATTTATATAGGACTGGGTTAAACAGTTCAACCAGTGACTTACCAGTTAAACCAGTAACTCAATGACCCAATAACTTGACTAATTCGATCACCGATTCGGTTCTGACAACTATACTTTTCAGCCAATGAACTATGTACTACTGTCTTATTATATATAGAGAGAGAACACAACTTGAGGAACACGCTTTGCGAATTCCCACTTTGCCTGAAATGAGAGCCATCAAATTGGAATATGGACTATAGTCACCTAGTTCTCTAAGAACCAACTTTAATTTTTCACACAATAGACAAATCCATAAATCAATGTGTAATTTTATTTTATTTTATATTATTTCAAACTTATTTTAGGTTAAAAGCGTAGTTCCGTTAAGATCATCAAACATTTTTATGGTAAATTTCTTCTCTAGTTTTGATAATCCCTAAATTGATCGTTATCCCAAGGTCATTGTGGATAAGTCCATTGGTAAGGGACTAAGTGCTCTTTTTAAATACAAAATTAAATTTTATTTTATTGTTTACGGTGGAAAATAAGTAGGAGAGGGAGAGAGAATATCAAAGAAAGGTAGTAAAGTAGCAGCAGACAGCAGTTAAAGGAGAAAGAAACTAAGAAAGTGGGCAAACACAATAGATAGATGGAAGAAGAAGAACGAGTGTGGAGTTGGGGTGCTGGGACGGAGGGGCAGTTGGGTAATTGCAGCCTTGAAGACGAGGTCAGTCCTCAGCTCATTCGCCAACCCCCTCTTTCTGTCTCCAACATCTCCTCCCTTGCCTGCGGCGCCGCCCACGTCATCGCCATCACCTCCAGTTACGACTCTACCCTCCTTCTCTTGTTTTAATTTCAACAACTTATTTTCTTAATTAACAATGAAGTGTAGGTGGGAAGGTACTTTCATGGGGCAGGGGCAGTTCTGGACAACTAGGCCATGGGGAGTTTGTTAACAACTCCTTGTATCCTAAGCCTGTAACATCACTGGACCCTTACTTCATAACCAATGTCTCTGCTGGTTGGAGTCACTCCGCTTTTGTTTCAGGTTTCTACTCTTCTTCTCTCTGTCTTGACTCTTGAGTGTTTGAAAGTAACTAACTATTGTTGTCTTTTCTCAAGATACCGGATGCTTGTTCACTTGCGGCGATGCTTCATTCGGTCAGCTTGGCCATGGCGATTACACATCACGCTGCTCTCCTGCCAAGGTATCATCCTTCGATAATCGCCGTGTTGCCAAGGTTGCATGTGGCATGCGCCATTCCCTCGTTTTGTTGGAAGGTACGCCCGGACACATATACAAGTTACACATTCGATCTTGAGTTATGTTCTGCTGCCTCTTTTAAGCATCAATCGCAATTATGGTGCAGATTGTTCATCAAATCAAGTTTATGGATTTGGGTCTGGGAAGCGCGGTCAATTGGGTATCTCCAAAGATAGGGTCAAATCTATTAATCTTCCTCAAGTTGTTAGTGGATTTGAAGATGCTGAGACAGTCGACATTGCTGCAAATGGAGATCATAGTGCTGCAATATCTGGTAAATCCCTAACTTTCTGAATGAGAAAGTCTAAGAGGCCAACACTTTTATTAAAATTGGCCAGCATTTATCCGACAAAAGAAAAGTGAATTATTCCACACCATTAGATGTAATCTCACACAATTGAAAACACTAATGATGACTAATTGATGGCTACAAATCACAAACCCTACTGGCCCCTAGCACTCCTCCTTTTTGAATTGCTACAATCAGAACCATAATTTTCGCCGGGAATCATGGTGGTGGTTGGATGATAAGAAGCGGTGGGACCTGCGTTTACATCGAAAGGCGAAGAACAATGTCACCTCATTCTAACAACAAAAGTTTGACAAAATTTCTAGTAGATAAACTAGGTCATCTGATGAAATCAATATAGAAAGATAGTTAACCAAGATGGGTCATTGGCCATCGCATCAGTTTTAGTTTCGTTCATCAATATAGAAAGATATTTTCCAAACTGTGTTAGTTTCGTTCCTTTATATCTTTTTGTTGCATCAGTTGATGGAAATCTTTACATATGGGGAAGAGGATTCAAGGGCTATGAAGATGCTAATTCTCCTCGACGATTGAACTCTACCTCGAGTTTTACCAAAGTTGCTCTAGGATGGAACCATGCTTTAACTTTGACTGGTATTTCTTGTTACTATCTATTCCAATTCCATGATTTCCTTACTTCTCTTGCTTCCTATTGAAGAAGAGTGCATATTTTGTCAAATTTGTGTATAGCTGCAGGTGAAGTCTATATGATTGGTGGCAACCATCTTGGAGTGCTTAGTAATCATTGGAGTACGAGCTCAGCAAAACAGTTACATGGTAATGCATTTGAGTACCTTGTTCTTGAAGAAACTATAATTACTCTCTTGGTGCACACATGACATATCTAATCTAATCCTTAAGAATGCAAGTCGTATTGCCATGGTTAGTTCCATGCATGTGTTTGAATTATCTATCTTCGCCAACATCATTACTAGTTCTAGCCTTAAACATTTTTCCAATAATCAATATTGAATCAGTGAAAAGATGGTATAGATAAACCTAGTTCACCTTTAGCAAAATAATGTACCTGCAGAACACTCATGGATCTGGAACCCAAAAAAGGCAAGCAACCATTGAAAAGCTTGTAACTTAGTGGGGAAAAAAATAAAAGGAAAAGAAAAAACAGACATGGCACTGCCTGAATTCATGGGTAAAATTTGATGATGTAAGTAAAAGGTGGAGTTTTATCATGCAAAATGTTGTTTAAGGACAATGCCCTTATCTTTGTTATGCTTTGTCATTCTGTGGTAGATTTAAGAGAAGCCAACATGGAGAAAGTCCCTGGCCTTGATGATACAAAGGTTGTTGATATTGCCGCAGGTGCCGAGCACTCCATTCTTGTCACAGGTAAGATGTTCTTCTCTTGTTCTTAGGCAAGAAAAAGATTGCACTTAAAATTGTGTCGTCTCCTCATCTAAAAGTAGGTTTGGTTTCAGAGTGGAGACCACGTTAAAATTTGGAAGCAATGCAATAAGTATTTACAATTTGACATTTGAATACAATATCAAGAGGTTGATTTTTTTCTATACTTTCATTATATTAACATACTGATTTCGATCTTGTTTTTACCCTTATTCTTTAAATCAGATAATGGAGAAATAAAGACATGGGGTTGGGGTGAGCATGGTCAACTTGGCCTGGGGGATCCTTGTGACAGGGCCCGTCCTGTTACAGTAAATCTGGGTTATGATATGGATGACGTTTCCTCTATCAGAGTCTACTGTGGAAGTGGCTTTACCTTTGCTTTAACCAAGCCCTAGATTCTTAAGACTTTCATGAGGCTTTCAACTTAACTTGGTTATCCTCAACATTTTACTTGTAACTCTAGACTTGTGATCTTAATCTAACTGTCAATTTTCCCAAAAGTGAAAGGAATACCACTGCAACTATAATTTACAGTTACTAACTATAATTATATAATTCATTGATGATAATGCTAGGACATTGGATAATCAAATTAGCTCTGCAAAGTTGTTGGCCAGTGTTTCCATCAGTTAACTATTTATCTTGAGTAAACATATGTAAAAAAGAGATCAAACCCGGTCTCAAAAACATGAATACTTAAGATTCTTTGACCGTGAAACCATGCTTATTTGGATCATTTTCATCTACCACGTATAATCAAAGAGCATGAGAATCACATTATACACAGAAAGGGTGTGAAACCACTTAAAGATTACATGAACATGTGGAAAAAGAATTGAATGGGATTAATTTCGACATCAGTCAATATATCCATACATGTTTGTGTTACATGTTAAAAGAATCAATGAACTACTCACTACTCTGTACATGAGTGTAAAAAGGAAAATATACCGTCCTAAATGTTTGAAACCACCCCAAACATTTGGTTTTTCCTGTGAAGAAATGAGAAGCAAAAAAGATTTCGGGTACTAGCCTAATGCCTGTGATACTCTTTTCTGATCTACAGATTCTATCTCAGCACAATCGCACACACTATCATACACTAATCAGGAACCTCGAGGAGATTGTTCTCATAACCTTTATTGGTAACAACAATAGGCCGCAGTGGATCAACTTTCCATTCACCATCAACAATGAATTTGATCTGTTACAGAGAATCAAATATTTGAATGCTTGCTATACCTTATCTGGATTGTAAATCAAGTAGTTGAAACACAACTAACCTCGTATTTTCCAGGATATAGCTGCAAGTTCAAAGAAAACATGCCAGTATTTGATTTCTCCATTTTTCTCTGCAATGTAATACTGTTAATTATTGGTGTGTTTTATGCTAAGTGTAAGGATCTAAAATGCCTGAGTCTATACAACAGAACAAAATAAAAATAAAAAAAAATCTTTTGCAAAAGTAATCATTGCATCATTAAAATCAGAGACAACTCAAAATTGTAGAATACATCCTCAAAAGGGAAGAACGATGTAGTTTCTTAAGACAGCCTGCAACTGACACATAAACACTAGACAATCAAAACGCAAAATCAGGTTAAAGTAATGATCTAAGAACTCACTAAATTAGGTCCACACATTCGCAGTTGTCCTTAATTTCTATTTCTTCTTTCCATAGTATTTCTTTTTTAAAGTAAAACAACCAGGAATCCATTTTCGAGGGCTTCAAGGTTGTGCACAACCCCTCATCCGCATCCACATGCTAGGCATAAAATTTTCAAATACACATGGTACTACTTCTCAAGGTCAGATTCATGATGAAACCCATCTTGAGAAAATATTCATTATCTAACCAAAATCATGAAAGAGGTCTGACCTGGGTGGACCAACCATCAAAGGATCCTACTAAATATACTTGTGAAGCTGGATTATGCCAAACTACACAAATCATCTTCAGAATTTGCAAGGCTCTGTGAGCATTATTAATCCTCTTCTGCTTCTCTTCAACAATTTTGTGTGCATCCCTGGGAAAACATGGGATTGTCAAGGTTTAGGTAACACACAATATATATAAGACAATGGCTGAGTGGAGTTGAGGATACATTATTGCCAATGACATCTTTCCTTCTAATACTGACAACTTAGCACGTATGGAGCGCAGTCTGTCCTGAGCATTCATTATCTCAGTTTCTTGGAATTCCCAAGCATCGGAATACTCTGCTAGATCATCTGATGAGTTCTTCTGATCCTATAAAAGAATATACAGCACCCAACTCAGGATTAGTTTAGTATCCTGAAGAGAAACTTACATACTAATGCTTTAACTACCCAAAAACTGCTAAAGAAAGAGCAATGATTATTATTATTATTTTGAGGTGGTTTACAATTGACAGCAATGTGTTGGATTCTTCAACAAAAGATAGACCCACTACCGAAAGAAAAATAATAATAATAATAATAATAATTTTCATAACAAGTTAACTGGTAACACAGAAAATTTAAGTACATTCACACTGTTTGGTTTGGCTTATAAACAGACTGTGTGTATCCTTTTGTCATTCATTTCCAGCCCAAATTATAAATCGCAGTAATTCTATTTTCCTATCTTTCCTCGTACAAAATATTCAGCTTCTAAGTCTAACTAGTCAACATGCATTAAAAATGGGTACATGAATTTGCTAACCGAAAAGCTACTCCCCTCTACCCAAAGAGCCAAAAAAAAAGGGATTTATAAATTAAGATTGACTACATGGAAAAGAATGGGAGAGGTAAATGAGATTCAAAAGCAGCAGGTATGTAAATCTCATGCTATTTATTTCGTTCTTATGTTGCGGTAATAATAATATACAGCCATGTCCATTAGCTCATTACTCACCATCTGCATTGTAACATAATCAGCTTTAGATCTCAACGAATGAAGTGCAGAGGATAGCTCTGATTCCAGATTCCGGATACGGGATTTGATATCATTGTGATTTGCATCCCCATCAAGAGAACTGAACCCTGCTTCTCTATTTGCAGGTTCAGCAGAAGACTCCCTAATTTCACTAGGAACAATTTCAGCAGCTGTATATGATCATAAAGATATCAGTTGATCCTGTCCAGATTAAGAAACAACCTGAAAATAAAATACATTACCTTCAAAATCTACATTTGAAGAACCATTCCTCTGGATAATCCAACTTCTCCATGTGTCAGGCTCAAGGGAGTTTCTTAAATTTTCACTACCTAATTGAGATCTGTGCTGATCATGTTTGATCAAACCACCATGAAGAGTACTTACTGTATCTTTATCTTCACTGTTTCTGGAAGGATCACTTTCATCTTTCTCTGTTAACCCAAGTCCAAAGGAATTACTTCTCTGTCTCTCCAGCCGATTCAATATACCCTCAATGCCTGACTCCTCAACTTCGATATCCCTGTTAAACAGAAGATCGCATTCAAAAATAATTCTCGTACACTTACCATTAGAACAAAAGCCATAACTGATGACACGGCGACTTATTTCTTTAGAATTTCTTAGAGGATGGCACTGAGTCAGCATGTTAAACTCCTCAAATTCTAATGGTAAGACTAGCCAAATAAAGCCAAACGTTCCACTCCAATATCACCTGCGGCATTGAACCCATGATTTTGTTTTGATATAATTTGATGGATCAAATGCTTACTCCCACGTCAAAATTTTAGCCAATAGATATGGCGTGACTAGTTCCCAAAATTTTTTCAAAGTCACCATCTATCTAGAAGAGCTGCCACCTATTCTTGGGCAACAACAACCGCAATGTTAAAAGTATCTAATTCTACAACTGACAACATTAACCAAATAAAGCCAACAAAACTTGTTACCATTGCAGTCCACATGGGACTGCTCCCTGGCAGCTCTTACCGTCTCAAATCTGAGAAACTAAACTGAGGCACTAGCTCATAACTGCGGGAACAATGAAAGCATAGATAAAATGTTCCAAATTTGAAAACTTTAGAACTCTTCTTAGGTCCGTTAAACCATTCAGGCAAAAACTTCCAAGGGAAAAGAAACCCAAAACAAACACAAGAAAACAAAAAAAATACGGCAAACTAGTAATAATGATAATAATATGAGGATAGGTCCAACATTATAGCAAGATTCTTCAATAAAAAAAAAGGAGACATCTTAAGGAGATTCTCACATTGATTTGGCTTGCTGGCAAGAGTTATCGCCATCAGAAGAGGAAGAAAACCCAGAAGCCCTTGATGCTTGACCATGAATTTTAGCAACAGAAGCACCATCAAAATCGTAACTTTCACGTGACCCACGATCCAAATCCCAGCCATAAACAAGATAGCATTCTTTGGTAACAATGGCATCAACCAAATCAACCCTCCCAGCAGCCACCAGCTCCTCCCTCGTCGGGAATGCTGATGGCTTCTCGGAGCTCCGCATGAACTCAAGAAGCTCGGCTTCCAGAGGAGAGAACACTTCCTCTTCGGCCCCACCCAAGTCCTCCTTGCAGCAAAGACCCTTCCTCCCTTTTTTCTTCCTCAGTGATTTCTCCTCCTGCACGTGGAGCTGCACCTGGAGCCTCTTGGCGGTGGTGTACCGGAAGGAGAAGATGAAGGGAGGAGTTAACTGAAAGAGGGTGTGGCGGTGGCGGTGGCGGTGGGGAAAGAAATGGAAAGAAAGGGAAGAAAAAGAGGGTGCGGTGGTGAGGGAGTGCATGATTCAGGCATTTCGTCGAACAGCTAGAGTGTGTTCAAGAAATGAGAGAAGACAAACAAAAACGCGCGAGAGAGAAAGGGGGGAAGTTCTCGTTTTGTCAGAGTGTGAGAAGCAATTGTTGAATTCTGTTCTGAGCTGCCGATTTCTTGGTGAGAAAATTGAGGCTCTGCTATGCGAGCTTAGAACAAGAGAAAAGTGAAATTTGCATTGGTGGGAAATCTGCTTATTTCAAAGGCTGAAGGTGCAGCCATATGTAGCATAACAAACTCTGCTACAAGATCCAAACTAACTAACTAACCAATGCAATACTCTCTCCAGCTACCTCCTAATTACTCTCTCCCTCTCTAACAAACTCATTCACGAGCCGCTGGCCTCAAACGATGGGTTGAAGACGGTAGAAAAAGGACGGATCAACACAACGAGTATTTTGCATAATTTTTTTTGGTGACTATATATTTTGCATAATTTAATACTAAAAAGTATCTTTGAACAAATTAAATTGGTATTAAAATTTCAAGATTAAATTGAGTATTACGCTCTAAATTATGTTAAGTAATCAAAACGTTGATGCATCTCGTGACTATAAAATAGAGTAATTATCCAAATCAATCTCCAATAATTTTAGAAGTAAATATTTTAGTTTTTAAAAAAAATTAATATGCATATCAATTCTCAAAATTTTATTTCAATAGACAAATCAGTTTATTTTTCGTATTATCTAGATCGTTCTCTAAGAATTTTAAAAATCAACATTTTAATCCCAGAAGATATTAATATACAGATCAATTCTCAACATTTTTTTTCATTAGATATAATAGTCCTCCAACAAAAAATATAATAATAATAATAATAATAATAATAATAATAATAATTAATTGTACGATAATATTCTACCATAACTTTTTTGTATTTTTTAGATAAAAATAATGATAAATTTACTTATTAAATTTTTATGTGTGTATTTCTAATATATATATATATATATATATATATATATATATATATATAGTCACTCAATAATAATAATAATAATAATAATATTATTATTATTATTATTAATCAATAAAATTATTAGAAATTATTTTACAAAAAATTCAATGTTAAAATTATTTAATATTTTTGTATTTAATATAATCAAAAGATGTCATATTTTAAAAAATATGTTTGTATTAAAAGAAAATATTTTAATTTGGATTTCAAAACATTATTATTAATGTTTTAAAATTTTTAGAGACTGATTTGGTAATTACTCCACCAAAAAATAAACTAGGAACTGATTTGTCTGTCAGAATAAAATCTTGAAAATTGCTTTATATATTAATTTTTTTTATGACTAAAATATCCACTCTTAAAATCCTTAAAAACTAATTTAGATAATTACTCAAAAAAATATTTAGTGAATATGATATATTAATTGAATAAAATATATTTGTAATTAAGTTATTGGACCAACTCAATTAAGATTGTTACTAAAATAATTTAGTCATATAATATTACTAAAATTATTTCAGGTTTTAAAAAGTAATAAAAATATTAAGAGCATTTCAATCTAGTAAAATTGCGATTAAAGAGTAATTTTATTGTCCAATATTATTATATAGGAGTAAATATACTCTTTTTTCAGATACGTGTGTATATTATTATGTCAATAAAAAATAAATAATTTTTAAATTTATTGCATGTCTTATCATTTAAAGAGACAAATTTCATTAGTTAATTTTATAAAATATTTTATAATTATATTTTAATTAAAAATTAAATTTGAAAGACTTGGTTAAAACATTTTTTCTAATGTTAAAGGGACAAAGAAAAAAATTTCTAAAAGATAAATTGGTAAGAAAAAATTGATTCTGTTAAAATGAAAAAAGGTGTTGTTGTACAAGTAATACTAAATGATTTATGAAGATGATGATCTTAAAGTTCACGACATATTACAAATTTTTAGATCTTATTTTTTGTGGTAATTTCTTTTATGTGAGACAAAAATTATCATTTCATTTGTTAAGTTTTAATATTGTAAAATAGACATAAAAAAATTTTATTGTGTGAATTCAAAAGGTTAGAAAAGAGTGTTAACATGCATTGATGCATAGATTTTTTTAATTTTATTGTTTTACACCATGATAATTTTCTAATCCATTTCAAGTGATTCGTAAAATTTGTCTAAGTTTAGGTTTTCAACAAGTTTATCAAAGCAGTTAGATTAGTGGACCTAAATTATGTTGATAGTAAATTCACCTAGTGCAATAAATACTATGAAAAAAATTTGATAAGAAAGATATTAGATTCGTTTCGATTAGTTCATTTAGAAGACAAAGGTTTATATTATTGTCTCCTTTTGTTTATAGTTACTTTTGAAGGAAGGAAATTTAAGAGAATATTTCAATCTTAGGAAAACTAGTGTAATAGTGTATATATTTCTCTCTAAATCTAATATGTATATTTTTTTGATAAAGAAGCAGAAGAGGATGAGAAAAAAAATAATGTATATATTTCTCATTAAAACTATAAAATTTATGAAGATTCTTATTATAATAGAATTATATTTTAGATGATAATTCATCATTTCTAGAATAAATAAAAAAATGAACAAAATGTAAACGATAAAAAAATTGGAAGAGAAGAAATGTATGTGTATGATCATTTTTCTTGGATATATACATCATTAGAAGAATTTGTGTTATGGGTCAAGTGAGATGGTTGCTTCAATATGCCATTGTAAGCTAGAAGACGAAAAAGATTAAGAATTCTCAACTTGGATAAGTTTATGTGAAATGATCAAGATGGTAAAAATTTCGTAAAGATGTTGGCCAATTGTTCAGAGGATAGAACTGGAAGTAACTTTAGCACCTCTGCTTGGAATTTTTGGTGAACAAGATGATAATCAACTTCCAAATATTTGAGACGTTCATAAAAGACGGGATTCACAGCAATATACAAGGTGTATTGAGTATCACAAAATAAAATCAAAGGATGCTCACAATAAATGTGCAAAAATTTTAGCAAGTTCAAAATTCACAATAGCTCGCGTGGAAGAAGAAAAAATATCCATTTAAAGAATATATAGTTTCTGAACAACCTGCCTAATCAGAATCACTAAAAGTAGATATGTGCAAAGTAGAAGTCCTGGAAAAAAAACCATGACCAAGATTGTTTTTTAAATACCAAAGAGCAGCTTTGTAATATATCTCAGCATGTGTAATCATAAATTTGCTAAGTTGTTGTGTCGCAAAAATAAAGAGATCCGAAAAAAGGGACTATCATTCTGGTAAAGACACAAAGTACTATCTACTGGAATAATAGTCATCTTACAACCTACGAGACCAGCATCATCCAAAAGATCCAAGTAATACTTATGCTGTGATAAAGAGATATCTTTGACAGAATGAGCAACCTCAATACTTAAAACATACTTTAAGATACCAAGATCTTTGATCCAGAAATGAGAATTCAAAGTTCTTTTAATAATGCCATTTCAGAAAGATAATTCCTAGTATGAATAATATCATTGACATAATTAGCAATATAGATACCTCATTAGTCTACTAATACCCACAAGATAAAAGAAGAAGAAATAATTTCTCATATCCTACCTTGCTAGATTGACGCATGTCATAAGGAGACTTTAATAAGCAGCATCACCAATTTGGTCTACTCTGAGTAAGGCCAAGAGAAAGGGCCAAACAAACTGGAAGAAGAGGAAGAAAGTTATGAACAACATGTCAAGCTAATGACATTAAAAGAGCGCTTGTTGGGAGGCAACCCAACCGTAGGTAACATTTTCTTTCCTTGGTTAGTTTACTTTAATTTCAATAATTTGACATATGATTGCATTCTAAGTTTGGTGTTGTCATGCAACAATTTGATTTTCAATCTTCACTGGATACTTGCAACATTCTAAATTGAGAGTGTCACACTAACTTTGGTGTTACCACTTATCTTTCATGCAAGGTACCAAGCACACCACTTATTAATGCAATCACATTGTCTTTGTTTTACTTCTTGTGCCTTTATTGTATACTTAATATTGCTTACTTAAGCACATGCATTACTCACATTTCATTGCGTAAGACACTTAGGATCCATCATAGACCCCATCACCACTGTTTTAATTGTTGCTTGAGTATAAGCAATCATTCTAAGTTTGGTGTGGGAAGGGGAAGAATAGGAGGAAAATGACAACAACAATGAAGATGAACTACAAGGTGGTAAAGTTCCTTTTTCCTCTTACTTATTTTCAGCACTTTAAATTGCATGATTGTCTTCTATTTTATTTGTATGCATGTGTGATTACTCCTTGTGAATAAGCATAATTTGATATTTGATTTGTAACATGTTGCTATGATATCATGATTATCATCTTGAATTTTACTTGCACCCAATATCTCTAAGAATGCAACAAAGAAATTATTCTTTTGAAAGGAAAATGTTGAAGAATTTTATAAATCTTGGGGCAAGCAAAAGATTAAGAGGAGTGGAGGTTCTGATTGTATGCTTGTGTATTGAGGTTGCATGTTTGTGAAAACTTGCATGGGAGCTCATAGACAGGAAATGAAGTTTAGAGAAGTATTATGAAATTTCTCAAACATCTATTGATCCAAGAAGCAGTAACAAAAGAAAAAGAAAAACAAAGAACAAGCCCAAGGCTTTGAGCATCAATTACTAGGAAGAAAAAGAAAGAAACAAGAACTCAAAGAGTTATTGTCCTAGTTAAATGCTTGTGGTGGATTTGTATCAAAGAGAGAGGCTTGAGCAAGTAAATCCTAAGGGGTGCTTCAACACCTAATACCTTAGACCAACTGGTTTGGGAGTATTGATTGAAAGCTTATCTTAAAAAGCCGCTTTGATACATGACACCTAGAGTCGAGGCCAAATTCCACAAAGAAAGAAAAATGCTAGAAAATAAGTGCTGCTTCAAGGTGACAATCTATAAAGAGGATTCTATAATATAATTTGAATGAAAGTCCTAAGATCTAATACTTCCAAAATGTGAGGACTAATGAGCACTGAAATCCTTGCATAAGCATACAAATTAGAGTTCACCCCACTGTCACTTATTCACTTCACCTACTAAGGCATCATAAGCAATTCTTCAATACATTCCAATTAAGAGAATTCTTTGTGCATAGTTCTTTTCTTGCTTGGGGACAAGCAAGATTTATGATGCCAGGGTATCTTGGCTAGTTTTACTAGCCATTTTTTGTATGCTCTAGGTTGGTTTCATGCATTTTCTTAGGAAATAAGCAAGTATTTGGTTGAAAATGCAATCATACCATGATTCAAGCAAACATTGTGAATTTTGAATGATTTCATAAGAATTATGCATGAATTGAATGATAAAATGGATGATGCATGATCCCATGATTAAGAGCAAGACTTTGATGCACTTTGTTTGATTGATTTCAGGTAACAAGAAGCAGAGAAGAGCCACGTTAGTGGCTACGTTAGTGCCACTAACGTGGCCATTAACGTGGAAGAAAAAAGAAGCTCCAACGTTAGTGAGAAAATTAATGGCATTAACTTTGAAGAAGGAGAGCATGGAACGTTAGTGGTGGGCAAGAAGACCCACGTTAGTTTCCACGTTAGTTACATTAACGTGGGAACTAACGTGGAAGGAAAGGGAAACTCCAACGTTAGTGGAAAAAGTGAACGCCACTAAAGTTTGCGAAGCAAAGAAGGCCTACGTTAGTGGCCACGTTAGTGCCACTAACGTGGACACTAACGTGGGCAAACTCTCACTCGGCAGCCTGACCATGCCTTCTTCAAATAAGAATAACTTGAGGCACAAAGCTCCGAATGAAGTGATTCCAGTGAAATTAGAAAGTAGGATTCCAGAGATTTCCAAGCATATATGGCACTACATGGTGGACACTAAATTTGAGGGAGAACAACTGCCCGAATGTACAAAGATGAACATGGTATCAACCTGTAGTAAGACCAGCTGACCTCTTCACCTTCCAAGAAGTATAACTCGAGTTGTAGAATTCTAAATGATGCGCTTCTAAAGGCGTTGGAAAGTAGACATTCAGGGCTTTCCAACAATATATAATAGTATGGGGTGGACATTAAATTTGAGCTCCAGAATCTGAAAATATTAATCCCCTGAATGCTAACGTTATTGGCACTCACTTTTGCCAATAACGCCAGAGACTATGCCAGCGATCCTGTCCCCTTCAAAGGAGCATAACTTGAGTTACAGAGGTCCAATTGAGGTGATTCTAGTTGCGTTAGAAAGCTGATATTCAGAGCTTTCCAAAGATATATAATGGTCTATAGTGGGCATGCAATTGGAGTACAAACAATAGGCATCTTTTAATCCCCAAAAACACCAACTAGGTAGCAAGTGTGACGTTAGCCACACTAACTTCAGCACTAACGCCACACTTGTAGCGTTGGTATGGCTAACGGTAACACTAACGATTACCACCTGGACCTCAACTTTATTCACTTCTCTTTCAAGGACCACCCAACCTCAAGCAAGCAAGCCCACAAGTGTCAACCAATCAAGGCCACAAGAAGCATCTAGAGTAGGAATTTTCATTTAATTGTAATTTGCTTTTAATTTCATTTTGTAATTTAGGAGAGCCTATATAAAGGCCTTAGTTTTTACTTTGAAATCATCCAGAGATTGAAGAAGGATCTTTGGACTCCCTCATCTCCTACACTCTTCTTCATTTTCTCTTTTTTTTTTTCCTTTTCTTAGTAGTAGTAAAATTTTAGTTTGTACTTTTCATTTATGAACTTTGAAGTTTCAATTTTCAGTTTTAATCTTCATCTTTATTTTTCTGCACTTTCTTTTTTTTTTCTATTTTGGTAGAGCAATGAACAACTAACTCTTTTCATTGGGTTAGAGAGCTCTATTGTGATTTAATGGATCAATTGTAGTTTTTATTCTTCTTCTTCTTTCTTTTCTCTTGATTTTACTAGAGAGCTTTCGATTTTCATCTAATTGGGTAATTGTATCGGAAGAGAAATTGCTCATACTTGGATTTCCTCTGAACCTTGGAAGAGGAATGAGGAAATCATGCTAGAAATGCTCTCTCACATTGGATTAGATTGGGGGTTGGATGGATATTGTGACATTTAATCCTACCAATTCTTTGATCTATGAACGTGTGTGGTATAATTAGTGACCAAACTTCATCTCTTTTCATGAGCAATTAAATCAAGAAATTGGAAAATTGTTCAAGCTTAGAGAGATTGGATTGCCAAGGAATTGGGATCCAATCACTTAAGATTGCCAAGGAGATCAATGAATGCATTGATTGAGGAAGAGATGAGAATGAAATTGATCCGGAGGATTGCAATATCTCTTGATCCCAATGTTCATTTTATTTTTAGTTCTCTTTTCTTGCCATTTTACTTTTCTGCACTTTATTGCTTTCTTTACTTTTATGCCATTTACAGTTCCTTGTTACTCATCACTCCAATATGATTCGTCTAACTAGGATAATCAATTAACCATTGATTGCTTAATCCGTTAATCCCTGTGGATTTGACCTCACTCTATTGTGAGTTTTTACTTGACGACAATTCGATATACTTGCCGAAGAAAAATTTGTTGAGAGATAAGTTTCCGTGTATCAGTCACTTAACTTTTTCACTCAGACACGGACCTACACACATAAGTAGGGGACACTTGTCCCACCGTAATTTTGATTTTTTCAATATATATATATATATATATATACTCCTACTTTAAATTTTTAAGTTAAATTTTTAAGTGATCTCATTATAAATAAACTAAGTCCAATTGCTCAAAATTGCAAACTTACTTTTTTAACCTAATCAAATTTAGTCTTTTCCTGTTCTCAAATTTCAGTCGTCACTCTTTTATTCTCTTAAACACTCTTCTTAATTTTATAGTCTCAACTTTATTTTTCTATTATTTGTTTAGTGGTCATGTTTTTTCATCGAAAAGTAAATTTTAAAATCTCTATGTTTTTTTATATAGCTTTCTATGACTCTATATATCTTCCAATTTCATTGTTTCTCTTTTTGATATTTTCAATTGCAAATTTTAATCAAGCAATTATAGTTTTGGTATTAATCTATTTTTTTTTATTCTTTTCATAACTTTGTATATTTATTTTATTCTATGTATCATTTTTGTCCCCAACGTTTTTGTCATATTTAAGTTCCTAACGTTTTAAAATTGTCTCAATTTTGTCTCACCATCAATTCTGTTAACAGATCTTTAACGGCAGGACGAGCCAATTTTGAAACGTTAAAAATTTAAATAGAATAATTTAAATATTAAAAATAACTTTAAAATTTACCCCAAATATTAGAGACAGGAACGATATTTACTCTAATAATAATAATAATAGATACTCCTACATAAGAACAAAGCTGGGCATGTCAAACGATTCGTTAAGTTCCAACCAACCATCAGAAAAACATAAACAAAATAAATCAAGTTAAAGATACAACCTGCAATACTATACTATCATCTTATAAGACAAAAAATGAGTAAATAGATAAAATTATACGTAAAAAGATTTATAATTGGCAAAAATATACACACAAAAAATTATTGTAAATATTAAAATATATTTATAATCTTTTTGTGTATTTTTATCCACTCCAAATAAAATAAATAGATTTATTAATATGTTTAAAAATTTAATTTTTTATAATATAATATTATATAATTAAATAAAGTATAAAACTATTTTATATTTACACTGCATCTTATATCTTGATATAAACAAGATCTAACGATGTTAAATGGTAGATTTAACCGTTCTTTAAAGCTACAGATGTTTTGCAACGGCGAGTAGAATGTTGTTTCAATAAGTTTGATTTTGATTAACCGAATACATAATGTTTTCACTTTTAGTTTTTCATATGATTAATTCATTTTGTTGGCAATGCCTTTGGGAGTTGTCGTTTCATAATAAATTGCATCCCACAAGTTTAAACTTTATATTTTTTAGTCTTATCTACCTGTTCTCATCATACCAGTATAAGCTTGTTTAATTCTCAGCTGATTACCATTAGAAACAGAATCTCAATTTAATATGAACGAACAATGACAGGTTAGTATTATTATTCCACTAGCTAAAGAACTTTTATTTATAATATATATGATTATATAATGTCACCTCTCCCCCTCTCTCCAGGCCACGAGATGAAATAATAAAGAAGATTATTGATAAATAATAATCAATAAAGTTCAAATTGAAAACTTTCTTGTATATATATACTACTCAATATAAGAGATGTAAACATCGTTATCATTAAACCCCTTCTAATAATTGACTCTACGTTATTATTTATTTCAAAAATAGACTATACATTAGGAAAATAATTTATTTTTCTTTGTCAGAATTTATTTATTTATTAGCAGAATCAAATCACGTTAGTTATTTATTTGGTAAAGTACGAGGGCCTACAGCCCCAGGGAAAGAAAACACACACACTAAATGGGTGGAGCTGGAGCCACCCCTTTCACATCATCAGCGAGCACTTGTACTATAGAGACAGCAGCTCTGTCAATGAATCTGATGACTCAATTTTGCTAAGTGCTCTGCACATTTATTCATCTCCCTCGTAGTTTTAATTTTATTTTTTTTCGAACTGAAAAATCACGCTTTTTTTTTTATTTTGAATGCTGGACAAAATCGGATACTACATGAGTTGGGCCAAATGATGGCCTATCTTGACACACAAAATCATGAAATAGGTCCGTTAAAAAACAGAAAAAAAAAATCAAACAGAAACATTTTTTAAGGTCAGGGAAAAAAACTACAAGAGGATCATGAACAAAAGAAAAGGGGGAGAAAAAACAATAGATAATTGTAAGAGTTCAAGAGATTGAAGAACAAGACCAAAAAAATTAAAAAGTGATCGAAGATTAGATGTAGCTGCACAACAGAACACTCTTGTACATGTGAAAAGCCACATCCTAGTTTTAGATTTTTTAATTTTTTTTAACAAAAAAAGCTCAACACACTAAAGTGAGTGACTAAAAGAAATATAAACACATACAACAAAACAAAAGAAACACAAGAACGACTAACCCATTATCATTTTCGTCATTGCTAACAACAGTGGTAGAGCTTGAAATTTTTTTTGGAGGGGCCAAAAATCTTAATAAAAAATTATATAATGCATTTATATTAAAATAAATTTTATAAATATAATTATTTTATTTTTAATTTTATTATTAATATGTAGGATTATATATGGTTAAGATTAACAAAAAAATAATTCTAATTTTGATTAGTAAAAAATTTCGTTTATAGTTTTTGCACATAAAAACTTATTTTTATTTAGAAAACCAATTTTGTTTATCTAAAAACTGATTTTTCTTTTTAAAAAACTGATTTTTTATTTAAATTATATAAAATCAATTATAACTTATTAATTATTTTTTAATATTTTAAAAGATTGATTTTACCTTTGATAATATTTATATTTCAAAAGTCTCAAGATTAATTATTTTTGTTATTATTTTTATTACAAATCAAATAATATAATATAACAAAACAAAATCTTAAATTTTTAATAAAATAAAATGTCAAAATTTATTAATGTAAACAGTGTTGATACTATAATGGCATTCAATTTGTAAAGTTGATTTAAAAATAAAATAATAATTTTTTATTAATAACTTTATATTACTACTAGTTATATTATGATTTTTATTATTTTAAAAATAAAATAATGCATAAAAATATATGAGAAGTCAATATAATAATTTAGTGTTAATTATATAATGATATTTAATTTGTAACGTTGATTTAAAGATGTTAAATAGGATAGGATAAAAAGTTTGAAAGAATGATGAAGATAGGCATCGAACTTAAATACATAGGTTGAAAGTATATCAATTTAACCAAATGAGCTAACTTTATTTTCTTTAAAATAGAACTACTAATATTTTTACAAAAGTTTTGGCGGGTTATGGCCCCCATTGCCTACACAAAGCTCCGCCACTGGCTAACAACAACCAAATGGATCAGCCACGCTTTGTAGTTTGACAACGACATCATTTTAATATTCTCAACGCTACCCTCTTTATTCTGAAAAATTCTCGCATTACGTTCCAGCCATATATTCCAAATTATTGCAAAGAATCCAAGCAACTACTTTTCTTGCTCATCTTTTCTTTCAAGCCCTCCTATCCAACTCTCAAATAGTTCTTTGATTGCACCCGGTATAGCCCAAGCTCCATCAAAGTATATCAACCATGCGCACCACACACAACCATCACTCCCCTTTTATAACATTTACTTACTTTAAGCAACATATTATCCCACATTAACAATAAACATCTAGAAGTACCTACAGATTCTACATATTTCCAACTCACCATGTCATTTTCCCAAATACGTATTATATCAAATCTAGTTATTACTTCTCTCTTAGTTTCCATCAACCTTAATATGTTCAATATAAATTTCTTTTTCAATTATTTTACCATACTCAACTTTCCATCACCTCCTAAACCTCTAATATTCCAACAACTATAAATTATTTAAAAATATTTTTACACAACTTATTAGAGTATTTAGGTATGCTCCTTCTCGCTTTTTATTTCTGTTTTTCTCTCCTTTTTCTGTTAACAATTTCTTCATTCTAAGCTTGTAATATTGACATAATATCTTCGTCATTATTATATAACATTGCTCTAGACTTCACTGCTAACTCCGAGGCCTTCACATTTTCCTTCCTCTGCTCCTCCCACTTCAAACTTCCACCATCCACCTCATTCACATGCTCTAGTACAGTTTTCGATCCAGCCTCGTCAATATCACCACCTCTGTCATCTTCACACTGTGCCTTACAAGCCATCTCAATCTTTGGTGTCACAATTCTTGATTCACCCCTTCTCCTGCAAAATTGGAACTTCTTTTCTTGGTATGATTTAATAGCATATGAGCTTTTCTTTGGAACTCTTCTTCAACCATCAACATATGCGACGTCTCGACAACCCGGCTCTCTTCCACTTTCGTCCTTCCCGCAGTCTGTAAAACTCGGTCAAACCGTAATTAATTAAATAATAAATTAAATAGGAGTGAATATGGTTAGAAAATTTAGCAATCGGAATTTGATAATTTAAATATGATATTTGGACTCAGTGAATTTTTCTGAGTCGAAAAACATAGTTTTCTGAATAAAAATGTGCACTGAAATTGTGGCTGAGAAAATTAATTAGAGGTGAATAATTTTAAGAAATAAGAATTTATAACTTGGAAGATAGAAATATTTATAATACGATTTAAAACTCTAATATTAAAGGTTTTGGCCTAAAGTTGGGCCAGCAGACTAAAACAAATGAACCGGACCCAAGTGAGCCTAAGACCCAACATATATAAACATTAGTTATGAGCATTTCAGCTCATTTTCTCTAAAGAATGGGGCGTGGGGCGCTGAAATGGGGAAGAGAGGAGGAAGAGAGAAAATCCTAACTCCATCAAACTTTAAATCACCACAACTTTTGATCCGGAACTCCGATTGACGAGTCGTTTGCGATCATGCATCACTCTTCTGATCCTCTATAATTCTATCTAAGTATTGTGGTGAGTATTCCATTGTCCTCTGTCTAGTTTTCATTTTTTTCCTTAAATTCGAGTTTGGTTATGGGTGTTGAGTAATTTTATGATTTTGGTTGTTTAGGAGTGCTCTAGTATGATCTATTGGTGAGTTCCATCAACCAATTTTTTGGGTTTAAGGTAAGAAACCCTCTAACCTTGTGGTTTATGAAATTTTATGAATCCTAGGTTAATGTATATATGTGAAATTGGTTATGTTAGTGTATTTGGTGATTTTGGTGTACAATGGGAAGATTCAATTTGCTTGTGAAACTTTGGTGTGAAGATTTAAGCTTGTGGGCCTTGGAGAAAAAAATTCAAGTTTGGGTGTGAACGCCGTCATTAAGGTACGGTTTAAGTTTCATTTAAGTACCGTGCGGTGTGATCAGAATTCCTAGGCTTGATGCCTCTAGGATTAAGTTTGAATTGTGTAAATAGTTGGTACTAATATACATAGTTGATATGTAATATAAATTAATGATTGGGTTGAGAATTGTGTGAATTTGTATGTTTGGTGTGTTGAAAATTTGATGAATTGAGTAATGAATATTGGTTTGTGGAATATGCATTTAAATTGTAAATTTGGGCCGGAGGTCGGAAAGAGGTAAGAAAAGTAAGTTGATGTGTGTATTGTGTTATGATATAAGAGATTGGATGGATTTTAGATATTGAATGTATGAATAATTGGTTTGGTTATTGGTTAAAAAGGTTAGAAGAATTGAGGTGTGGAATTTGATAGTTTTGGGTAAAATTATGTAGATGAGGTAGGTTTGGTTTTGGTTGAGTGTAATTATGTGAACGTGGTTAGGTTGTAGTCATGTAGATGAGTGAAAATGAATTTGGCTTGTGAACATTAGAAAATTGGTGATTTCTATTTTTGGGTAAAAACTGATTTTTTTACCAACTTCAGCGGTCCGTAACTCGGCCCTCGAAGTTAGAAATTCTTCAAAATTAGATTTTTATGAAAGTTTATTCAACGATCTTTCCAACGGTATAGAAATGGTTGAAAAAGAAATTTTGTAGAAGAAGTTATGTGTGGCGGAACTTTGAGCTTTGAAAATGTAATTCTGCAGCTTTTTAACTTAGTAAAATTTTTGGCAAATCGTGCTTCCACGCGCACGGGTGGCCGACGCACACGCGTCACTCACGATTTTTACTCTCTCACGCATACGCATGGCCAACGCGTACACATCGCTGTATTGATGCAAGTGTCCAGTAGAAAAATCCGGAGAGTTGCGCTGGTATTGTGCTGGCTTTATGCGAGGAGCACAAAACGCACCCACGCGTACGCGTCGCGCTACCTTTCTGCTTCCCATGCGTGCACATGGACAACGCTTAAGCATTGGTTCCTTTTTCCTCCTTCCACGCGTGCGCGTGGGCGACGCGCACGCGTGACCTTATTTTTAACAAAAATTGATTTTTGAGTTTTTAAAGTCAAATTTCAGACTTCTAAACCTCCATTTTCATCCTCTAAGTCCTAAATCTTTATAGTATGCCTAGTAATGAAAGGAATCTAGGACATGTGGTAACTTATAGATGAAGTAAAGTGAGACTCAATGATGAATGATGAGTAATGATGATTGTATGAGTTGCTAAGGATGATGGTGGGAGTGCTGTGTATGCCATGAGCCGAAGGGTTGTGTTTGTTAGTGAATTATGTCTGGTTGTGTATTATGTTGTGAGCCGGATGGCTGTGATAAATATTGATTTATGGTGGAGTATGTATATGCATATGATTGAATGAGATAGAGGTGGGTGGAAATGACCACTCGCTCCGGGTATTTCATTAAGAAGTGTGGAGATGTTGAGAATGTATGAGAAATGAATTAATGAATTAATGATTATGAAGGAATTGGAATAATAATGAAAAAGAACTTAAATTTGATTGTGATATGCCTCCGGGTAAGACGCAGTGGTGTCATCCACTTACTCCGAGTAAGAGGCAAGGACACCGGGTAAGATGCAGTGGTGTTGTTCACTTGCTCCAGGTATGAATTGTGAATGAATTGATGTATGAAAATGAATTGTAATGATAACGAAAATGTGTTTCTGAATGTGACTCCGGATAAGATGCAGTGGTGTTATCCACTTGCTCCGGGAGAGTTTGAGACTTCGGGTATGATGCAAGGGCTGTGTTCTATCGCCGCTTGCTTCGGGTCCAGAACTATAACACCGCCTGGGTAAGAGGCAATAGTGAGGTTGTCCCCTACTCCAGGTACGCGGGTAAGATGCAAGGGTTGCGGCGTTGTCCTACTTGCTCCGTATTTGGTATTCCATCCACGGTTAGCTACCAGGACTTGTGGGTTGGCTATATAACTGACAGATGATATCATCAGCCATAGGGCAGGCATACATCATTTGCACATACTTAAATTGTTTGGATTTGCCTATTTGTTTTGGATTGCTATATTATATATGATATGTTACTTGATTATGGGATACTTGTTCTACTTATACATTATTGTGTATTACTTGCCTGTATTGCTTGTGTTTGTACAATTGAGAGGCCCCTTATGCTGGTGTTGGTTGACGCTGAGGGTTGTTCTTGATGAGATGAGTTGATGATGTAATTGAATAATGATGATGATTATCAAATGAGATAATTTAAGCTCATTGGGTAGATGCAGTGAAGTGATTTCACTTGCTCCAGGTGAGGATATGAAGTATTGATATAGAATTGCTGAGGTAGAATAACTAGGGATGGTTTTGTTTATAATTCTGATTGTGAATTATTAAAGAGTTAGAAAGTTGGGAAGCATGAAGAACGTGAATTAGATTTAGTATTCCCTTATGACAGTTTCCTATTCATGGATTAGCAAGAACATAGGCTGAATATTTGGTGAAAGGAAGTTTATGATGCTTAGTGAGTTTTTATTACAATGCATTGTATTTATTTTGCACTTTTACCGTACTAGGAACCCATGGGTCGTGGGTTCTCATTCCGTATATATCTCTTGTTATTTTTAGATGCAGGTTCAGGTGCTCAGCAGTGAGTTGTGGTTCATCTGAGAGACGGCGAAGATCTTTATATTCTCTACTTTATATTTTGCTTAGAATCTTTCCACCTTTATTTTGAAAAGCCTATATTATGTATTGAACTCTTTTAAACTTGCCTATAGAGGTTTTTATGTTTCTTTTGGGAGAGATTAGGAGATACTGTTGCCAACTACTGTTATACTGTACCCTAGCCGGTCTAAACTTCGCGGGCCACGGCTAGTGGCTATTTACTTATGTTATATATCTATATATTGTCCTTCTCTTATTCTCCTTAATGCCTTTAACTGTATATCGCTTTCGACTTCACTCTTTATCTTTAGTTGTCAATGCGTGAGTGATATGATTTCGCAATTTTATTTTTACTCTTTTCAGACTTCTCGATTAATACTCCTTTCAATTTTACTTATAATTATGTATTAAAAATCTCCCTTGTGAGTCGTACCACTTTATTATCATTGATTTATGACTCGAGCATAAGGATTTGAATATTAGGGTGATACACCGCTTGATTCCCAGAACCATCATTATTGTGGTTCACGGCCTGGACCTCAGATGGCTCTACTTGAGATCCTCGATGGCCAGCTCTCACCGTTCCTTTTGCCCTCGGGTCCGCATCGATGTGTCATGCCAATCTTCATCACGCAACGCTCCTCGAAGGGGACCTGGAGCTGCGCATTCCTTCTTCCACAGGTATAGCAATAACCCGAATTGTAGCCGCCCGATCCATTTCAGCCTCTCTAATCCAGCATCCATCATTCACACAACCCTCCCTTAGCCCATCTTTCCCATTTGCAATTGGTGGCCCAATAATTAGATGGCCCAAACAGCACATGCCTCCACTACCTATTGGGTTATACATCTTGTTATTATAATATCCATCATAAATATTTCTCTATTTCTTATAACACCCACATGGATCCCATGACAACAATTTGAACGTGCCTTAGAAACCGTTCTTTTTGAATTACCTTCCCGAATCAAATCATAATCCCTATAATCATCTCCTCCATTAATCTCCTTCAATGCATTTGGGTCTGTTACTTTTTTTTTCTTAAAAGATTTTAAAATTCTCTTGATTAGAGTCATTCAAAAATACGTCACAAATTACTCTTCTACCCTTGTCTTCATCGTGGTCCTTTGTCCCTGCCACCACCAATGCCGCCGCTGGATCCCATAATATCTTTAGCATCTCCATTCCTCTGTCACCTAAATTATGGTTAGCCTACATTGTTCGTGATTTTTCACCATCCAAAAAGCTTTCTGATTCATAAATCTTATGTCCCACCTCCTTGACAAAAACATCAAACCCACTAGTACCCACCGTGATGTGAATCCCTTCACTAATAACATCAAACACACATGTATCAATTTGAACTCTTCTAGAGCTATACGATAAGTTTGACTCTGTCACTTCATCACACCCTACTACTTTTCTCCAATTGTCCACCTATCATTTTGAATGTTTCTGCAGATTACACATGCAGTGAAACTCCTAAACATTCTAGCCAAACTCTTCTTGTCTCACTTCGTTCTAATTCTTTCCATCTCCAGATACTATGAAAAATTTTCAAGAGACTATTCATTTCGAAAGTAAAATACTCTTCCGCATGGTTCATTGTATCAAAAGTTAATAATGTCTTATACGCTCCTAACTCTCGGATTTGAATAACCTGAGGCATATTCTTGCTAATTGCCTTCTTTAACGTATTGAATTCTATAGCCGTGGTCGTTCCTTCTATTAAACTCCTTGATAGTGAACCTATGTTCTCTTTTTCAACTGTCACTTCAACCTTTTTCGTCCATTCATTTTCAATAGGATAATTTTTTGTTGTATTCTTTATCGTCACTTTTTCATCTGGATGAGTAGCCATATTATTCCCACATTGAGGCTCTCTGTTCTCAACCTCATACCTTTCTCGTTCTTCATTATGCACCCTTCTTCCCTTCTCTCTGATTGTCCTTCTATACATAGCCTCTCTCACGGATATTGTCTTGCCTCGTAATTTCATATGATTCATGTTCGCTATAACCTTTAGGGCCCCTCCTTTTGTCGTATACCGCATAAAGGCAAAAAGATATATATAGCATCCCATTTTTTCACTTCCGAGAAAGATTGGTGCGCGAAATTGTGAACAGTACTTTTCACAACTCTCATAATCCCCGGTAATGAACCCCAAAGATTTGGTGTTCAATACCATGGCATAAACACAACTTCGCACAACTAACCAGCAAGTGCACTGGGTCGTCCAAGTAATAAACCTTACGCGAGTAAGGGTCGATCCCACGGAGATTGTTGGTATGAAGCAAGCTATGGTCATCTTGTAAATCTTAGTCAGGCAGACTCAAATGGGTATAGATGATGAATAAAACATAAAGATAAAGATAGAGATACTTATGTAATTCATTGGTGGAAATTTCAGATAAGCGCATGAAGATGCTGTGTCCCTTCCGTCTCTCTGCTTTCCTACTATCTTCATCCAATCCTTCTTACTCCTTTCCATGGCAAGCTTATGCAAGGGTTTCACCGTTGTCAGTGGCTACCTCCCATCCTCTCAGTGAAAATGTTCAACGCACCCTGTCACGGCACGGCTATCCATCTGTCGGTTCTCGATCAGGCCGGAATAGAATCCATTGATTCTTTTGCATCTATCACTAACGCCCCGCCCTCAGGAGTTTGAAGCACGTCACAGTCATTCAATCATTGAATCCTACTCAGAATACCACAGACAAGGTTAGACCTTCCGGATTCTCTTGAATGCCGCCATCAGTTCTAGCCTATACCACGAAGACTCTGATCTCACGGAATGGCTGGCTCGGTTGTCAGGCGATCAACCATGCATCGTGTATCAGGAATCCAAGAGATATTCACCCAATCTAAGGTAGAACGGAGGTGGTTGTCAGGCACACGTTTATAGGTGAGAATGATGATGAGTGTCACGGATCATCACATTCATCAAGTTGAAGAACAAGTGATATCTTAGAACAAGAACAAGCGGAATTGAATAGAAGAACAATAGTAATTGCATTAATACTTCGAGGTACAGCAGAGCTCCACACCTTAATCTATGGTGTGTAGAAACTCCACCGTTGAAAATACATAAGAACAAGGTCTAGGCATGGCCGAATGGCCAGCCTCCCAAAGAGGGTTCAATCATAAAAACATGATCAAAAGATGATAACACAATAGAAAAAGGTCCTACTTATAGAAAACTAGTAGCCTAAGGTTTACAAAGATGAGTAAATGACATAAAAATCCACTTCCGGGCCCACTTGGTGTGTGCTTGGGCTGAGCAATGAAGCATTTTCGTGTAGAGACTCTTCTTGGAGTTAAACGCCAACTTTTGTGCCAGTTTGGGCGTTTAACTCCCACTTTGGTGCCAGTTCCGGCGTTTAACGCTGGAATTTCTGAAGGTGACTTTGAACGCCGGTTTGGGCCATCAAATCTTGGACAAAGTATGGACTATCATATATTGCTGGAAAGCCCAGGATGTCTATTTTCCAACGCCGTTGAGAGCGCGCCAATTGGGTTTCTGTAGCTCCAGAAAATCTACTTCGAGTGCAGGGAGGTCAGAATCCAACAGCATCTGCAGCCCTTTTCGGTCTCTGAATCAGATTTTTGCTCAGCTCCCTCAATTTCAGCCAGAAAATACCTGAAATCACAGAAAAACACACAAACTCATAGTAAAGTCCAGAAAAGTGAATTTTAACTAAAAACTAATAAAAATATACTCAAAACTAAACCAAATATACTAAAAACATACTAAAAACAATGCCAAAAAGCGTACAAATTATCCGCTCATCACAACACCAAACTTAAATTGTTGCTTGTCCTCAAGCAACTGAAAATCAAATAAGATAAAAAGAAGAGAATATACTATAGACTCCAAATTATCAATGAAACTTAGCTCCAAATTAGATGAGCGGGACTAGTAGCTTTTTGCCTCCGAACAGTTTTGGCATCTCACTTTATCCTTTGAAATTCAGAATGATTGGCTTCTTTAGGAACTCAGAATCCAGATAGTGTTATTGATTCTCCTAGTTAAGTATGATGATTCTTGAACACAGCTACTTATTGAGTCTTGGCCGTGGCCCAAAGCACTCTGTCTTCCAGTATTACCACCGGATACATACATGCCACAGACACGTAATTGGGTGAACCTTTTCAGATTGTGACTCAGCTTTGCTAGAGTCCCCAATTAGAGGTGTCCAGGGTTCTTAAGCACACTCTTTTTGCATTGGATCACAACTTTATTTCTTTCTTTTTCTTTCTTTTTTCTCTTCCCCTTTTTTTTCGTTTTTCTCCCCTTTTTTTTGTATTCACTGCTTTTTCTTGCTTCAAGAATCATTTTTATGATTTTTCAGATCCTCAGTAACATGTCTCCTTTTTCATCATTCTTTCAAGAGCCAACAATTTTAACATTCATGAACAACAAATTCAAAAGACACATGCACTGTTCAAGCATACATTCAGAAAACAAAAAGTATTGCCACCACATCAAACTAATTAAGCTAGTTTTAAAGATGAATTCAAAATCCTGTACTTCTTGTTCTTTTGTGATTAAAACATTTTTCATTTAAGAAAGGTGATGGATTCATAGGACATTCATAACTTTAAGGCATAGACACTAAGACACTAATGATCATAAGATACAAACATAGATAAATACAAGCATGAAAATTCGAAAAACAAGAAGATAAAGAACAAGGAGATTAAAGAACGGGTCCACCTTAGTGATGGCGGCTTGTTCTTCCTCTTGAAGGTCTTATGGAGTGCTTGAGCTCCTCAATGTCTCTTCCTTGTCTTTGTTGCTCCTCTCTCATGATTCTTTGATCTTCTCTAATTTCATGGAGGAGAATGGAGTGTTCTTGGTGCTCCACCCTTAGTTGTCCCATGTTGGAGCTCAATTCTCCTAGGGAGGTGTTCAGTTGCTCCCAATAGTCTTGTGGAGGAAAGTGCATCCCTTGAGGCATCTCAGGGATCTCATGATGAGAGGGGTCTCTTGTTTGCTCCATCCTTTTCTTAGTGATGGGCTTATCCTCATCAATGGGGGTGTCTCCTTCTATGTCAACTCCAACTGAATAACAGAGGTGACAAATGAGGTGAGGAAAGGCTAACCTTGCCAAGGTGGAGGACTTGTCCGCCACCTTATAGAGTTCTTGGGCTATAACCTCATGAACTTCCACTTCTTCTCCAATCATGATGCTATGAATCATGATGGCCCGGTCTAGAGTAACTTTGGACCGGTTGCTAGTGGGAATGATTGAGCGTTGGATAAACTCCAACCATCCTCTAGCCACGGGCTTGAGGTCATGCCTTCTTAGTTGAACCGGCTTCCCTCTTGAATCTCTCTTCCATTGGGCGCCCTCTTCACAGATGTCAGTGAGGACTTGGTCCAACCTTTGATCAAAGTTGACCCTTCTAGTGTAAGGATGTTCATTTCCTTGCATCATAGGCAAGTTGAATGCCAACCTTACATTTTCCGGACTAAAATCCAAGTATTTTCCCCGAACCATAGTAAGCCAATTCTTTGGATCCGGGTTCACACTTTGATCATGGTTCTTGGTGATCCAAGCATTGGCATAGAACTCTTGAACCATTAAGATTCTGACTTGTTGAATGGGGTTGGTAAGAACTTCCCAACCTCTTCTTCGGATCTCATGTCGGATCTCCGGATATTCACTCTTTTTGAGTGAAAAAGGGACCTCGGAGATCACCTTCTTCAAGGCCACAACTTCATAGAAGTGGTCTTGATGCTCCCTTGAGATGAATCTCTCCATCTCCCATGACTCGGAGGTAGAAGCTTTTGCCTTCCCTTTCCTCTTTCTAGAGGTTTTTCCGGCCTTGGATGCCATAAATGGTTATAGAAAAACAAAAAGCAATGCTTTTACCACACCAAACTTAAAAGGTTTGCTCGTCTTCGAGCAAAAGAAGAAAGAAGAGAGTAGAAGAAGAAGAAATGAGAAAGAAGGGAATGGCTTAGTGTTCGGCCAAAAAGGGGAAGAAGTGGGGTTTAGGTTGTGGGAAAATGAAGGAGTGAAGATGGGTATATATAGGAGTGGGGGAAGGGTTATGGTTCGGCTATGGGAGGGTGAGTTTGGGAGGGAAAGTGGTTTGAATTTGAAGGTGAGGTAGGTGGGGTTTTATGAAGGATGAATGTGAGTGGTGAAGAGAAAGATGGAATTTGATAGGTGAAGGGTTTTTGGGGAAGAGGTATTGAGGTGATTGGTGAATGGGTGAAGAAGAGAGAGGGTGGTGGTGTTGGTGGGGTTGGTGGGGATCCTGTGGGGTCCACAGATCTTGAGGTGTCAAGGAAAAGTCATCCCTGCACCAAATGGCATGCAAAAATGCATTTTGAGCCAATTCTGGTGTTAAACGCCGGGCTGGTGCCCATTTCTGGCGTTTAACGCCAGGTTCTTGCCCTTTCCTGGCGTTTAACGCCAGTCTGGTGCCCCTTTCTGGCGTTAAACGCCCAGAATGGTGCCAGACTGGGCGTTAAACGCCCACCTACTAGCCTTACTGGCGTTTAAACGCCAGTAGGTTCTTCCTCCAAGGTGTGCTGTTTTTCTTCCTGTTTTTCATTCTGTTTTTGATTTTTCAATTGATTTTGTGACTTCTCATGATCATCAACCTACAAAATAAAATAAAATAACAAAGGAAAATATGTAAAATATAACATTGGGTTGCCTCCCAACAAGCGCTTCTTTAATGTCAGTAGCTTGACAGAGGGCTCTCATGGAGCCTCACATTTTCTCAGAGCAATGTTGGAACCTCCCAACACCAAACTTAGAGTTTGAATGTGGGGGTTCAACACCAAACTTAGAGTTTGGTTGTGGCCTCCCAACACCAAACTTAGAGTTTGACTGTGGGGGCTCTGTTTGACTCTGATTTGAGAGAAGCTCTTCATGCTTCCTCTCCATGGTGACAGAGGGATATCCTTAAGCCTTAAACACAAAGGATTCTTCATTCACTTGAATGATCAGTTCACCTCTGTCAACATCAATCACAGCCTTTGCTGTGGCTAGGAAGGGTCTGCCAAGGATGATAGATTCATCCATGCACTTCCCAGTCTCTAGGACTATGAAATCAGCAGGGATGTAATGGTCTTCAATCTTTACCAGAACATCCTCTACAAGTCCATAAGCTTGTTTTCTTGAATTTTCTGCCATCTCTAGTGAGATTCTTGCAGCTTGTACCTCAAAGATCCATAGCTTCTCCATTACAGAGAGAGGCATGAGGTTTACACTTGACCCTAAGTCACACAGAGCCTTCTTGAAGGTCATGGTGCCTATGGTACAAGGTAGTGAAAACTTCCCAGGGTCTTGTCTCTTTTGAGGTAATTTCTGCCTAGACAAGTCATCCAGTTCTTTGGTGAGCAAAGGAGGTTCGTTCTCCCAAGTCTCATTTCCAAATAACTTGTCATTTAGCTTCATGATTGCTCCAAGGTATTTAGCAACTTGCTCTTCAGTGACATACTCATCCTCTTCAGAAGAGGAATACTCATCAGAGCTCATGAAAGGCAGAAGTAAGTCCAATGGAATCTCCATGGTCTCATTTTGAGCCTCAGATTCCCATGGTTCCTCATTAGGGAACTCATTGGAGGCTAGTGCACGCCCATTGAGGTCTTCCTCAGTGGCGTTCACCTCCTCTCCTTCCTCTCCAAATTCGGCCATGTTGATGGCCTTGCACTCTCCTTTTGGATTTTTTCTGTATTGCTTGGAAGAGTACTAGGGGGAGTTCAGTAATTTTCTTGCTCAGCTGTCCCACTTGTGCCTCCAAATTCCTAATGGAGGACCTTGTTTCAGTCATGAAACTTTGAGTGGTTTTGATTAGATCAGAGACCATGGTTGCTAAGTCAGAGTTGTTCTGCTTAGAATTCTCTGTCTGTTGCTGAGAAGATGATGGAAAAGGCTTGCCATTGCTAAACCTGTTTCTTCCACCATTATTGTTGTTGAAACCTTATTGAGGTCTCTGTTGATCCTTCCATGAGAGATTTGGGTGATTTCTCCATGAAGAATTATAGGTGTTTCCATAGGGTTCTCCCATGTAATTCACCTCTTCCATTGAAGGGTTCTCAGGATCATAAGCTTCTTCTTCAGATGAAGCATCCTTAGTACTGCTTGGTGCATTTTGCATTCCAGACAGACTTCGAGAAATCAAATTGACTTGTTGAGTCAATATCTTGTTCTGAGCCAGAATGGCATTCAGAGTATCAATCTCAAGAACTCCTTTCTTCTGATTAGTCCCATTGTTTACAGGATTCCTTTCAGAAGTGTACATGAATTGGTTATTTGCAACCATTTCAATCAGCTCTTGAGCTTCTGTAGGCGTCTTCTTCAAATGAAGAGATCCTCCAGCAGAGCTATCCAAAGACATCTTGGACAGTTCAGAGAGACCATCATAGAAAATGCCTATGATGCTCCATTCAGAAAGCATGTCAGAAGGACATTTTCTGATCAATTGTTTGTATCTTTTCCAAGTTTCATAGAGGGATTCTCCATCCTTCTGTCTGAAGGTTTGGACTTCCACTCTAAGCTTACTCAATTTTTGAGGTGGAAAGAACTTTGCCAAAAAGGCATTGACTAGCTTTTCCCATGAGTCCAGGCTTTCTTTAGGTTGTGAGTCCAACCATGTCCTAGCTCTGTCTCTTACAGCAAAAGGGAATAGCATAAGTCTATAGACCTCAGGGTCAACCCCATTAGTCTTGACAGTGTCACAGATTTGCAAGAACTCAGCCAAAAACTGATGAGGATCTTCCAATGGAAGTCCATGGAACTTGCAATTCTGTTGCATTAGAGAAACTAATTGAGGCTTAAGCTCAAAGTTGTTTGCTCCAATGGCAGGGATAGAGATGCTTCTCCCATAGAAGTCGGGAGTAGGTGCAGTAAAGTCACCCAGCACCTTCCTTGCATTGTTGGCATTGTTGTTGTTTTCGGCTGCCATCGGTCCTTCTTCTTTGAAGATTTCTGTTAGGTCCTCTACAGAGAGTTGTGCCTTAGCTTCTCTTAGCTTTCGCTTCAAGGTCCTTTCAGGTTCAGGGTCAGCTTCAACAAGAATGCCTTTATCTTTGTTCCTGCTCATATGAAAGAGAAAAGAACAAGAAAATATGGAATCCTCTATGTCACAGTATAGAGATTCCTTGAGGTGTCAGAGGAAAAGAAAAATGGAAGAAAGAGGTAGAAGAATTCGAACTTAGTGAGATAGAGTTCGAATTGTGCATTGAGGAGGAGTGATACTCCATAAATAGAAGGATGTGAGAAGAGGGGAAGAGCTTTTTCGAAAATTAAGTTAAAAAGATTTTAAAAAAAAAATTTGAAAAACTTTAATTGATTTTCGAAAATCAAGAGTGGGAAAGAAATCAAGTAATTTTTGAAAAAGACTTTGAAATTAGAAATAAAAAAGATATGATTGAAAACTGTTTTTAAAAAAGATGTGATTAAAGAGATATGATTGAGAAGATTTGATTTGAAAACAATTTTAAAAAGATTTGATTTTAAAAATTAATAACTTGGCTATCAAGAAAAGATATGATTCAAACATTAAACCTTTCTCAACAGAAAAGGAAACATACTTGAAATGTTGAATCAAATCATTAATTGATAGCAAGTATCTTTGAAAAGGAAAGAAATTGATTTTGAAAACATTTGATTGAAAAGATATGATTTGAAAAAGATTTAATTTTGAAAAACTTTGAAAACTTTGGAGAAAAAAATTGATTTGAAAACAAAATCCTCCCCCTTGTGCCATCCTGGCGTTAAACGCCCAGAATGGTGCACATTCTGGCGTTTAACGCCCAATGCACTACCTTTTTGGGCGTTAAACGCCCAACCAGGCACCCTGGCTGGCGTTTAAACGCCAGTCTATCCTTCTTCACTGGGCGTTTTGGACGCCCAGCTTTTTCTGTGTAATTCCTCTACTGCATGTTCTGAATCTTCAGTTCCCTGTACTATTGACTTGAAAATAGAACCAAGATCAAATAAACAATGCGTGCAAGACACCAAACTTAAAATTAGACACTAGACTCAAACAAGAAACATAAAATATTTTTGGTTTTTATGATTTTGAAATTGTTTTTTTTGGATTTTTCGAAAATTAAGTGGAAAAGAAAATAAAGGTATCAAAATTCTTAATGAGAATTCCAAGAATCATGCAATGTTAGTCTAAAGCTTTTAGTCTAAAGGATTTAGACATGGATAGCCAAGCTTCAGCAGGACATTGCATTCAAGAGCTAAATTGATGATAATCAATCAGCTTTGGTGATGGTAAGATCATCACCTTGAAACACTAGAATTCACTCTTAAGAACTCTGAAAAATACCTAATCTAAGCAACAAGATGAACCGTCAGTTGTCCAAACTCAACAATCCCCGGCAATGGCGCAAAAACTTGGTGCGCGAAATTGTGAACAGTACTTTTCACAACTCTCATAATCCCCGGTAATGAACCCCAAAGACTTGGTGTTCAATACCATGGCATAAACACAACTTCGCACAACTAACCAGCAAGTGCACTGGGTCGTCCAAGTAATAAACCTTACGCGAGTAAGGGTTGATCCCACGGAGATTGTTGGTATGAAGCAAGCTATGGTCATCTTGTAAATCTTAGTCAGGCAGACTCAAATGGGTATAGATGATGAATAAAACATAAAGATAAAGATAGAGATACTTATGTAATTCATTGGTGGGAATTTCAGATAAGCGCATGAAGATGCTGTGTCCCTTCTGTCTCTCTGCTTTCCTACTGTCTTCATCCAATCCTTCTTACTCCTTTCCATGGCAAGCTTATGCAAGGGTTTCACCGTTGTCAGTGGCTACCTCCCATCCTCTCAGTGGAAATGTTCAACGCACCCTGTCACGGCACGGCTATCCATCTGTCGGTTCTCGATCAGGCCGGAATAGAATCCATTGATTCTTTTGCGTCTGTCACTAACGCCCCGCCCTCAGGAGTTTGAAGCACGTCACAGTCATTCAATCATTGAATCCTACTCAGAATACCACAGACAAGGTTAGACCTTCCAGATTCTCTTGAATGCCGCCATCAGTTCTAGCCTATACCACGAAGACTCTGATCTCACGGAATGGCTGGCTCGGTTGTCAGGCGAGCACTCGGTTGTCAGGCGATCAACCATGCATCGTGTATCAGGAATCCAAGAGATATTCACCCAATCTAAGGTAGAACGGAGGTGGTTGTCAGGCACACGTTCATAGGTGAGAATGATGATGAGTGTCACGGATCATCACATTCATCAAGTTGAAGAACAAGTGATATCTTAGAACAAGAACAAGCGGAATTGAATAGAAGAACAATAGCAATTGCATTAATACTTCGAGGTACAGCAGAGCTCCACACCTTAATCTATGATGTGTAGAAACTCCACCGTTGAAAATACATAAGAACAAGGTCTAGGCATGGCCGAATGGCCAGCCTCCCAAAGAGGGTTCAATCATAAAAACATGATCAAAAGATGATAACACAATAGAAAAAGGTCCTACTTATAGAAAACTAGTAGCCTAAGGTTTACAAAGATGAGTAAATGACATAAAAATCCACTTCCGGGCCCACTTGGTGTGTGCTTGGGCTGAGCAATGAAGCATTTTCGTGTAGAGACTCTTCTTGGAGTTAAACGCCAACTTTTGTGCCAGTTTGGGCGTTTAACTCCCACTTTGGTGCCAGTTCCGGCGTTTAACGCTGGAATTTCTGAAGGTGACTTTGAACGCCGGTTTGGGCCATCAAATCTTGGACAAAGTATGGACTATCATATATTTCTGGAAAGCCCAGGATGTCTATTTTCCAACGCCGTTAAGAGCGCGCCAATTGGGTTTCTGTAGCTCCAGAAAATCTACTTCGAGTGCAGGGAGGTCAGAATCCAACAGCATCTGCAGCCCTTTTCAGTCTCTGAATCAGATTTTTGCTCAGGTCCCTCAATTTCAGCCAGAAAATACCTGAAATCACAGAAAAACACACAAACTCATAGTAAAGTCCAGAAAAGTGAATTTTAACTAAAAACTAATAAAAATATACTCAAAACTAAACCAAATATACTAAAAACATACTAAAAACAATGCCAAAAAGCGTACAAATTATCCGCTCATCAAAGATATATATCATTGAACCTTCTGTCCAGTTAAAAAGGTGAAACAACTTGCTCTTTGAGATGTCTACTGGTAAATTGTCGACAAAAATGGAGAGAGACTCATTTTCAAGCAATGATACTCTTCTCGATTCCAAACACTAGGATCCTTAAATGTTGATGTGATATCCTAGTTCTACCCCTCTATGTTTTTCCCCTCTCTCTCATTCTCTCATTCTCTCCTTAAATAGGATTTTTTCTAATTAGTCAGGGAACCTAAACCCAAAGATATGCGTGTGGCACACGTGTAGGATGTCAAAAGGGATGAAACTCATCAAACCAGTCTATTTATTCACTTAAATGGTGATGAAATTTTGTTTAAAAGTAGACACATTTAAATTTTAGATTAAACAATCTAAAACTAATTAACCTCAAAAAATAACAAGTTAAATGAGCTAGTTCATGGGATAACAAGTTAAATTTTGGATTAAACAACTTAAAACTAATTAACCTAAAAAAATAATAAGTGAAACTAATTTTTTTATATTTTTAAAAAAATCTAATACTTCTTTCAATATTTTTAATCCGACCTGATCCGACTCACCCTTAAAAAATTCTGTTTAAGGAATTTGGGCTAATAGTGGTTTTTTTTTCTTAAATCATTTTTAGTTGAAATCTAAAAATTTTCATCCAATTTTTTTTTTAAAATTAAAAAAATAAACAGGCTAACTTGATGGCCATAAATGATTCAAACTTAAAAAATGATGCTCGTGAAAAAATAAAAAAATAAACAAGTCAACTCATAACCCATAGATTTAGACGGGTTGGGACTAAACAATCTAAATTAGGCCGTTTAATAGTCCTACACATGCGCTATGAATCAAAAAGAAAAAGATTAGAGTTTTAATTTGAATAAACTACCATTATATTCATGAATATTCAGAATGTTTATCAAATCTATTGACGAAAAATTAAAACTAACTTGTACTAAAAAAAACTCTAATGAACATAATTAACACTAAAAAACTATCCAAAATTTTTAAAGAGTGAATACCCATTCTGATCCCTAAAAAATACAATTTCTTACCCTTGATATTTAATTTCATGAGACAGGTTAGCCCTTCTGTCAATGTTAGGGGTGTGCATAAAAAAACCAAAATGTGGTTAACCGGTTAAAAAACCATAACCATATTTTGGTTAACCAGTTTAATAAAACCATTTTAAAAACCATATCCATATTTTTTAAAATTGGTTAACCAAAACCAAATTTTAAAAAACCGGTTTTTAACAGGTTAACCAAAACCAAAACCAAATTAAAATCAAAACCTAATTTCAAAACCAAATTACATACTCTTTCTCTCTCTCTCTCTCTCTCTCTCTCCCTTCCTCTCTCTCTCTCTCTCTCTCTCTCTCCTATCTCTCTTTTTCCCTTCTCACCTTCCTCTCTCTCATTTCCTCTTTCTCTCCTCCTCTTTGTCTTCTCCTTTTCTCTCTCCCCCTCCTCTCTCTCTCTCTATTCTCTTTCCTTATCTCTCTTTTTTTCCCTATTTCTCTCCCTCTCCCTCTCTCCCCCTTCCTTCCTCTCTCTCTCTCTCCCTCCTCTCTCTCTCACTCATTTTCTTTTATCTCCTCTTCCTCTCTCTCTCTCTCTCTCTCTCTCTCTCTCTCTCTCTTTTTCCCTCTTTCTCTCCTCCCTCTATCCCTTGTCTCTCTACTTCCTTTCTTCTCTCTTTCTCTCTCTCCCCTCTTTCTCTTTCTCTCTCTCTATCTCTCTCCACCTCGGCTTTCTTTTTCTCTCCTTGTCTCTCTATCTTTCTCTCCCTCTCTTTCTCCCCTTTCCTCTTTCTCTCTCCCCTTCTCTCCTCTCTCTACCTCTCTCTCTGTCTCTCTCCTTCTCTCCGCTCTTTCACTGCTCTCTCTTTCTCCTTGCCTCTTTCTCCCCTTCCCTTCTCTCTCTTTCTCTCTCTCCTCTCTTTCCTCTCTTTAATCATCTCTCCTCTTTTTCTATCTCTCATCCTCTCTCTCCCCTCCTATCTCTCTCCTCTCCTCTCCTTCTCTCTCTCTCTCTCTCTCTCTTCCCTCCTATCTATCTCTCCTTTCTCCTATTTTTTCCCTTCTCTCTCTCTCTCTCTCTCTCTCCACTCCTTCCTCTCTCTCTTTCTCTCATTTCTCTCCCCTCTCTTTCTCTCCCTCTTTTCTTTTCTTTTCTCTCTTTCTCTCTCTCACTCCTCTCTCTTTCTTTTTCTTCTTTATCTCTATCCCATTTTCTCTCTCTCCTCCTCTTCCTCTCTTACTTTTTTCTTCTTCTCCTCTTTTTTTTCTTACTCTCTCTTTTCTCTTTCTCTCTCAACCTTCTCTCAATCTCTATCCCTCTTCTATCTCTTTTCTCCTCTTCTCTCTAAAGCAAGAGAGAAGAGAGAGATGAGGAGAAGATAAAGGAGGAGAAAGAAAAAAGGAGAGAGATAAGAAGAGAGAAGAAGGATAGGAGAAAGAGACAAAGAGAGAGAAAGAGGACAAAGAGAGAAAAAGAGGGAGGGGAGAGAGAGGATGGGGAGAGAGAAGGAGAGAGAGAGAGATAGAAAAAGAGAAGGAGAAAAAGAAAAGAGAGGAGGAGAGAGAGAATGAGAGAGGGAGAGGAGGGGGGGAGAGAGAGAGAGCATGGGGAGAGAGAGGGAGAGAAGGATAGAGAGAAAGAAAGGGGAGGGGGAGAAAGATGGGAAAGGGAGAGAGATATAGATAAAGAGAAAGGGGAGAGAGAGAAAAGAAAAAGAAGATGAGAGAGAAAAATGGGAGAGAGAGAGAGAGAGTGAGAGAAGGAAGAGAAGTGGAGAGAGAAAGGAGGGGGTAGAGAGAAATAAAAGAGAGGGGAGAGATAGAGAGAGGAAGAGAAAGAGAGGGGAGGGGGAGAAAGAGAAAGAGAGAAGGAAGAGAGAAGAGGAGGGGGAGAGAAAAGGAGATAAGAAAAAGTTACTCGTATCATTTAGAAAGAAAATTATTTATATTAGAAAAAATTATTTATAGAAAATGCTGAAAAGAGATAAGAAAGAAAAAGGAACAAAAGAAATGGAAGGGATTTCATTATTTACAAATGTTACTCGTATCATTTAGAAAGAAAAAAATTAGATTAAAAAAATTCAATTAAAAAAAGGTTCGAAAAGTCTGGGTTTTTTTATGTAAAAATATTAATTTTTGTGTAAAAATTTATTTTTACATGTAAAAACTTATTTTTACATGTAAAAACCAATTTTATGGTATAAAAACCAATTTTTTAATATAAAAACCAGTTTTTGGTGTAAAAATCGGTTTTTAATGTAAAAACCGGTTTTTTAATATAAAACCGGTTTTTGTTTTAATAACCGGTTAAAAACCGGTTTTGAATTTTACTAACCGGTTAATAACCAGTTTCATCATGTAAAACCAATTTGGTTAATTAACCAATACTATATTTTTGGTTAACCAAAAAACTGGTTTGGTTTTTGGATTAACCAAACCATGAACACCCCTAGTCAATGTTCTCTCTTTAAAACATACTTATGTGACACGTTTATTAGTAATATATCCTCCATTTAATTTTTATATGTAAAAATAATTTAAAATTCACTAATAATTCTTAGTTTTGTTCCAAAAATTTAGCTAATATATTTAAAAAAAAGTAAGCAGACGGTTCTGCTCTCTCTGGCGACGGTGCAGACGGTGCGGTGGCGGTGGGCTGAACGGAGGCAGCAGCGTGGCTCATCTCCTCTTCTGATCACAACTCCGCACCCTATCTCTCTTGGATCTATTTTTCTTCTGCATCCCTTTCCCCCATTACTGCTGTGAATGATTTGAGAAAAGGGAAAGGTTGGTGTCACTGCTGTTGGGTCTGAGAAGAGGGCAATTGGAGTAGGGTTTCCGGGGCTAGGTTTGGGAAGAATTAGGGTTTCATTTTCAAAAGTTAGGGTTAGAGGCACTATAGCAATTTCACATAAAATTGGGAATATGTAGTAATTGAAACTCAATTAAATACAACACTAATTATATATAGAAAATACTATTTCTTCATCACTTTCACAAATTATTTTCAATAAAATGTTCAAATCAAATAATTAAAAATAATATACTTAATTTCTTCATTTTCCAAAATAGCAGTATTAATATTTAAAATATTACTTTTTTAATCAAATAATTGTAAAATTGGATAATAATCATAACTCATATCAAATTCAATAAATCAAAACTTACTTTAATTATCCTTAGTAAAATAATTTTCTGAAATTAAGACTATAAATAACTATATGATTTGAGACTTGATCATAATAAAACTTTTCAAAAGTTTTGGGTCTTACAATTTACAGTTGATTGATGAAAACAGTATTCAGAGGTACGTGAAGTGCCACATTATATTGTTATTTGGTACGATCTTGTTTGAAGACAAGTCTGTGGCATATGTGCATGTAAATTGTTTACGAGTTACACACACACACACACACACACACATATATCGGACCTACCGATTAGTGTTAACTGATTCAAAAAAAATTATATAACAATCAACTCGGACCGTCCGAATTGATTTTCATAAAAAGAATAATTATATATAGAAATCGGATGGTTCGATTAGCTTAGCCAAATTTCAAATTTTTGTTCTCACATAAATCAAACTGTCTGATTGGTGTGCAAAATTTAAAAACAAAAAAAATCAGATATGAAATAGTTATGCAGAAATGAAATAGTTCGCGCATTTCTCTAGGAAACATAACATTCCCAATGGGATTTAATGAGCCTCATTCTTTCTAAACCTTTTCACATTCTTAGGGTTTGCTACTTCGTTCATTTCCATCATTCTCATCATTCTTCATTTCTGCAGAAATTCTTCTTTGTCTTTTCCATGGATTCAGAATCTGGTCTCTATTCTAGCAGCATTCCCACTGTTACCACCACTTATTCTCCTACTACCATTATCGCCACAACTTCCACCGCTGTTCCTATCACTACCTTAACCATTGTAGCCATCACATCATCTTCTCCTCCTGCTTCCACTATCGGTGCTGCGGCTGCCGCTTCTACTCCTGGTGTAGCTTCTACTGCTCGCGTATCTCCCTTACAAGAAGAGGATGATGATGATGTTCACATCGTAGACCCTCCTCCTCTAGTGGCCAATGTGTCACGGTTTTATAACAACGATGGTACACTGCGAGCTCCCAACCTTGACATTGAGACTACCACATTCTAGAGGAGCCAGGTATTGCTTCCATTCAAGGTCACCAATGTCTTATATTCCTATGTGGGCCCTTTCAACTCGAGAAAAATCAAATCTATCTCTTTTTTCTTTCCATCTCCCATTGAACATCTTTCTTTGATATTTTGCAAAAATGTTAGGGCTATCTATTTTGGTAGTCAAGTTTTTGGAACAGCACCCGCTAAGGAGTCTAGTTCTTTATTCTCGACTTGGATGTCAAGACTATATTTGACTTACAAGTCTATATGGAAGTCTTTAGGCATTGCTTTTGCTCTTAAATTAGCCACTTTCAATTTGTCTTATACTGCACCTCTCTTAGGGAGCTAGCTTGTACTTTTGGTGTCCTGCTACTAATAATTTCCATGTTTCTTATAAAATGATGGGCCCGACCTTGATGAAAATTTCTTCGTTGACTGGCATTCCTTCCGATGGGGAGGATGCGTGTTGGGCTACTGAATACCTTAATGATGTCTTCGACATTAATTTTGACTCGACTTCTGTGTCGAATTTCATTCAAAATAACATGGGTTCTGAGGGTGACCATGTGACTGACAGTGAGCAGGTAGCTTTCTTATTCTTGTGGCTAAATGCTTTTATAATTTGTCAAAAATTGATTTGGATCCCAAAAAGCAATTATTTGCCGCTAGCTATCATGCTTCATTGTAAAAAATTTGTTAACCTACCTTCTTTAATTCTGGGCCAATTGTATGAAACTCTTTTTTAGTAGTTAGTGAGATTCAACGAGGTGAGTCTTCGATCAACCGCTTTGGTCCTTTCTGGGTTGTAAATCTATGGTTGAAAGCTGTACTCGAACCTCGATTCACTGCGTCCTCTTCTAAAGTTCCAAAAGCTCAGCATGATGGTATTCGAATCTCTTTCCTTTCTTGGTCGAAACCAAAAAGCATGTCATCTATCAATACTTTTTGTTGTTTCATCACTCTCCTTCTCAACATCAAGACTAATGGTGACTCTTCCTACTACCCAAATCCATTTACCTATCGAAAAAGTGCTATTGGGTATCTCCATTTTTTAACTACCCTCAAATCTGAAAATTTAAAGACTGTCGATGAACAATGTTCGAAAACCTTAACTCCCTGAATTCTTCCTGTGGGTCTCCCTCATGAGTCAACCATGACTCTAAAAAAAAAGAAATTGGTCACCTATTTTTCCCAATATATGTCGAGGCAGTTTGGTCTTGCACAAGCGTTACCTTCTCCTCTTTCTTTTGATCCTGAAGCACAAATGATCCACTATGAGGTGTCAAGTTTGGAAGAGTTTGATCAAATTTTGGACCTTAATCACCAAAGGGTGACTTTTCAATATCATAGATATGACATTTAAGTTTTGCTTTATTTCGACAGCCGCTTTCCACAAGTGGTGGTCTTCTTATTATAATTCTCACGGCACCTTGTCTGAGCAAGCACTTTTTAACTTGGTTCTTTCTATTGCACAAACTGCTGAAGTGTCGAAGAAAACTAAAAGTAAGCATGTCGAGGAAGTTGTTGAGTTCGAAAAATATTATAAGGTAAAATGGCATCTGAAGAAGGTAAAGTATGTTTTCAATGAGGCCTTAAAGGTATGGAAAAAGAAGAGGGACACACATTTTTTCAAATATCTCAACCATTATTATGAAGCTTTGGCATAAGACCCTGATGAGCGGATAATTTATACGCTTTTTGGCATTGTTTTTAGGTAGTTTTTAGTATGATTTAGTTAGTTTTTAGTATATAATTATTAGTTTTTATACAAAAACCACATTTCTGGATTTTACTCTGAGTTTGTGTATTTTTCTGTAATTTTAGGTATTTTTTGGCTGAAATTGAAGGACCTGAGCAAAAATTTGATTCAGAGGCTGAAAAAGGACTGCAGATGCTGTTGGATTCTAACCTCCCTGCACTCGAAATAGATTTTCTAGAGCTACTGAAGGCTAATTGGTGTGCTCTTAATTGCGTTAGAAAGTAGACATCTTGGGATTTCCAGCAATATATAATAGTCCATACTTTGCCTGAGTTTTGATAACGCAAACCGGCGTTTTAACGCCAACTTTCTACCCTTTTCTGGCGTTAAACGCCAGAACTGGCATAAAAGCTGGAGTTAAACGCCCAAACTGGCACCATAGCTGGTGTTTAACTCCAGGAAAAGCCTATGCACATGAAAGCTTCAATGCTCAATCCAAACACACACCAAGTGGGCCCCGGAGGTGGATTTCTGCATCATTTACTTATTTCTGTAAACCCTAGGTTACTAGTTTATTATAAATAGGACCTTTTATTATTGTATTTTAAAAAGAGGGGGAGATCTTCAGATCATTTTTGAGACTATCTTTGTACCACTGTTGATCTCTTGATCACATTTAGGGGGCTAGCCATTCGGCCATACTTGGACCTTCATCACTTATGTATTTTCAACGGTGGAGTTTCTACACCTCATAGATTAAGGTGTGGAACTCTGCTGTTCCTCATGAATTAATGCAATTACTATTATTTTCTAATCAATTCAAGCTCGTTCTTGTTCTAAGATATTCATTCACACTTCAACATGATGAATGTGATGATCAAGTGACACTCATCGCCATTCTCACTTAAGAACGCATGCCTGACAACCACTTCCGTTCTACCTGAAAACAAGCTTGAATGTATATCTCTTAGCCTCCTGGTCCATGATGCATAGTTGCCTCTCCTGACATCAGAGCCTTCCATTCCGTGAGATCAGAGTCTTTGTGGTATAAGTTAGAATCAATTGGCAGCATTCTTGAGATCTGGAAAGTCTAAATCTTGTCTGTGATATTCCGAGTAGGATCTGGGATGGGATGACTGTGACGAGCTTCAAATTCGCGAGTGCTGGGCGCAGTGACAGTGCGCAAAAGGATCATTGGATCTTATTCCAACACAAGTGAGAACTGACAGATGATTAGCCCTACGTAACCTGTAGCCGGACCATTTTCACTGAGAGGACGGACGGTAGCCATTGACAACGGTGATCCCCCAACATACAGCTTGCCATGGAAAGGAGTACGCATGATTGGATGAAAGCAGTAGGAAAGCAGAGGCTCAGAGGGAACAAAGCATCTCCATACCCTTATCTAAAATTTCCACTAATGAATTGCATAAGTATCTTTGTCTTATTTTATGTTTTATTTCGTTTTTAATCATCAAAATCTCATAACCATGTGAATCTGCCTGACTGAGATTTACAAGATGACCATAGCTTGCTTCAAGCTAACAATCTATGTGGGATCGATCCTTACTCACGTAAGCTATTACTTGGACGACCCAGTGCACTTGCTGGTTAGTTGTATCGGAGTTGTGTATCACAATTCGGTGCACCACGTTTTTGGTGCCGTTGCCGGGGATTGTTCGAGTTTGGACAACTGGGATCATCTTGTTGCTTAGATTAGGTATTTTTCTTTTTTTATTTTTTTCTTCAGAATTTTTAAGAATGAATTCTAGAGTTTCAGATGATGCTTTTATCATCAGAGGAGCATTTTTTATTCCCATCAATTTGGCTGTTGTATGTAATGCTCTACTAAAGGTTGGCTAGCCATGTCTAATCTATTTAGACTGAAACTTTAGATTAACATTGCATGATTCCTGGAATTCTTATTAAAAATTTTGAGTTTCTTATTTTCTTTTTCAAAATAATTTTTGAAAAAATACAAAAAAAATCATAAAACAAAAAAATATTTTGTGTTTCATGTTTGAGTCTAGTGTCAATTTTTAAGTTTGGTATCAATTGCATGTCTTTATTCTTCTTGCATTTTTCGAAAGTGTGTTCTTGTGTTCTTCATTGATCTTCAAGTTGTTCTTGATGATTTTCTTTGTCTGATCTTTAAATTCTCTTGTTTTGTGTCTTTGTTGTTTCTCATGTGCATTCTCAAATTGTTAGTGTCTCTAGTATGAAAATTTCTAAGTTTGGTGTCTTGCATGTCTTTCTTTTCTTAAAAATTTTCAAAAATATGTTCTTGATGTTCATCATGATCTTCATAGTGTTCTTGATGCTCATCTTGACATTCAAAGTGTTCTTGCATGCATTCCTTGTTTTGATCTTAGTTTTTCATGTTTAATTTCATTCTGTTGTTTTTTTCTCTCATCATTAAAAATTCAAAAAAAATCAAAATTATGTCTTTTCAAGTCAATAATACAGAGAATTGAAGATTCATAACATACATCAGAGGAATCACAGAAAAAAAGCTGGACGTTCAAAATGCCCAGTAAAGAAGGATTTCTGGCGTTTAAACGCCAGCCAGGGTACCTGGCTGAGCGTTTAACGTCCAAAGAGTTAGCCAAGTGGGTGTTAAATGCCAGAATGGATGCCATTCTGGGCGTTTAATGCCAGGATAACACCAAGGAGGAAATTTTGTTTTCAATTCAAATCTTTTTCAATTTTTCAAAATCTTATCTTTTTCATATTCTCTCATATCAATCATATCTTTTTCAAAATAAAATCTTTTTCATTTTTCTTTTAATATTTTCGAAAATCCTTGCTAACAATTAATGTTGTGATTCAAAAATTTCAAGTTTGTTACTTTCTTGTTAAGAAAGGTTCAATATTTGAATTCTAGAATCATATTTTTTAGTTTCTTGTTAGTTAAGTCATCAATTTTGATTTTAAAAATCAAATCTTTTTCAATCATATCTTTTCAAACATATCTTTTTTAATCAAATCTTTTCCAAATCATATCTTTTTCAAATTTTAATTTCAAAATCTTTTTCTAACTTCTTATCTTTTCAAAACTTACTTTTTCTTATCTTTTTCAAAACCACCTAACTACTTTTCTCTCTCTCTAATTTTTGAAAACCACTAACCACTTCTTCAAAAATCTTTTTAATTAACTAATTATTTTAAACTCTAATTTTATTCCTTTCTTAATTTTCTAATACTAACTAATTTTTAAAATAAAAACAAAAATATTTTTTCTTTTTCTTTTATTCAGTATTCGAATTTCTTCTCTCTCCCATCTCTTTCTATTTAATCACTAACACTTATCCTCCTTTAATGATTTGGACCCCCTCCCTCTCTATAAGTTCGAATTCCTCTCTCTACCTCATCCTTCTATTCTTCTTTTCCTCTGACACATCAAGGAATCTCTATACTGTGACATAGAGGATTCCATACTTTCTTTGTTTTCTTCTCTTTCATATGAGTAGGAACAAAGATAAAGGCATTCTTGTTGAAGCTGATCCTGAACCTGAAAGGACTCTGAAGAGGAAGCTAAGAGCAGCTAAAGCACAATACTCTGAAGAGGACCTGACAGAAATTTTTGAAAAGGGAGCAGACAAAACAGACATGGCCGAACCCAACAACAACAATGCAAGGAAGATGCTTGGTGACTTTACTACACCAACTCCCGACTTCTATGGGAGAAGCATCTCTATTCTTGCCATTGGATGAGCTTAAGCCTCAATTAGTTTCTCTGATGCAACAGAATTGCAAGTTTCATGGACTTCCATTGGAAGATCCTCATTAGTTCTTGGCTGAATTTTTGCAAATCTGTGACACTATTAAGACCAATGGAGTTGATCTCGAGGTCTACAAACTTATGCTTTTCCCTTTTGCTGTAAGAGACAGAGCTAGTATATGGTCGAACTCACAACCTAGAGACAGCCTAAACTCTTGGAAAAAACTGGTAAATGCCTTCTTAGCTAAATTCTTTTCACCTCAAAAGATGAGTAAGCTTAGAGTGGAAGTTCAAACCTTCAAACAGAAGGAAGGTGAATCCCTCTATGAAGCTTAGGAAAGATACAAGCAATTGATCAGAAGGTGTCCTTCTGACATGCTTTCAGAATGAAGCATCATAGGTATCTTCTATGATGGTCTGTCTGAGTTATCCAAGATGTCATTGGACCATTCTGCAGGCGGATCTATTCATCTGAAGAAAACACCTACAGAAGCCCAGGAACTCATTGAAATAGTTGCAAATAACCAGTTCATGTACACTTCTGAAAGAAATCCTGTGAAGAATGGGACAACTCAGAAGGAGGATGCTGATTCAAAGAAAACTAAATCCAGGAGTGTTGAGGCCGAGGGAAGTCAGGCCCAGCTACCCTTTCTTCAAAGAAACGTGGGGCTACTGACATTCTTCTTAGTGCAAACCCTAAGAAAGTAAAAAGAGCACATCCCACCATTTCTTCTAGAGATTGACCAATCTAATATTGAGACTGAAGTGACTTAACCTGCTCCTCCCATAGTTCCTCGATCAGTGACCATACCACCCATTCCCGTTCTAAGTCTAGTACAACCCATTCCGTCAACTACTGTCTCTTAGGCCTCGACTGATTCTCCAATGATAAATTTTTTCATTATTTCCATATTTCATTTTGTCTGGTCATATTCACATTCAATACTGGTGCGCGAAATTGTGAACAGTACTTTTCACAACTCTCATAATCCCCGGTAATGAACCCCAAAGACTTGGTGTTCAATACCATGGCATAAACACAACTTCGCACAACTAACCAGCAAGTGCACTGGGTCGTCCAAGTAATAAACCTTACGCGAGTAAGGGTCGATCCCACGGAGATTGTTGGTATGAAGCAAGCTATGGTCATCTTGTAAATCTTAGTCAGGCAGACTCAAATGGGTATAGATGATGAATAAAACATAAAGATAAAGATAGAGATACTTATGTAATTCATTGGTGGGAATTTCAGATAAGCGCATGAAGATGCTGTGTCCCTTCCGTCTCTCTGCTTTCCTACTGTCTTCATCCAATCCTTCTTACTCCTTTCCATGGCAAGCTTATGCAAGGGTTTCACCGTTGTCAGTGGCTACCTCCCATCCTCTCAGTGGAAATGTTCAACGCACCCTGTCACGGCACGGCTATCCATCTGTCGGTTCTCGATAAGGCCGGAATAGAATCCATTGATTCTTTTGCGTCTGTCACTAACGCCCCGCCCTCAGGAGTTTGAAGCACGTCACAGTCATTCAATCATTGAATCCTACGCAGAATACCACAGACAAGGTTAGACCTTCCGGATTCTCTTGAATGCCGCCATCAGTTCTAGCCTATACCACGAAGACTCTGATCTCACGGAATGGCTGGCTCGGTTGTCAGGCGAGCACTCGATTGTCAGGTGATCAACCATGCATCGTGTATCAGGAATCCAAGAGATATTCACCCAATCTAAGGTAGAACGGAGGTGGTTGTCAGGCACACGTTCATAGGTGAGAATGATGATGAGTGTCACGGATCATCACATTCATCAAGTTGAAGAACAAGTGATATCTTAGAACAAGAACAAGAGGAATTGAATAGAAGAACAATAGTAATTGCATTAATACTTCGAGGTATAGCAGAGCTCCACACCTTAATCTATGGTGTGTAGAAACTCCACCGTTGAAAATACATAGGAACAAGGTCTAGGCATGGCCGAATGGCCAGCCTCCCAAAGAGAGTTCAATCATAAAAACATGATCAAAAGATGATAACATAATAGTAAAAGGTCCTACTTATAGAAAACTAGTAGCCTAAGGTTTACAAAGATGAGTAAATGACATAAAAATCCACTTCCGGGCCCACTTGGTGTGTGCTTGGGCTGAGCAATGAAGCATTTTCGTGTAGAGACTCTTCTTGGAGTTAAACGCCAACTTTTGTGCCAGTTTGGGCGTTTAACTCCCACTTTGGTGCCAGTTCCGGCGTTTAACGCTGGAATTTCTGAAGGTGACTTTGAACGCCGGTTTGGGCCATCAAATCTTGGGCAAAGTATAGACTATCATATATTGCTGGAAAGCCCAGGATGTCTACTTTTCAACGCCGTTGAGAGCGCGCCAATTGGGCTTCTGTAGCTCCAGAAAATCCACTTCGAGTGAAGGGAGGTCAGAATCCAACAGCATCTGCAGCCCTTTTCAGTCTCTGAATCAGATTTTTGCTCAGGTCCCTCAATTTCAGCCAGAAAATACCTGAAATCACAGAAAAACACACAAACTCATAGTAAAGTCCAGAAAAGTGAATTTTAACTAAAAACTAATAAAAATATACTAAAAACTAAACCAAATATACTAAAAACATACTAAAAACAATGCCAAAAAGCGTACAAATTATCCGCTCATCACAACACCAATCTTAAATTGTTGCTTGTCCTCAAGCAACTGAAAATCAAATAAGATAAAAAGAAGAGAATATACTATAGACTCCAAATTATCAATGAAACTTAGCTCCAAATTAGATGAGCGGGACTAGTAGCTTTTTGCCTCCGAACAGTTTTGGCATCTCACTTTATCCTTTGAAATTCAGAATGATTGGCTTCTTTAGGAACTCAGAATCCAGATAGTGTTATTGATTCTCCTAGTTAAGTATGATGATTCTTGAACACAGCTACTTATTGAGTCTTGGCCGTGGCCCAAAACACTCTGTCTTCCAGTATTACCACCGGATACATACATGCCACAGACACGTAATTGGGTGAACCTTTTCAGATTGTGACTCAGCTTTTCTAGAGTCCCCAATTAGAGGTGTCCAGGGTTCTTAAGCACACTCTTTTTGCCTTGGATCACAACTTTATTTCTTTCTTTTTCTTTCTTTTTCTTTCTTTTTCTCTTTCTCCCTTTTTTTTCGTTTTTTTTGTATTCACTGCTTTTTCTTGCTTCAAGAATCATTTTTATGATTTTTCAGATCCTCAGTAACATGTCTCCTTTTTCATCATTCTTTCAAGAGCCAACATTCATGAACCACAAATTCAAAAGACATATGCACTGTTCAAGCATACATTCAGAGAACAAAAAGTATTGCCACCACATCAAACTAATTAAGCTAGTTTTAAAGATGAATTCGAAATCCTGTACTTCTTGTTCTTTTGTGATTAAAAACAGTTTTCATTTAAGAAAGGTGATGGATTCATAGGACATTCATAACTTTAAGGCATAGACACTAAGACACTAATGATCATAAGACACAAACATGGATAAACATAAGCATAGAAATTCGAAAAACAGATAAATAAAAAACAAGGAGATTAAAGAACGGGTCCACCTTAGTGATGGCGGCGTATTCTTCTTCTTGAAGGTCTTATGGAGTGCTTGAGCTCCTCAATATCTCTTCCTTGCCTTTGTTGCTCCTCTCTCATGATTCTTTGATCTTCTCTAATTTCATGGAGGAGGATGGAGTGTTCTTGGTGCTCCACCCTTAGTTGTCCCATGTTGGAACTCAATTCTCCTAGAGAGGTATTTAGTTGCTCCCAATAGTTTTGTGGAGGAAAGTGCATCCCTTGAGGCATCTCAGGGATTTCATGATGAGTGGGGTCTCTTGTTTGCTCCATCCTTTTCTTAGTGATGGGCTTGAGGTCATGCCTTTTCAGTTGAACCGGCTTTCCTCTTGAATCTCTCTTCCATTGAGCGCCCTCTTCACAAATGTCTGTGAGGACTTGGTCCAACCTTTGATCAAAGTTGACCCTTTTTGAGTTTGAAAGGGACTCATAGATCACCTTCTTCATGGCCACAACTTCATAGAAGTGGTCTTGATGCACCCTTGAGATGAATCTCTCCATCTCCCATGACTCGGAGGTGGAAGCTTTTGCCTTCCCTTTCCTCTTTCTAGAGGTTTCTCCGGCCTTGGATGCCATAAATGGTTATGGAAAAACAAAAAGCAATGCTTTTACCACACCAAACTTAAAAGGTTTGCTCGTCCTCAAGCAAAAGAAGAAAGAATAGAGTAGAAGAAGAAGAAAATGGAGGAGAGGGAGATGGCTTTGTGGTTCGGCCAAAGGGGAGAAGTAGTGTTTAGGGTGTGTGAAAATGAAGGGGTAAAGATGGGTTTATATAGGGGTGGAGAGAGGGGTAGGGTTCGGCCATTATGGGCGAGTTTGGGAGGGAAAATGGTTTGAATTTGAATGGTGAGGTAGGTGGGGTTTTATGAAGGATGGATGTGAGTGGTGAAAAGAAAGATGGGATTTGATAGGTGAAGGGTTTTTGGGGAAGAGGTGTTGAGGTGATTGGTGAATGGGTGAAGAAGAGAGAGGGTGGTGAGGTTGGTGGGGATCCTGTGGGGTCCACAGATCCTGAGGTGTCAAGGAAAAGTCATCCCTGCACCAAATGGCATGCAAAAATGCGTTTTGAGCCAATTCTGGCGTTAAACGCCGGGCTGGTGCCCATTTCTGGCATTTAATGCCAGGTTCTTGCCCTTTCCTGGCGTTTAACGCCAGTCTGGTGCCCCTTTCTGGCGTTAAACGCCCAGAATGGTGCCAGACTGGGTGTTAAACGCCCACCTACTAGCCTTACTGGCGTTTAAACGACAGTAGGTTCTTCCTCCAGGGTGTGTTGTTTTTCTTCCTGTTTTTATTCTGTTTTTGCTTTTTCAATTGATTTTGTGACTTCTCATGATCATCAACCTACAAAATAAAATAAAATAACAAAGGAAAATATGTAAAATATAACATTGGGTTGCCTCCCAACAAGCGCTTCTTTAATGTCAGTAGCTTGACAGAGGGCTCTCATGGAGCCTCACATTTTCTCAGAGCAATGTTGGAACCTCCCAACACCAAACTTAGAGTTTGAATGTGGGGGTTCAACACCAAACTTAGAGTTTGGTTGTGGCCTCCCAACACCAAACTTAGAGTTTGACTGTGGGGGCTCTGTTTGACTCTGATTTGAGAGAAGCTCTTCATGCTTCCTCTCCATGGTGACAGAGGGATATCCTTGAGCCTTAAACACAAAGGATTTTTCATTCACTTGAATGATCAGTTCACCTCTGTCAACATCAATCACAGCCTTTGCTGTGGCTAGGAAGGGTCTGCCAAGGATGATAGATTCATCCTTGCACTTCCCAGTCTCTAGGACTATGAAATCAGCAGGGATGTAATGGTCTTCAATCTTTACCAGAACATCCTCTACAAGTCCAAAAGCTTGTTTTCTTGAATTGTCTGCCATCTCTAGTGAGATTCTTGCAGCTTGTACCTCAAAGATCCCTAGCTTCTCCATTACAGAGAGAGGCATGAGGTTTACACTTGACCCTAAGTCACACAGAGCCTTCTTGAAGGTCATGGTGCCTATGGTACAAGGTAGTGAAAACTTCCCAGGGTCTTGTCTCTTTTGAGGTAATTTCTGCCTAGACAAGTCATCCAGTTCTTTGGTGAGCAAAGGAGGTTCGTTCTCCCAAGTCTCATTTCCAAATAACTTGTCATTTAGCTTCATGATTGCTCCAAGGTATTTAGCAACTTGCTCTTCAGTGACATACTCATCCTCTTCAGAGGAGGAATACTCATCAGAGCTCATGAAAGGCAGAAGTAAGTCCAATGGAATCTCCATGGTCTCATTTTGAGCCTCAGATTCCCATGGTTCCTCATTAGGGAACTCATTGGAGGCTAGTGCACGCCCATTGAGGTCTTCCTCAGTGGCGTTCACCTCCTCTCCTTCCTCTCCAAATTCGGCCATGTTGATGGCCTTGCACTCTCCTTTTGGATTTTCTTCTGTATTGCTTGGAAGAGTACTAGGGGGGAGTTCAGTAATTTTCTTGCTCAGCTGTCCCACTTGTGCCTCCAAATTCCTAATGGAGGACCTTGTTTCAGTCATGAAACTTTGAGTGATTTTGATTAGATCAGAGACCATGGTTGCTAAGTCAGAGTTGTTCTGCTTAGAATTCTCTGTCTGTTGCTGAGAAGATGATGGAGAAGGCTAGCCATTGCTAAACCTGTTTCTTCCACCATTATTGTTGTTGAAACCTTGTTGAGGTCTCTGTTGATCCTTCCATGAGAGATTTGGGTGATTTCTCCATGAAGAATTATAGGTGTTTCCATAGGGTTCTCCTAGGTAATTCACCTCTTCCATTGAAGGGTTCTCAGGATCATAGGCTTCTTCTTCAGATGAAGCATCCCTAGTACTGCTTGGTGCATTTTGCATTCCAGACAGACTTTGAGAAATCAAATTGACTTGTTGAGTCAATATCTTGTTCTGAGCCAGAATGGTATTCAGAGTATCAATCTCAAGAACTCCTTTCTTCTGATTAGTCCCATTGTTTACAGGATTCCTTTCAGAAGTGTACATGAATTGGTTATTTGCACCCATTTCAATAAGCTCTTGAGCTTCTGTAGGCGTCTTCTTTAAATAAAGAGATCCTCCAGCAGAGCTATCCAAAGACATCTTGGACAGTTCAGAGAGACCATCATAGAAAATGCCTATGATGCTCCATTCAGAAAGCATGTCAGAAGGACATTTTCTGATCAATTGTTTGTATCTTTCCCAAGCTTCATAGAGGGATTCTCCATCCTTTTGTCTGAAGGTTTGGACTTCCACTCTAAGCTTACTCAATTTTTGAGGTGGAAAGAACTTTGCCAAAAAGGCATTGACTAGCTTTTCCCATGAGTTCAGGCTTTCTTTAGGTTGTGAGTCCAACCATATCCTAGCTCTGTCTCTTACAGCAAAAGGGAATAGCATAAGTCTGTAGACCTCAGGGTCAACCCCATTAGTCTTGATAGTGTCACAGATTTGCAAGAACTCAGCCAAAAACTGATGAGGATCTTCCAATGGAAGTCCATGGAACTTGCAATTCTGTTGCATTAGAGAAACTAATTGAGGCTTAAGCTCAAAGTTGTTTGCTCCAATGGCAGGGATAGAGATGCTTCTCCCATAGAAGTCGGGAGTAGGTGCAGTAAAGTCACCCAGCACCTTCCTTGCATTGTTTGCATTGTTGTTGTTTTCGGCTGCCATGGGTCCTTCTTCTTTGAAGATTTCTGTTAGGTCCTCTACAGAGAGTTGTGCCTTAGCTTCTCTTAGCTTTCGCTTCAAGGTCCTTTCAGGTTCAGGGTCAGCTTCAACAAGAATGCCTTTATCTTTGTTCCTGCTCATATGAAAGAGAAGAGAACAAGAAAATATGGAATCCTCTATGTCACAGTATAGAGATTCCTTGAGGTGTCAGAGGAAAAGAAAAATGGAAGAAAGAGGTAGAAGAATTCGAACTTAGTGAGATAGAGTTCGAATTGTGCATTGAGGAGGAGTGATACTCCATAAATAGAAGGATGTGAGAAGAGGGGAAGAGCTTTTTCGAAAATTAAGTTAAAAAAAAATTTGAAAAACTTTAATTGATTTTCGAAAATCAAGAGTGGGAAAGAAATCAAGTAATTTTTGAAAAAGACTTTGAAATTAGAAATCAAAAAGATATGATTGAAAACCGTTTTAAAAAAAAGATGTGATTAAAGAGATATGATTGAGAAGATATGATTTGAAAACAATTTTAAAAAGATTTGATTTTAAAAATTAATAACTTGGCTATCAAGAAAAGATATGATTCAAACATTAAACCTTTCTCAACAGAAAAGGCAACATACTTGAAATGTTGAATCAAATCATTAATTGATAGCAAGTATCTTTGAAAAAGGAAAGAAATTGATTTTGAAAACATTTGATTGAAAAGATATGATTTGAAAAAGATTTGATTTTGAAAAATTTTGAAAACTTGAAAAAAAATTGATTTGAAAACAAAATCCTCCCCCTTGTGCCATCCTGGCGTTAAACGCCCAGAATGGTGCACATTCTGGCATTTAACGCCCAATGCACTACCTTTTTGGGCGTTAAACGCCCAACCAGGCACCCTGGCTGGCGTTTAAACGCCAGTCTGTCCTTCTTCACTGGGCGTTTTGAACGCCCAGCTTTTTCTGTGTAATTCCTATGCTGCATGTTCTGAATCTTCAGTTCCCTGTACTATTGACTTGAAAATAGAACCAAGATCAAATAAAGAATGCATGCAAGACACCAAACTTAAAGTTAGACACTAGACTCAAACAAGAAACATAAAATATTTTTTTGTTTTTATGATTTTGAAATTTTTTTTTTGGATTTTTCGAAAATTATATGGAAACAGAAAATAAAGATTTCAGAATTCTTAATTTGGATTCCAGGAATCATTGCAATGCTAGTCTAAGACTCCGGTCCAGGAATTAGACATGGCTTCACAGCCAGCCAAGCTTTCAAAGAAAGCTTCGGTCCAAAACACTAGACATGGCCAATGGCCAGCCAAGCCTTAGCAGATCATTGCTCCAATAGCAAGATTGATAGAGATCAACAAGCTCTTGTGATGATCAGTTGAAACCTCGGTCCAATAAGATTAGACATGGCTTCACAGCCAGCCAGATTTCAACAGATCATCATGAAACTCTAGAACTCATTCTTAAGAATTCTGAAAAATACCTAATCTCAGCAACAAGATGAACCGTCAGTTGTCCATACACGAAACAATCCCCGGCAACGGCGCCAAAAACTTGGTGCGCGAAATTGTGAACAGTACTTTTCACAACTCTCATAATCCTCGGTAATGAACCCCAAAGACTTGGTGTTCAATACCATGGCATAAATACAACTTCGCACAACTAACCAGCAAGTGCACTGGGTCGTCCAAGTAATAAACCTTACGCGAGTAAGGGTCGATCCCACGGAGATTGTTGGTATGAAGCAAGCTATGGTCATCTTGTAAATCTTAGTCAGGCAGACTCAAATGGGTATAGATGATGAATAAAACATAAAGATAAAGATAGAGATACTTATGTAATTCATTGGTGGGAATTTCAGATAAGCGCATGAAGATGCTGTGTCCCTTCCGTCTCTCTGCTTTCCTACTGTCTTCATCCAATCCTTCTTACTCCTTTCCATGGCAAGCTTATGCAAGGGTTTCACCGTTGTCAGTGGCTACCTCCCATCCTCTCAGTGGAAATGTTCAACGCACCCTGTCACGGCACGGCTATCCATCTGTCGGTTCTCGATCAGGCCGGAATAGAATCCATTGATTCTTTTGCGTCTGTCACTAACGCCCCGCCCTCAGGAGTTTGAAGCACGTCACAATCATTCAATCATTGAATCCTACTCAGAATACCACAGACAAGGTTAGACCTTCCGGATTCT